>NW_027180361.1:0-333885 GCF_040956055.1 Brachionichthys hirsutus | reverse complement strand
AATAAGACTAGGGGATGTGGTCAAAAACGTCACCAAAGCCGGCGAGGAGGGATGGCTGCTGGGTGAGCTTAGAGGAATGAGAGGAATCTTCCCTTCCAACTTCGTCAAGGTCTGTAACGCAGCACAGGTCACGGCGCTCTTTGTGTATTCATGTAAAACCGTGGGCGTTCAAACATGGCACGGCTTGCTTCATCTTTGCAGGAGGTGCCAATCTACTTGAGGGGTGACAGTAAGAGGGAACCCCGGAGCATCAGAACAAGTACAATAAGAAACTCTTTATTTACTTCAGTGACACAAGCTTAAAAAATTAAAATAAAAGAAGTGCTAATTAAAAATGTCCAAATGCCAAAAAAAAGTGTTTAAAGTCTGATGATCTTGAACATTTTTGTATTTAAAGTTGTCCGGAACTCCATTTGCAGCTAGAGACACTGCGATATTGTCAGTCAGATTATTCTGTATATTACCTTGCAATGTGAACCTTTCATCCAAGCTCAACGTAAACCATGTATTTATTGACTATGCTTATAAAAAACAACAAGTATTTAAATATGCGGCAAGTACGCTGCATGTAGCCAAGCACAACCTCCCAAAGGCCAAATGCTATTTTGCTCTCTGATGGAGAACTCTACGTCGGTCTGTCCAATGTGGCTCCTTATCCGTTGTTATTCCAGCAAAGAAGAAGAATCAGACAAGGAAATGTGAGGTGATGTTTGCCTACAACCCCAAGAATACAGATGAGCTGAAGTTGGACGTTGGAGAAACGATTGATATCGTCAGAGAGGTAGAGGATCCTCACACCCCTAAACTGTGATAGCCTAGTGTCAGTTTTACCTCCGTAATAAAAAGCATTGCTCGAAAGGTGTTGCTTTACTCCAAGTGTTGTGTTCCCTTTGTGTTTGATCATCAGCCTCATTGTTGTCCTGGTGAAGGATTAACAGTAAATGCATGTCAACTAATCTAACAGCTTTGCATTCCCAATTGATCAGAGGACTTAGACTGATTGTAACCAACATAAATAACAATGGATGCCGAATGGTGAATACAGCTTTGTCTTGGAAATGCTCCCTCACATGCTTTCCTCCGTCTCTAATCGACATTTTTTATGGAACAGATTGAAGATGGATGGTGGATGGGGATCAAAAATGGTCAAGTGGGAGCGTTTCCTTCGAATTTTGTCAAAGAAATTGTTGTTTCACCGAAAGGTTGGCAAAGTCAAAACTTGTATTTATATATTGATGCATTTTCATTTAATCTTTTTATCAATACTTTTTTTTTTTTTTTTTTTTACAGATGGCAAACACAATGAGGTCAAGGCGAGACCAAAGCTCAGTGACGCCGTTTTCATTAAGGAAGTATGCAATGCAAAAATAAAATTTCTGAAACGTATGAATTGATTGACCTTGAATTAATGTACTTGGTTATTTTCATAAAGACATCTCAAAGGCCGTCTGTCAGGATCAACGCAAAAAAAGGCAAGTTCACTGTTACGCGAATGTGTTCTCATTGCTTTAAGACCTATTTTTGCACACCGTCTAAAAACCCAAGTAGACAGGCCCGTTTATAACCAGATGCATCATCAACATGTGATAACTGGGAATTCCTGCATTGACGTGAAAGGTTTATGGGCGGGGTCAATTATGTATCACCACATGGCTCGATTAATCACCGTTCAGAGAGAACCTTCCCACAAGGACCAAGGTTTACAAATTTTATCTTTGGTTTGTCCTACAGCGTCTGTCCTCTTCCTGTCATTATGTCTCCTCAGAGTGTTGCCAAGTGCTGTTTGACTACAAAGCCAGAGCAGAGGATGAACTGGATCTGAAGAAAGGCGATGTCCTTTCGATACTGAAAAAGGTTTTTCATAATTACCCCATGATGGCATGCTTTAAAAAACGATTCCCAAAAACACCTCTGGTCACGGTTTTTGTTATCAGAAACGAGTTTCAAGACAATCGTACTGTTGATCCAGTCAGACCAGTTGCGTCGCTGGAAATTATGTGACACAGTGCACAAAATGACACTTAAAATGGTACAAGTTATGAGGCCAGAGAGAGAAACAAGGACAAACAAAACAGCCATGTCTCGCTCAACCGTAACCGTTTGGACAGAAATTTCTCCTCCAGCGGACGCCGCTATGTTTGAGCTTCTGGTTTGAATCTTTATCTCCTTGTGAAGGAAGCAGAAGATGATGGCTGGTGGGAGGGAGAGCTAAATGGACGCTGTGGTTTCTTTCCTGATAACTTCGTCATGGTGATACCGCCTATGGACAGTCTGCAAGTGAGTGGATCGTAGAACGGTCCTTGCTGGACTACACTGTCCCTTTATTCACTATGGACATAATCCACATCTGTGGGTACAGCTGGATGATATTTGTTTTACTTAGCAACTTTGCTGCCGGTATGAAGTGAGGCAGGGTTGTCTTTAACCTCCTACGTTCAGGAATTACTCCCTCTGCCTTTTTATTTGCCAACCTGTCTGAACTGTCTGCGTCTCCTCCTCTAGTCTGGGATATTGAGCCAACCACCAGCACGCAACATTGACAAGAAACCTTTAGGTAAGACGAAAGCGTGCCACATTTTTCGTTTGAATGTAGCACAGGTACGAACGCTGGGCCCTGCATTTGTTAGAATAACTGCCTCTGATACAATATAAACAAATAAATGTAGACAATGTGTGGCTTTGTGTAAAATTTTGTTAATTTCTAAGAAAAAAAAGAGTAAAAACAAAATAAAGCCAACTTATTCTGCATGTTCCTAGGTTGGAAATTAAAAGGATATTATCATCCTAATGCATGTAAAATGCTGTCCATGCAAAAAAAAAAATCAGCCTCATATTTTGTACCACTTTACAGGTACATTTATTTTAGCCCCACCCTTGCTTATTATTATTACAAAGACTGCACAGGAAGTCTCAGATTCAGATGGGGGAATGGTTAGACGGGTCATGTGACTCTGTTCTGGCATCTCGGAGGAAACCGGGTTGGGGGGGTGGAGGAGAGTTCTGTCACACAGATTTTTGCAACAAGCCCAAGAGGCAGCACTTGTACCATTGCTGCTGTGTGGATGTTTTGCTTGAGAAGGGATGGTTTCAAAATGCTTTGAACATTCGAGGTAGGCTTCCTGTGTTCTCATCTCGACTCCGAGGTTATGCAAAGTATTGTTGCTCATTTTTGAAAGCTCTGAATGAAAGCAAATTGATACTACTTCAAGTTGTTCAAATATTTAATTAGCATGGATGGGGCAGGGTGTCAAGGCAAATAAGAATGTCTTTTGCAGCATTACTCAGTCTCAAGGACAAAGTCCTCTCAGAGGATGTTTTCCTCAGCGACTGTCCCAGATGAACCTGTTGAGACCCTTGGGTGTCTGCTGTGACCTGGCACGCTCCGGTGATGCACACGACTTTGTCTTCCCATGCAACAGCTAATAAATTCAATCACAGCGGCAGCAGGAGACCGGTTTGCTTCTCCTCCATGACATTGAATGAAATTGTGCCCGCTGGGCCAAATAAATCAAAATTCATCAAGATGATCCTAAAAATAAATCTGTGGCTTTTTACGAGCCACGCTCTTGTCAGTGATTTCAGTGAAACCGGAGAAGCCACACCTGCATGCGTTGTGAACGCCAACGGATTTAGACAAGCCAGATTTCTTTTCTTTCTCTTTTTTTTAAAGCAACAACTTGATTTATATTCATGTAGGTGCAGATGATATATTCCTCCATGCTAATTTGCTAATAACGCGCTCCTTTCTTTCCTCAGTCACGACAGATGCCACGACAATGGACAAAGGTAGTCCAGGAATGACAAAAGGTAGAAACCATGACTTCTATGAGATATGGAATCATAATTATTACACATTAAAATTCGAATGACCTTATGGAGTATTGATTAACTTTCTTTGCAGATAACAAACCAGAGGTTAAAGACCTGAGAAGCAACCCCCCAACAAAAGTGAAACTACCATACATCAACAAACCCAGCCCGCCTCCCATCAAAGACAAACCCACCAAGGTTTTACCCAAGTGAGTGAAAGCATCAGTGATTATGTGTCTGAAATAATCTCCCTGCTACTTCCTGGCAGGCATTTTAAGATAATACGTTTTCCAAGTCAGGCACAATGAATAGCGATTCATGTGCAACCTTTCCAAAGCAAAAGGCCTTTAGGAAATGTCAGGAACACTCTCCCCTGCTTCGGTCGGGCACCAGCATCAGCTCCTTTAGATGTCAAATGTTTTGGTAGCCGCCACCGGTTGCCACGGTGCTCCGAAAAGAAGAATGCCAGGATGCTCAACCTTTAGCAGCTCGGTGGAAACTCTAGGATGAGTCAGATTGAGCTTAAACAGACTAAAGCAGCCCATTTCCTGCTTCCTGAGAAAAACACACAAATTAGCACACATACACACACACACACACAACAAAAACAGCCCTGTCTTGAGGACTGCTAATGGAGGAGAAACCTTTTTTCTGGAAATTGTTTCCAAGTAAATCTATTCGGGAGTACCTTTGTCGTTTTGTTAAGGATTCTTCTAGATTTTTAAAACAATTTTCCAGCTTTTAGCTCAAGGCTGATTAAATATAATCCTTTTTCAGATCTAAACATAAAATGTTACTGAAGTCGGGTTGTGATTCTGAAGAACGGATGCCAGAACAAAAATAAGGAAAGAAACTTCAGGACTGCAGCCATGCTCTGCACCTGCACTCATTTTATTCACTCAGAAACTGGAAACCACATTCCCATCGTTTTTTCCTTTTTCTTTGGAGAACGTTAACTTCAGCGTGGGAACTAGATATTTTGAGGCATTCAGATCTATATGGACGTAACTTTAATCTCTCAAATGGCACTTTTATCATAGAAACAATGGCGATGTGGCTCCTGTTTCCCCGAAAAAACCAGAAGAGAAAGAGGTGGACTTGTTCGACGGAGTGGATTTGCAGACCGAAAAGCTGATTCATCCTACGGCCAACAGAGCTAAGCCCCCACAGAGGAGACCACCATCAGGCCTGGTAGCAGGAGTCAATGTGAGTAACTTCTTTCCAAATCAAAGTTGTACACTTAAGAGGCCGGAGCCACTGATGACCTTTGCGTCTCGCTGTTATCCAAATACCAGCGAGGAAACGCCCTACTTTATCCTGCACTGACCTGCCGGGTGAAAGTACATTTTTGCAGTACGGCGGAGCACGAAAGTCTCTGTTTTAAACTCACCCTCATGTTTTTACACATTCTGGTGTAATAGATAAGGATAATCAAAATGAATTGTGTGAAATAAAGGACTTGAGTCATTAAAGAGACTTTCAATGTAGGGATGTAGACACAAAAAGTGAATGCGTTTATGTGTTTATTTCATGTAAAGCAGCAGTGTTAAGATGACACAGACACATTTATGTATATGAAAAGCAACATTTATATTTATCATTAAAATAAATCTTTCAGGTTTGAGTGTACTTGAGATATGATGGCGGGTTGAGAGCTGCAAGCCTTTTTATCTTTTTTTTATGGGTGTATTGGACTTTGCATTGTATTGTGCGCATATTGATAAAAAAAGGTAAGCTGCAATGGAACCACCCTGCTGTTCATTCTTTAACTCGAGAGACCATTCAGGGTTAAATCTTAATCTCTGCTGTGGGTTCCCGGAAGAACCTCCGGCAGAAAGGTTTCATCTAATGAGTTTACTGAAATGTTTTCCAGGTAGATTATGTGGACTGAATGACATGGATGAGTTCTGTTATGTGTCTTTACAGGCCCAGAGTCTCACTGACCAGGCAGAACCAGAATTAGCGCCAAAAAAGCTCCAAACTGAGAAGCTACCTGCCTTGCAAAAGGTTTGTGGCATTGACTGTTGTAGTTCCACAAGGAATCAATGTTCAAAAAGCTTGTACATTTCCTGTCACAATGTCACTTCAATTATTACAGGGTACAGAAAATCTTGTGCCACCAATTGCAAAGCCTGATCGACCCAAGACGCCGCCTCCGATTCGACCCGCACCACCCAAAGTCATTGTGGATGGAAGAACCGTGTCCCATACAGAAGAACCAACTATGGAAAGCCTGCAGGCTGAAATGAAAGAGCTGAAGATGGCTCTGGAGCTGTTACAAACACAACATGAGTGAGTAATCCATCACCTACGCCCAGGAGGTTATATTTTCAAGCTTGTTTATTACGTTTCTCAATATTTTCGTCTCGGATTTTAATGTGAAATAGGTTTAGGGGGATGCCGTCTGTGAATTCATGCAATTTGGTGCAGATCCAACCAAATTGCCAGTTCTAATAAATATAAAACTTTGACTGGTACTGGTACCAGTCATCATAATTTGTGATTTATAATTTCGGCTTCATTGTTTGACAGTAAGTGGGAGTGCTTGACCTTGGCAGAGAAGAATGTGCTCTCCTGTTTTTGTTCAAGCTCATAACGAGTGACTAATTCTGTTTATCTCAGATTCCTGCAAAGGGAATGCAAGCTATTGTGCTGTTCACCCACATTCCGAAATGAGAATAAAAATGAAATTTTACTTGGTTTTTCCTGGTAAAATAAAGGGTTAAAGAAACAATAACAACAAATAAATAGGGCACAGTCCAAATTCAGTTGTTATACTGTTTGCACACACAGGAGGGAACTACCGGTAATCAAAAGAGAACAATGCGAGCCGTGTATTAATCATAACGAGTCTGTCAAGAGAGAAAATGAATTGAAGAATGCTGGATCTTTTACTTCCCGTTCGGAGGCCTGCTTGGTGAATGCCCTTTACAGCTTTAGCTGTGGGGTTTTTTCCGGGGTGGAACTACTTTCCATATTTACTTAAGAACTTTTGGCAATTCAGAACATGTTACGTAAAAATATGACTCATTGTAAAGCACGCAGCCTTGATCCACCCTTACAGGTAATTTCCCTTTGCTTGTTAGACTTGACATTTCTCTTGCTTTTGCTGCAGCTATTGGCATGTTGCAACTTAACCTGCAATGATTGCTGCAAAAACAGAAGGTTCTGCCCATCTTTGACCTGATACGAAGTCCAACAGATTACACTCATGAAATAAAGACCAATCATTACATTTTTTGTAATGCCTTAAAAAGATTGCATGAGTCAATATAATCCCTAGGCTCTCTTAGTCTTCTTGAGATTAATTGTGATTAAAGAAATCGCTTAATCGCTTTAAAGACATGCCAATTTGAAAATCTACAATCCAAAAAAGACATTTACACGATGCATTTTTTTCACAAGTGGAGCTTTATTGGAATGAATCAAGATGAAAGTAATTTCCGTTTCATTTAATTTGTTCCACTTCAAAAGCTTTATTACGATTCCATTGACCTTCATTTATTCTTTTGTCACTATGACCTATTTAGATGTACTAGATGTCTGCTAACTCCTCTTTTCGTTCCCGTCACTTGTGATCAGGCGAGACATGCAAGAAATAAAAGAGGAATTGAGGGAGGAGAAAAACAAGCGGCTCTCACTTCAGGTCAGTGAGACAGTCTCGTGTTCATCTGTGTGTATCGACTCAAGAAAGAATACTAAATTCATTGTTACTGACCGTTTAAATATATCTTACCTATTAAGGAGGACATGCAAAGCTTGAAGATGAGGCATTAATTCCAACACGGACTGACTGGGCTTGTTCGAGGAGGCCGACTGTCTGCACTGCTCTACAGAGGCCGTCACACTGAAAACGCAAACAATACGAACAATTTTTGGACAAGGAGAACAGCCAAATATATGAGCAAGGGCTCAATGACAAAAATATATGGACATTGGATCAAGGTAATGCTGCACTGGCCCTGACAAACTTGATCCTTCGTGACCTACATCTGGCGCACTGTTAAATGTTTTTGCATGTTCATTTCTGAAAATAACAAATGTTGTTTTGTTATTTCAAGATTGTTTCTTATTGTTGTACACTTTGCTATTCCAACTGTCACTTTTATTACTGTACTTTTAAACAGTTTCACATCAACTCAGCACTCTGTAAATATAAAGAAATGCTGTGATGTGTTTTACTCAAGGCCTAAAATATACCTTTAAGCCATCTTAAATGAATAACTTATTGTTAAAGCACGATGGCAAACGACATGGGTTCCCATGTAATGCTGACCTAATGTCAATAGGGGGCGGTGTTGGATAATTCAACATGAACAAAGGTGAGCCTCAGGGAATGGTGGACTGCTGGACTTGATCTGTCACTTGAGATCTCACATTAGAAACAGAGAATGCTCCATTCAGAAGAGAGAACGTGACGGCTGATGAAAATGAACGGTGCCTTCATGGAATAAGGCTGCTGTTGGAAGACTTCAGGACTTGTGGAACATCACTCAGAAAACGTGACTCACTGAAACTACAACATAGCCGTGACTCATTGCAATGGATTTAGAGAAAAAGAAATTCCTTGCATAGAGAAAAAGAAACCTCTCCATATTTGGACTGGGTTATGTTTTTTTTTCCTTCTTCCAAATGGTAGTGAAGGTGACTCTCTAGGACGATGACTATTGCACACTGTAGAACATCTGGAAGACATCTGGAGCTGAAACACCCATGGGAACATACTATTTTAAAATGCTGTGTCAAATATGTAAGTTAAGGCACATTCACCTGCAGCTAAAGGGTGAAATGAATAAAACTAAATCAGTTGATGTTGGCATCATTCCCAATTATTTTTTTATTGCTAAAAAAAAAATCCTTACTGCAGTGACGATAACATACAGCTTGAGTGTATATTTGGAAGTGATTTAAGCAGAGCTGATGGGAGGACACACTCATCGTTAAAAAAACAAAACAAAGAAAACACCCTCAGAGTTAAAATTAGAAAACGTGGAAGACAACTTTAACGAAGAACAGAACTTTGGCTCTGTCACAGAAAGGAGCTGGACAGAAATAAACATGACCTCATGAGAAATGGCAATAAATCTCCTAAAGATTAAAAATGCTGTATTAAAATTCCCCCAGCGCCTCTGCACTGTTTATACCCTTAGATTTATAGTGTTCGTGAAATTTGAGACGCTTAGAATAAAAAGTAAAGCATTTACTATTTTAAAATGCATTTAAACGGCATGAATGTACAGCGTTTGTGATATGTACAGACTGTCTTCTACAGTAAACACACCACAAAAGACAGTCAATACAGTTTTGGACTTTGTACAGATTTGCTGTGGGCCACATTGCCATTTCAGTTCATGGTTTTCCCAAACTGGAATCCCTTTAGTTTTTTTCCCGATGTATTGTTCCACAACTGTATCGACTTAGGAGGTTGACCCGGATTGCTTCATGGTAGTCTCGACTGCTTCCTGTCAAATGAAAATGACGCCATTCAAAAGTTAAGTCACGGGTTTCCCGATAATGAAGAAGACGCCATCACCCATTCAGAAGGTTTATAGCAAAACTACTTCAAAGAGTCTGCACCATCAACATCACTGAGTTGCGGAAGCCGGTGACCACATGAGTGGCTTTTCCAAAGACCTCAACAGCGAAAATGTCGGTGAGAAACAGAACGTATCTCAATGAAAACCTTTAGCTCCGTGTTCTTTTCCCAGCACACTTTATTCCATTGGGATGACTCCAGTGGAAGTCTTTGGAAGTCCTTGGCCTACCTCAATCTCCAACTGCAGACTCCCTTCAAATAAACCAGCCTTAAAACACATGGAAGTATAGGTCTTAAATTTTGCATTTCAGATGGATGACTAGAAAGAATGTTAACATACAGAATGCATAAAAGATTCTGTATAGTTTCCCGCTTCGCCAAGAATTCATAAACCTAACTGGTAGATTATGAAAACCGCAGAAGACGGCCTCCTGCTAACGTCCAGCATAAATATTCCTCATGTGTGGGTAATTCATCAATGTCCTGTAAGTCTTCACTGGCAGCCAGGCAATATTTCAGTCCGTCAACTCATGCGCAAACAGATTTATTGTGCGAGTACAGAGTTTATATTGGCCATCGAAGCTTCTCACTGCCAGTAAGCATGCATTCAAGTCATAAAAGCAGAGTTTTGGGAGCGACAGTATTGCTCTCCCACCAAAACCACATTAAATAGAGAGCCTGACGTCACGCCAGCTATTATGTGAACTCCAGCATGTGTGGCCCAGCACTCCCCAAGACACTAAAGACAAGAGTTTAGAATGATATATGTCATTAACATAGAAGGGAAGATGAAAATTAACTCCATCAAAGCATCATAACGCACTAGTCATTAATCAGCACGAAAGCAAAATAAAAAAAAAAATGGCTGCATTGAAACATGAAGAGCAAGATAGAAACCAACAAGAACCAGCGGCATAAGAGCAGAAACTATCAGCGATAAAATAAAATAAATCAAAGACATGCAAATAAGACAGCAGTGTCAAAATAAAGACAAGCTCTGAACTTTTTCAGTTTTAAATGTAGAAACCAAGCTGATTTCGTTAGCTGTTATCTTTAATGTTGAACCCAAACACAGAAGGCCGAGTGAAGTTGTTTTAAATTCGATTTTCCAGAGCGGTCTCTTTTATTTTGAACGTTAGGTAGCTTAAGTAAACAAAGTGAAAGGTCGACATGGGTCGAAACCTGCCAGCGTTTCCTTCTTTTCTACGTCCTTGCGCCTGAAAGCCTGGAGGCTTTTTTGCAATCCAATATTTTCGGTTGAAGTCAAATCTGTCATCACGGTTTTTCACATCTTGAGGAATTTAAGATGAGATGACTTGAAACAATTGGCACGCCCAGCAGCAGCACAGGATGGCCGCATATTTCATCTTTGCTTTCCTCACCTGCATCATGTGACTAAAGCAATGATGTCACCATATAGCATATTTCATTTCTGTTTTTGAATCTAAAATGTTTTTTTGTTCAAAGTAATTTTTTGTTTATAGGACTGAAAAACATATACGTACCAAAACCAGAAATTTCAGGGTCTCAACAGAAGATAAAGGAAAGAGAAAATGTCAATTTTTTATGAATAAAATGACAACTACCAAACGTACCGTGAGCAGGTGTGGAGATTAAAAGCGCCGCCCTTACACAAAAGGTACGTTTGATTCGTGGTACGGTACAGCTGAGTTGTCTTCCTAATACTGGTAGCTTTCAGTCCTGGCTCCATTTGGAAGTTTTGTCCTTCTGTAAACTGACAGGAAATTAATTTAATTCCAAGGTATCGCGTTACATTTATGATAACAACGTATTTTTTTGTCGTGTTATTGTCGGACTCCGCCCAAGCCTTGTGAAAACATTCACTGTCCAAGGAAACTGTTTATTCAGACACGTTTATTATTAGAAAACTGTATTTCTAACCTTTTAAGACAAGTTACAGAAGACGTTGTGCAAAAATAACAAGTAAAAAAAAAATTATTCTTATTAAAAAATGCATGCTCTCTTTTTTCCTCTTGTCTCGGTTACACAGTCCTTGCCCAAAAGGTATGCGGAGAATGAGCTCTGCCGCATATTTGCATTACATCTCAACATTATCAAGAGAAACAAGAGTAAATTATTTTGCCATAATACTTTAATTCTGTTATTTCCTTTGGTGGAATTATGTTTGATAACACAGACACTGATAAGCTCATCTTTACATTATACTGAGTGTTTAATGTCTCCCTTGAAATGATTGCCCAAGCTCATCCAAGCAACAGTACTGATGAGAATGTTTCCTCAATTACATTTCAAGACAGGTTTCCCTCCAAAAGTCAAGAAGGAGATTGTCCTCCCTGCAAATATATCATCTTTGTTGGATAAAAACAGTAGATTCCTTATTTTGTCCTTGAATATGCTGCTACCTCCATCATCCTAGCTGCTGTGTGCATTTCTTTGGCATCAAATGTCATATATTTTCATGGAATTCGGCTCCCACTTTCATACCTTTTGATATGCATTATTGAGTCTTTAGAAACCTCTTGTTTTAATCTTGTGTAGTCAGTTGAAAATAATACTGCTACCTGGAAGTGCAATGTCATACAGTTCATGTCTATCACATGTGTTACATCACTACTGTCCTGTTGTCCTGTATTGAACGCGGGATCTCAAGTGTCATAGGCTTCAGGGACCAATGAGAGGTCTATGTCAGTCCTCCATAGAAGTCAGCGCCCCCCTTTAAGCCTCATTTATCTTAGTAGTAATGCACTCTTCCTAGAGTCCCCGTTCCCGTACCAAGGATATCAGGTTGTCCATTTCTCCAGATCTCCCGTATGATTCGTTCTCTCTCCTCCAATCGCTGCGCTCTCTGCAGTTCCTCAGCGGAAGTAAATACATTCACACTCAGCGTCCCGTCTGATTGGTTGGTATGATTACCAACAGGGATTTCAGTGCTGGGCAACGGAACTGTTGCATCTACATCCTCTCCGTCGTCATCTTCCTCGTCCTCGCTCTCCTCGTCCTCCACGCTGATGTCCTTAAGGTGTTTTTTCTCAGGCGTGGAAGGAGGGATGTTTGTCCGCGGCTTGCAGGAGATACGGATGACCAGGAGGCAGAGCGTCAGCACCAGTCCGAAGCACACCCCAAGGACAAAGTACAGGCCGAAGCTCTCTGGGTTTGCTGAGGAATTAACCCAAATGATTGAGCAAAATGTTCTTTCTTCGTTAGTTTTTATTCCTGACACAAATATTACGTTTTTCACTGCATGGCCTGTGTTGTGACTCACCTTTAATGTGTGCATATGCGGCTATACTGTTACTCAGGAGGTCCATTTCTTTTTTCTTCACATCCATTGTGACTTTGCGTCCTTCACACCTGAAAATCCAATATGTGACACATCACATTAAATCTGACTAATGCAACTTAGACACCATATTTTAGCTGTACATATACGTATCTGTATCTGTTCTGGATTTCCGAAACGCCTTGCTAGTGTCAATTGATCTGAGTGCCAAGTTCGCCTGGGTGTCAAACCCACTGATATAACCCTTGGGTGGGTGGTATGGGGCCTCCAAGGTGTCAAACAAAAGCTCCTCTGCATCTGACAAAAGTACCTGCAGCTGGGATCATCATAATTCATTTGCCACATGGCACGCAAATTTTGCAAGTAGCCACGAAGGATTCCTTCGTGCCTGACGGGAGTCTCAGATCAATTTGTAGAGCTGACCTTAAAAGCTGCTAACTTATTTTGCATCACTTGAACATCATGCCATTTAAACTCATTACAGTAATTTCTTGTTTCCTGTTGTTCTGATTAAATCTGCTGTTTTTTCCTTCCAGCTCACCTTCTCGATTCATAACGCTTCCAAGGAAGTTGTTCTTAAAGTCAGATGAGAAACGAGAACGTCCTGTGTCCGTTCTCCCCTTTTCGCCCCTCAGCAATGACCTCTTATCTATCCACTCCGCTGTGTTACTTTTAAACTATCTCCTACTTGGACACATTTGTCTTTAGGAGAAACAAACCTGTTTCGCATTTGAACAAAATAAAGGATTGAATGTGCAGGATTGTTTCTGCATTTCCACCTGTAGCATTCCCCAGCACCCCTCCTTCTCTACCCTGATGTCTTTTCTCGCTGATTAAGGCTTTTCTCCTCCAATTTGTTAACCATTTCCTCTTTGCTGGTTCGGTGACATCATGGCTTTGCGCCGTGAGACGCATGAATGATGCCGACACATATCTTACTTATCCACGAGCATTCCTCACGCTGTAATAGCAGACGCTTAATAATGAAGACTACAACTCCCCTGATCCCACATCCTTTGTTGTCCTTGTTTTGACTGAGAGAACGTTAGCGGCAGAAATTCCATACTGTACATTTAACACGTGCTACGTGTTGTGGCTGGCTGTGGGGAGAGCCCCCCCCCCCCCCACCCCCTCAGACTCTAACCTAACCTGAGCGCGCTGGTCTCTAAGTCGAACCACATGTCAGCAGACCGACACATCATATGGATGTCTTCAAATTGGACATACCGCATGTTTGTCTTTGCATTTACCTCCAAATTGTACTCACTGATAACCCCATGGCTTTATTTTAAAGCATGATGTGAATTCTTCAGTGATTTATGCAGCATTTACTCCTATGAACTATGAACTAGCATTCGGTAAAACTTGTAAAACATAAAAAAATATACCCCCAACAACATAAAAAAACACATGTGTGAAGCACATGTAACGCGGCCCGCTGTTAAACTATAAAACGCAGTAAATGCAGAAGAAAAACGAGAGAAGCGGAGAAGAGATAAGGCTTAAAACTCACCACAAAATGAAACGTTGGATTTCGGCCTCAGTCCCAGCTCATCGTGTAAATGAGAAGATGGAGAATGGATGCGAAATGATCGCGTTCAGCTCTTTCTTTCCCTCGCTGTTGAATCAAGGCCTGTGATCTTTGGTCCTCAGGCTAAACAGACAAGAGCAAACACACACACACACACACACACACACACACACACACAGATATCAAGCGTCATTAGATCCAAGAGCTCACCGAGGCGTCTGAAATGCAAACAACGACAGTCCTGTTGCAGGATACACAAGTCAGTGGACTCAGTGCCGCGGCGTTGAGAAAGCTGCACACAGTAACACGTTGAAACTGCAAATATGCAGAAATATGCATCACATATATGTAGAAAAAAAAAGCAAGGCAAACAAAACCCAAGTGCAGCTAAAACGTAATTCCTCTTAGAAACCAGTAGATGCATGTCATCGTGTAAATTCTCGGTAAGATCAGTCTCATCAAAGCTAAGACGTGTGTGTGATTTCTGTAATTGTGTTGGTGCACTTTCAGCGTGGCCGGGATGAATTATAGCAGGAGCGATGGTTTGTTGAATAACTTACCAGAAGGCAGCAGACCAATGTGTTTGCCTTTTAGTCTGTGCTGCGATCGGTTAGTTACCTGGAGACACATCCTGAAACCGATCTCAAAGAGCCCCAGAACCACTTTGGTTTGTTCAAGTACAGCTCTGAAAAATGTTGCACTGTGGGGTTTTCTACGTTGGGGGGAGGGAGGGAGAACTCGGCTGCCAGCTGTAGTTGGTTTAGTAGAGCCTCTGTGCTGTTCAGGGCAGATTTTGATCTTGCTGACTCTTAGCAGAATCTATGTACACTACAGAGCGCCTGACTGGGACAGTCAACCTGGAGGGTGGGGGGATAGGTGACATAACAGCCGCTATGGAAACAGGCTCCCAAACGGCCCCGTCTGAGCACGCTAGGGCTGGACATACACGCCGTCTTCCTGTCGAGCTTCCTTCCTTTTCAATTATGAATGAGTTCATCTCCTCCCCTCCCGCAGAGCCTGCTCACTTCCCTGCTAATAGGATCGCTTCATCTTATTCCAAGCAGAGTAACGTGTACTTTCAATAGGACATTTTACTTTTTTGTCTAAGGGTAGTAAAAAAGTGCGGACAGCTACAGACAAAGACCAAAGTTAAAGATCATTATCTTTGCTCACACCGGAGCAGCAAGTCTGATTCCAGAGGAGTCAGGAATCTGTTACCGGAACGTCTAACAACTGGAGGCCTGCTTAAAGCCTCTAAACACATTCATTATCCGGCCCTCCTGTTTCTGTTGTGTTGTAGTTTTACCCCAAGACAGAAATTATTACCAGACCTTCTCCCTCCCAGCTACACACAGTCGCATGACTCAACTTTCAGCAATTTTCTTCATGCGAGTTAATTTGCTATGCTGTGTTTAGCCTACAGCCTTGAAAATAGCACCTTTAGTATTACAATTAAGTGAGATATTTGTGATATATTGTATTTATTGCCCCAATGGGGCTGGAAACTTTATAGATAAAAAAAATAATGAATTCAGATTCCTCATTTATGGCTCCCGCTGTAAACATTGATGATAAACTTATACTCTTCACTCATTATGGATTCCAACACATGAAAGCTAAAGTAGTTGTAGATATTAATTAATGCTTGAAATGTAATTAACATTTGGTGAATACGTCACTTTTTATGGACTCACTTTGCTGTTCCCTTCAGCAAAAGTCAAATACACAAGCAAACAAAGCTTGTAAACCTGTAGAGAGCCAGATACAGAAAATAATATCAAATGTGCTCACTATTTATGAAGGTTTCCTGTGCCCCTCATTTTCTTGCTATAAGAAATGAATCATTTCCTCGTGACACATCTGAGGCCCTATGACGTTAATGTCTAGGACTGGCTTTTTTTCATTCTAGTTTATCGTTAGCTCTTTCCCGGCTTCATATCCGGAGGTTAAACACCCGGGCATCCTTTTCCTGTGTCCTTTGCACACTGCTGGCTGTTAAATAATCACCCGGATCATCCCCATTCAGCTTTAACTGCGTGGGAAATGAATTTCTGTGTGTCTTTATCTCACATGAAATCCAAACAAAGTCAAACTCTAATCACAGTGACTTATTATAAAGACGAGCTCGGCTAATTCTTCCCAAGCCCCGTCTCTCAGCAATGAGCTATTTCTGTAAGGTCACAGAAGGAAATGCAGCCTAAATGAAGCCAGCATAAACACAGAACAGCGGAGAATCGTGGCCTGAGAAGAGACCAAGCACTATTTCTGATTGAGTATTGTTTGTTTTGGTATGGCGGAGCCGGGAAGAAGAAAAAACTGCAAACTATCACGAGTGATATTTTTGTTACCATCCACTCGGAGACGACCACAATGGCCCTTCCTTCCCGCAAGGTTTGTCTCTTTCCGCAGGGACAACGTCCACCCACAGTCTTCCTTCTGCATCACCGCTTTTGTTTGAGATAAGTATGGTATGACTGAGCTGTCTACTGTACGCTCATGCCAAGTGGGAAATTTATTAGGGCTCGGCTTAAAAGCAAAGCAAAAGTTACAAATTCAACCACAATTCTAGAGTAAAAATGTATGTCTAATTTATGATTGTTCAGTGGAATGTAAGCAGGGAGGCAAGCCGCATGCGACACGTTCACAAAAGATAAAAAGGTTAAAAAAAAGAAGAAGATAAAACTCACTATAATGACACGTCAAAGACACACTCAACGATTTAGAATGTCAAATCTATGTGCAGCCGCAACAATTCCTGGCAACTGTTTGTCTTCTAAGCTGAAGATTTTCCAATAATACTTCATTATTTTTAGACTGAAGTTAAATTGCAGGTGCTCTCTAGTTTGGAGATCACAAAAAAAACTGGCATTAGATTTTATAGCATCTTATTTCTCGATGACGTTCATTTGATTTGATTCAGATGCATGACATTTGGGCAATTTCTTCCCCATTGTCAGCTTGCACAGCAATTCTGCATGTGCCTCTTGAATAAATATACAATTTCTCACGCAGGAATTTATTTCAGTACCTAATGAAATGCTGGAACACAATCTTTCAAACTGCCACAGACTCTGAAACTGCATCACAAAAGTGTCTTCTGAATGTCTCTACGAGCGATTCATCAACCACCTGAAATCAAGCCAGGAAATTTTGTCCAAAGAATCACAGAACCCCAAGTTCTTCTCAAAACGGCAGATGTACAGGCGATCGCTTTCCATGCGATAAACGGTAACTGTCTGTGTCTGTCAAATCACTCAAGGTGAAGGTAATTCCTCAAAGGAAGCCAAAACGAGCTTTCCTAGAATCCAAAGAGATTGCAGGGGACGCAACTGGAGGCTTCTCCGATCCTCTCGATGTGAACGTCTTAGGGATCAAAGTCTCTGAACTGTTTGTGATGCATCGTTCCTGCCAAGGCCCGTCAAAGCATCTGACTGAAAGACGAACTGGAAGCTAGTGCAGGCATGTTGTTATCATCAGAACAAAGGTGAAGGGCTGCGTGAAGTTAGCCTCAGAAGACATGGTGCAGAGACTCGGCTGGAGCGCTTATGAGGAAGGAGCGTGATGGAGCCTCAGACAAGTTAGAATTAGAGCACCCAAAGGACCAGATGCTAAATGTCTGCAGGCGAGAAGGACATTATAAAGAGTTTTACAGGCAACAGAAAATAAAATATTGCACTTTCAGACGTGTCAGGATTACCAGCAGCATCACAGTCGGTGGTCTTGGTGTCCACGCTGCTAAGCTGCTTCAGTTAATGAGCTTTTGACACATTTCATTTGAGTCCATTTCCCCTAAAGGTCACAAAGATTTGGTGAACCAGCCTCTTTAAATGCTAGGGGGGAAGTTGGGAAACGGCAGCTAAAAAACAAAGTCAACTCGTTTTATTTTAGGAGAATATGACTTTAGTGAAAAGCCCCATTCATTTAAGACAGCTGGAAAGTAAAAAAAGAAGCCTATTTGAAATGATATGTGACCCTGGTATGAACTGCAAACTTCTGCCAACTACACAGGCAGTTTAGATGAATGTAAAAAAAACGTTTCTTTTGTGTGGGGAAATTGGGTCTGAACCTGTGCTGCTTGTGCAACTTTCAGGGTTTGTTCCACTGAAGGATCTTCTCCAAATGTCTTCAATACGGTTAAGCATTTGCTTCAGTGCTGAAAGAACGCGTTCTGTTTTCATGCGCTGTTTCATTCGCCTATGGGCATGTACTTTATTGTATTTGACATCCACTCAATGAAAAACAGCTTTTCTCCCAAGGACCAAAAACGATTCCAGGAATAAACACAGAACCAATCAAGTCAGGCATTATTGGCCAATGCTTATATTCCTCTTCAGATTCTGCAGTTTTCAACAATGGAAGGTCAGGAATTCAACTTGACCCTTGACCTGTATACCTTCGCATCACAAAAACTAACCGCAGTGCCGTGCCTGTCCTGTGATAGGCACATTTTTGAGCTATGGCAGGTAGTGGGAGGGTAAATGGAGATATGGGACTGAGCTGGGGGGTTAGGGTAATTGGTTAATGACACCCAGATGTGCCCCTGATGTGAGGCAAATTCTGAATTCTTTACGATGTAAATCAAGACGAGCTATCCCGTGTTCCATCTTCATACTGCTGTTATCATGGAGCCGATCAAGCAGCACGTTTGGCAGTGAGAACCCACGTTGGAACCGCAACTGTGTGTTTGTATTTGTGAGTATACGGTAGTACATCTGTGAGTTGATAGTAAATGTTTGTGTTTCTGTTCTTGTATGTTTAAAGTGATTAAACTTTCTTCCATCATCCCCTAAAGTTCAGTTAACCCAAACCCTGAGCTCCATAAATAGAGCCATGACTTCTTCACCCTTCCCATTGATTATGGGCCACCGTCCAGGAGCTTCGCCAACACACCGTATCAATTACACGGACCCTACGGATTACTCGGTGACACAAAATACGTGTTCACCCTTCGCATGATTGGGCCCGCAGCATTAACTCTGTGCTGCTCATTAACGTGGCTCGGCTCCATAAGATTTAGGAGGTTCCGAACTGTTGTCGTGTAGTAAAAGTGGAGGTTGGTGCCTGCTTTTAGCTGCCTCAGAGAAGCCTGAACTTAATTAGCGGCCAGTGGGAAACGCAAAAACATCAACGTTGTCATCTTTAACACGTAGGAGGAGGATGTAGAGGTTAATGAGTGGATTTTCAGATTTTGGGGTAAATCATAAATTAGGATTGTAATCTTGTGGGATTGGAAAATTGAAGGGTCAAGTGCTGTTCTCTCATTGGACCAGATCTTTCAGGAAGGCCAAATGTATTTATTTATTTATATTTAATACTGTCTTTTGACTCTGATGTTCTAATTTTTTTAACTTTCGTTTGCTCCTGCACGTCCAACCTTTTTATTTATGCGTCCTTGATTTCATCCAACATCGGAGTGTTAGCCTGGATGAACCCGCCGGACATAGCATGGCAAATATCTGCCTGAAACACGGGAGCATCTCCACCAGAGAACCTGCCACCACAACGCAGTAAGAGCCAAGCCCTGTGATAGATCAGTGGAACCACCATTCAACCAACTCCTTTTTTCTTTACTCTAACATAGTCTCTTGGTTGCTTTAATCTTGTGAAAATGAATGACTGCTGTTGTAATGCCATTCATATCTTGCTGCAGGTCAATTCATAAACCCACCAGTCAACAACGGGTATGAACAGAACCACGTCATCAGGCAGGACAGCTGTTCCGAGCAGACCCTCCTCATCCCTCCCATGTGAGGACCGTAATATTTCAGATTTATGAGGGTATTGAAAAAAGAACAACAACGCAGCTGCTGCCTGATGGAACAAAGACAAAAGACTCTTCTGAAATCAAGACGAGGAAGAAGCGGTGGAAGAAGAATGAAACTAACGGCTGATTTAAAAAAAAGGCATGAGGTCGTATCATCAGTTTGGCATTGGCTGCGAAGAAAGCAAGCAAATAATCAAACAAAAAAAATCTTGGCAGCAACACACAACACAGGAATAATGACACATGACAAGCCAAACCTTGGGTTATGATCGCATCAGCTGATGATCAACTGACTGGGGTGAGGCTAACTAAATAGTCAGAAACCAACAGTCCACTGTTAAATTGCTCTTGCTGTAAAACATTTCTGTTAAATAGCGATGTGTAACATAATAGATTTCTCCTTCGGCCATGCACTAAATGAGATGCTGCTCCATGCACGTGACTGGGAGAACATCCGCTGGGAAAATTCTGTGATCGTCTATCACTCCTTTTTTTTTTTTTTTTTCTTTTTTTACCTTGTCTGCATTCGTGCTCCACAGTGACGGACATAACGTCAGTCACTGCTGGAGTTCTATGCAATTTTTATTCTTATAGTGATTGTGACCGTCACCTGCCCTCTTGGCAGCCTAGCCTATTCCTATTATATTGATTTTATTACCTGCTTACCACCGTAGAGGGCTGTGCACACCGCAGTGAACATACAACATGAACAAACAAAAAGTGACAAATACACAGTGTTCTGAGAAGAAAGTGCAATGGATTTATTTGTGCCCCTTAATTCTACCCCTTCCATCCAATCATCACCAAGAGTTGTCCCAATACACCAGGTTCACATTCGTCTCTAGAGGAAAGTACAAAATTCTGTGATCGTCTATCACTCCTGTTGCTGGAAGTTAAAAAAACAACCAAATCTATTATTAGCAGAGGTCCCTGTTGCTTGCTTTGCATTTACTTTTACGGTTCTATCTGCCATCCACCACCCATCACCGCCTGATAAGAGGTGCAGACTGCAAACATCCAGCAGAGGCAGCGCTTTGGAAGCTGAAGCATATGGTCAACTGCTGCTCTGCATGAATGCGTCTACCCGATTATGAATAAATGGATGACAGCTGAAATATAGGCATATGTGGATATATGACAAAGAAACACAGCCATGTGCATGCACTGTGTGCTTTCATGTTTCATTTATGAGAAGCCTCACATCACTTCTCTGTGATTGTGTGGCATCAGTACTTTCTGGACTCACAGAAAAGGAATAGAAAAAGTGATGTTTGTTTTGATCGTTGCGAGGTGACAACTAATTAATCAACACAAGGTCCGACAATATTGTGCAGCTGCACAGGAAAGCTGCAAACAGGCTGTCGTGCTACATGCACGCTGAAAATGCAACTATGCAATGTAAAGTAGCGAAATGATCATGCCTGAAATGGTTTGATCAAAGTTTTAAAGTCATTTATTGGCACACATTTACTATTCTATTGCAGCACAATGTTTGAGCAATGCTGGCGTGCTGGAAACGAAATACTAAACCCTACAGCAAATGGAAGATTTCCAAAACACACTTACTTCTCAACAAGGCTTCCGAGCTACCGATTCATTCAAAAGGGCTGCAAAGGATTTAAACTGTTTCCACAGCAGAACATCTTTTGATGTTGTAAAAGCTCAGTGAGAAAAGAGCTGCACCTCACCGGGGTTCCTATGGTACTCTGGAAAAGCTGAAACACACTCACCGGTCAGTGATGACAGGAAAAGTCCCTCTGGAACGGCGCAGCCAATACAGAAAGCTTCAGGAAAATTTCTGTTTACTTTCTCTCCAAATAATAAACCCCAAAAACAACAGCATTACAAGCAAGTCTGACTGTTTTGCTGTCATGTAGAGTGTGTGTGTGTGTGTGTGGACCCAGTCTGGGGAAGAGGTGGTAACTTCCTCTCAAAGTTTGGAAGCGAAGTGAGTCACAGAGTTTTCTCTCTCCCGGCTACAATCCACAAGAAGCAGGAAAAAGCTGTCATACTACACCCCCCCCTTTAGAGATGGAAAAAAAAAGGAACAGCCTAAAAAGGGCAAGCGTGGAGGAGAGGGGCGGGAGGAAAGCAGAGGTAGAGTGTGTGTGTGTGATGTGGTGTCTTGGTTGGTGGGTGCATTGGGGGGGGGTTCCCTCTGTTGTTAAGGAAACAAGCAGAAAGCAACTCCAGGCAAATGGGCTCAACTTTTTCCATACGCAGTCCGGTGCGACTGCAAACAACAACAAAGACAGCATTGTGAATGTGCAGCTGATGTGGAGCAGCATGTGTGTGTGTGTGTGTGTGTGTGTGTGTGTATGCTATCTTAAAGGACTCGCACTTGACTTTTGGAGATACACTTCTAGAATCAGTGAGAAGATGGATCAAACTGCATCACTCACATCATTGTGTTAAATTAAAAAAAACGAAAGTGACTATTTCCAGAGTTATCCCTCCATTTTCTTCCGCTTTTCCTCTTTGCGGGTCACAGGGGAGGCTGGAGCCTATCCCAGCTTGATAGAGGCGGACACCCCAAATGCGTCGTCAGCGCATCGTGGGGCCACACACAGACAGACAACCATTCACGCACACACCACGGACAATTTGGAGTAATCAATGCTTTTGGAAGTGGGAGGAAACCGGAGAACCGAGAGAAAACCCAAATACAACATACATAGAACATACAAACTCTGCACAGATAGGATTCAAACCCGGCACCTTCTTGCTGTGAGGCAAGAAGGTGCCAGTGATACAGCAGTGCTGTTTGTGAGCTACGTCACGCTGGGGCTGAAAAGAACATCTTGATTTCACTCATTATCCCGGTTGGGTTGCACGTGAGCATCGGGAGAATCTCATGATTAGTCACACTTGTGTTGAAATTTCGATGCATCTTGCACCGTTATGGCTTTCTGGGTTATCGCTCTAAATCAAACGTCCTTTCCGTCTATCTCTTGGATGCAAAAGAGAAAAAAAATGCAGGGGCTGGAAAAGGGTTTTCTGGAAAGGCAGAGTCCGCTTGGTGCCAGGGTTCAAATGCTTCTCTAAGCTGCATCGGTGATCAAATTCCTGCCTGGATCTCCTCATGGTTGGCAGGTATCCACCTGTCCCTGGAGCTGATTTGTCCTCGAGCACAGGGTCGGGGGTCCATGGGCCAAATGCAGGCTGCAATAGGCTTCCATTCAGAGCGTAAAGCCTTTTGGCACAGCAGGGGAGGCGTACTTAGTCCTGTTGTGAACCATGTTATTAACTGATGTACTGTACGTCTTTGCCGTTTCAATTGAATACCTTTGTTCCAGCACTTGGTTGGTCTCTGGACATGCGAGGGGAAGTGCAATGCATAGTGGGAGAAGAAGAAGGAGCGTACCAACAGGAGCGAGGAGGTGATCATGAGGTCTAAGCAGATACTAATTACAGGGAACCTGCAGACTTCAAGGGAGACTTTGCCTGGAGGAGCCATGGCGACATGGCTTTCATTGTAAACGGAATCTATATCATGATCATCGGTTGAGGAGGTGGAAGCGGGGGTGGACAATGATGTCTTCAGACCAGGAAGGGTCTGTCGGCGACAGATGAAATCAATAATGAAGTTCGCTGGTGGGAGGCTGCGACGAGACACACTGCAAACACATAGGAACAAAAGAAAAATGCAGTCCAACCTTAACCTAGATTCATATTTGCAGTGTTTTTCATGAGAGCCACCGCACCCAACTCATTTTCCAAAGGTTGCCGGAGAGCCTTTTGTTGGCGATCGAGGATTGTGGGTCGGCTGTGAATGACTGATGCATAGAAACCTCTGACCGGAGACTGAATTTGATCCAAAAAATGACTAAACTCTTGTGTGACTTTACTTTAGACCATGGGAAATTTGTCACAGCGCAAACACAAACTGAACCGACACCAGCTTCTCAAGAAAGCCGATGATCTAATAATTGACTTGGAAACAATAATTAGAGCTTTATCTTCTACAGCTTCGAGAAAAAAAAAACGCACCACCCATGTATGAGTCATCTGTCCGCTGTGCACTGAAACAAATATCCTCTGAGGATGTCCTGAGAGAATTGACACAATTTTTCCTAGATCAAATAAGCATGCTGACGTATCAAACTGCAAACACATGTTCCTCAGGATAAGTCAAGTGACAATACTGAAGAAAAAAAAAAAAAAAGTAAACTGGAAAACAGATAGAAGCCAAAGAAAAGAGGAGGGAAAACATCTTCTGTCATTTCTTAATGAATGTTGTCAACAAGCTCGACAAGATCGACGTTGGCACCGGCAAACTGCTGATTAAATCATCCTCAACAAATGGGCCGAATGAATGAGTCTGGGGCTTTAAATCCAAAGACTCTCCGCACCTTCTTTCCAGTGCATGAAAAACACATGCCTCTGTTTTTAGCCCCCAGTGCACCCACATTAAAAATGTGCACTGAAGGCATCTGCCAGGAGCTCCTTCTTTATGGGTCTGATGGGAGCCCAGAGCAGCGAGCTCCTGCGCTCTGGTCTTGTTTTGTGATCATAAGTCTGATCTACTTCCTCCTGTGATTTTACACTCCTTCTGCAAACATAAGAAATAACTCACAAGTCCATTTGGAGATGCGCACAAGCATACCAGCACATGCATAGACACATACAACATAATGCATCCTGCACATACTAATCCTTGTTCCAGTTGTTGATAATTCAATCAGAAACATTGTCCTCATAAAAGACCGGCCACGCCAGGCATTGCACTGCAAAGCTGGTTGATGCATCCTTTCAAAATAAAGGTCAACACTTTTCATTCAAATGTGTTCCTTTAAGTTTTTTTTTTTTGCAGTAGACATGTTCAAATACTATAAATTAGATGTGTCACTTGGCAACAAATTAAAATCTTTGGGTCTACAAAAAGGTTAAAATAACTCACCTGAGGGACGGGGGGTGTTCAGTAGAGAGGTCTGTTTGGCATTAGACGGGAAGCCTGGGACAGGAAACAGTCCAGAGACAGTCCATCCACAGAGCGGGCAGTGATCTGACCACCATGACGGCTAGGATAAGGCCCTAGTGTTCACCCTTACCCCCACCCACTCTCCGTCACTCAACACAGAGGGGTTCACAAACATTGAACGGGTGGAGGAGGAATGGACGAATCGCAGGAATTGAGCACACTTTAAGCAGGGGTGCGATTCCATAAACATCCCGACACCTCAGTCATTTGACACGGCGCTCTCTGCCTCACACTTTTCATTCTCCATACCTCCCTGCTCGACAGCTCACATTCCTCCCGATCATCTTACCACAATGATGATATTAAAAATGTTTGATTGCACTTATTCAAATTTGATGAGCATTCCTTCAAAGATAAGAGACAGCGCGTCGGTAATCTTGCTCTCATGCTCTAGCAAATTTACTTAAGGGGCTGATAATGTGGGAAATATGAGGCTTTGCTATGTTTGCAGATGTCAGATCATCTGTAGCTACTAGAGGTCCAGCTTTAGGGATGTTTAATTGTTGTTCTTTTCCAGCCAGATTGAAATTCAGCAACTGTGGTATGGTGATCTTTTTGACTAGTCTGCTCCAAATTGTTGTGTAACATTGGTGGGAGGGTTGGGCACTTTGCATCTGCTGCTACTGGGCTTTCGGCTCTTCCCGTCAGGGGTCACCACAGCAAACCAACCTTCTCCACTTCAGCCTGTCCTTTGCATCGTCCTCACCAACACCAGCTTCGTCTCTGTCTTCGACCCACAGTAATCCAATTTCCACCAGCGTCCTGTGGATTGACAAAGCTAATGGCGGAGGCCGTTGTTAACGCAAGCCACGACCGATCCGCTAAAACCGGGAAGGGAACATCAGATTTTGGAGCAGATCTGGATAAAGGGTTGGATCCTCACTTAATTTAATAGTGCAATAATATCAAGGTGAGTCATTTCCCTCAGGAAATTGGCATGAAACTTGAATCAGTGATAGGAGTCAGGGATCAAACTTTATGTTTTCCTTATGACAAAATCTCTGGATGGATCTAAGCCTGACAGTTTATCGTAAATTTGTCTAAATCCAGGCATTGCATCCAAATAGGAATGCTACTCGTGGGAGGAATGACCCTTTGGAAAGAATGCTCTGTGTTGGCGGAGGATTTGCTAGTCGAATAAAGCTCTTGCTCTGCTGTGATGACACGATGCAAAATCCTGTCTGTGAGAATTACATTTTGTTTTCAGCATGAAAAGCTTTTTTTAATACCTCAGTCTGTTACTAGAATGCAGTGAAACATAAAAGCAGCTTTAACACATGACAGAAATGCTAATCCAAATAGCACTGGCATGTCGGTTAAAAGTGATGTTTCTCTTGCCAAAGCTTGTTCGCATCTGAGGGACATTATCGAGAGTGTGCAGGAGGCCGCGACTCAAACAGCTGTCATCTTTTGCATCTCTAAGAATAGCTCCTTGTCTGCATGCAAGAATGTACCGCAAGGAATCTATTGGATTGACCAACTTCCTTTGGCATCCTTGATGCATTGGATGTATTTTTTTTTTTAAACTGCGGATTCATTTGCAAACTCGGATGAGGTCCCAAACATCCGGTTTATTAGCAACCAGCCACAATAACTGGCTGTCGACCTTCCAAGAGCGCAGAGGGAAAAGTGTTCAGCTGCAGTTTGAGATAATGGATCATTATTTCCATGTCTGGCCACCTCTGAAGCAGCACTGCTGTTAGCAGTGCCATGGGTTTGCACACAGGCATAACGATGAGGCTTCTTTTGCAGGGAAATGTGAAAGATTCTCAGTGCACACCCCAAAATATACAGGAACAATGCTGCTCTGTGCTTATGTCTTGAAAATTCAATAAAACATTCGTTTCCATTTTGAGAAGGGCGGCAAAAAAATGAATAAATCACTGAATCTGGTCAAATTCTATTTCAGCCATGAATGAAAACCATTTGGAAGAAGAAAATCTTCTAACAATGAACTAGAATGTTGCTAAGTGACGAAAGACTTGGTGCGGTCCGAACAGACTTCTGTCCGCCTTATAAAGGGCTGGAAAATGAGCGGAGGGAATGGCATGGAAAGATCCGAAACTTTGACATTGATGACGTGAGCTCCAACTGGACGTCGCCGAAAGAAGAAGCGGGAGGCAGGAAAATTGCAACTGCCGTGTTTTGAAGATTACAGCTGTTTTTCTTTTTTTACAGAACAGCAGAGAATATTATGGGGCGTAACCACGGCCACCAACAATTACACAGAATCAAATCTGGGACTGACAGTAAAAAAACACACACAGAGAGTAGTTATTATGGCTTGATAAAGGCATCAGACGTGCAAGCTGGAGCTGGTTTGCCCGTCTCTTCTTCACACACACACACAAAAGAGGGCGTAGCCCCTCTGTTGGGTGGTCATGTGACCTTTTGAACATGTATAATATGTGCAACTAAAAACCTTCTAAGTAAAAAAATAGCAGCAATTAGCAATTTGTCAAAGAACAAAATCACCTTTGTTCAACTTGGGGAATCAGCACAAGGTCATGAAAGTCTTGCAATGGACGATATTGCTTCCCATGCGACAAAGAAGGTCCCTGATATCATTGTTTACACAGTGCTGCTGTGTAAACAATGTGCATGTGCCAACAGTCACGCTAGACGGCGAGCGTGAAGCTGCGTGACTCCGGCATGTGATCTAAAAAACCACTCACTGGCCATTGGTTTGTGTGAAAAAAAAACGTCCCTCCGGGTGTGTCCTCAAGTCAGGAAAAACACATCGTCAATCCTCTCCGGAAGATATCCTTTAATCTGAAAATGTCTCCTGCTGATGGAGAGCTCAAGGTGCAAACACTTTTCTAAGGACCATTTTCCTGTAGAAAATCTTTTTTCTGTCGCATGACTGTGTGCCTAACGGGGTCAATCAGTTCATTATGCAACAAGCTGGTAGTAAGGGAAAGGATGATTATAGAATGTCTGACTATGGAAAAAACATAACAGTTTTTATTTTTATTTTATTCACCCTGCATGTCTCTTTCGAGCCAAAGGTCGCCCTTGTGGGCCCAAATGCTAATCATGTACCAAATAAGCCATCCCCCATGTGAACCAGAACCTGAGCCACAATGATATAGATGCTGGAACCTCAAGTTTTTTAAAGGACACCCAGCCTCACAGCCCTTTACACACAGGCCTTTATCAAAACAGCCACTTGTAGCACAACAAGGTTATAGATAGACTTTTTTGGAGTAGGCTTGAACCATCCCACAGAACTAAAAATACAAGCCCTCGCTGGCATTCATAGCTGCTGAGAACAATTTGAGCGAAGCGTTGAGCAGATTTGTGGAGGCAGCTTTGGCTCTGTGGCTGTAAATCATAAGCGAGCGTGCAGCTTTGGTAGCCCGGCACTTTCAAACCCTACAGATGATGAGAAACGGGTCTTAAGAACAGGTCAGAAAGTCAGAAAGAATCTGTTTCCATTCTGTTCCTGCAGCGGAGGCTGCCGTGGAGAAAGCTCACACAGTGTGCGCATTGTTCTCTGCAGTAAGTAGAAAATAATCCAACCAGCGGAGATCCACTGTGAGTCACTATTTTTACCCTTTTATGGGGGGAAATGGAGACTTTTAGGGGGAGATGGTAGATGAAAATTACGTGTCACATAGAAGCGTTGCATAGAATAAAAATAGAATAGAATAGAAATAGAATAGAAAGCCTTTATTGTCTTTGCATAGTGGATATACAAAGATATAGTGGATATACATAGTGGATATACAAAGAGATTAGCTGAGAAGCTGGAGGTCAATTTGAGATGCACTGCAGCAAGGCGTACTTTTGCACTAGAGTTTTCAAATAATCCTGTTTTGATTAGAAACCAATTAAAATGACTGTTGGCAATTACTGTCAACACTGAGAAAAAGAAAACCACACATCTTCTAGATTGTGTATTTAAAGTTTTACGAGGTTGAGAATGTCTCAGACATCAAGTCATTTTGTGCAGCCAGTTAAAAAAGTTAAAAAAAGAATCTCCGTTTGTTGAAATGGCTGGAGACAAATATTGTCACATATCGGCGCAGTTTGAGCCCTTGAAACCACAGAAGTCGATACTTTACAGTCATTCCTGCACAATTCCACAACCATTTAGACACACCAGAGTTTTGAATCCATACAAATGACATTTACACTGTATGGTTTTTGCCAAAAAAGTGTCGTAAAGTTGATATATCTGCAAACTACTGGGGGGGACGACAGATATTTTGTTATCTTGAGTTAAAGTGGGTAAGAGGCCCCCCCGTGAAAATGGTGAAGCATAACTCACCCACCCACTCAACACCCTCATATACGACACGGCGTGCATTAGATTCTCTATTTGTTAGCTCACACACTGAGATGTTTGTTAAAACGAAACTGCACTTGTGTCCAGCGATGCAGGGCGGAACCTTCTCTGCTTCTCCTTCTCATTAAGATGTAAAGCAGAGGTGTGTGTGTGTGTGTGTGTGTGCAGGAGGAGCCGGGTAATTGAGATAATGACACGGTTACAGCTGGATAGCCGGGTCGGGCTGGAAGGTAACACCGCCGACGGAGTGCAGGTTGGCTCGACAGCACATTCTAAGGACAGGACCCGACAGGCCAGGAGGAGACGGGAGATGGAGAGAGGACAGACGTGAAAGGTGGAGGATCCATTTTACGAGCTTCCATTTGGAGCAGAGGGGTTTGGGATCGACTGGAATTTGCAGGGTTATGATGAATCCCAATAATCACAGCAAAAGCGCGTGTCTAAACAGCCCCTGCAGCTTAATCTGCTTATCCGCCCTTCAACCATGCCCTCAGTTGGAGCTAATGCGAATCAGCTATGAAAAGGTTGATTTGGATCATACTGAGCATTTTGTGCAGCAGGAGGTCTCTGAGCTGTTGCTATGGGAGGACTGCAAATGTTGTTTCACTATTGAGTTGTTTCAGCATTAACCTCTGAGTTGTGAATTCCTCAATCGTTTTTTTTTAGATTGTCCGGTCGTTGTTCCAATCTGCAAGAAAAACGCCTAAGAACGTTAAATCAACAATCTGATTGTGTCGTTATATAAGAGTTGGTAGTTCCCCGTGACTTTGAGTCATGCACCTTTTTTCCGCAGTAGAGCACGTTTTGTGTCTGATCCCATCTGTTTAAAGGTTCCGTTGTGTTCTGCCATTTTCAAACTCAAGAGAACTTGGTTCTGGAAACAAAAGCAGGCTGATCGATTTGGATTCAATTGAATTTAAATATACATTTCATGCACAAAAGCTTTGAGGATTTCAGTCCAGCGGTAACGTATGTTTAAATTAGGACCAGCAGGCTATTGTGCACGTCCTCTCGCACCCATCCGAACCAGAACCGCAGTGCTGACCTTAGATCTTCGCCTCTGAATCAGTCGGGCATCCGCTTCCTGTTTGCACCCGCCCCAGAAGCTTAAGCTCCATGTAATTGTTCAACACCGCCGCACTTCCTCTCCACTGTCCCCCCCCCCCTATGCGGGGGCAACTGTTGACTCACGGTTGACTGAAACAACAGTTTCAGGTTGGAGGCTTCCATCTGGACTCTGGTCTCCGCTGTGGTCTGCTGGTCATTTAACTCTTCACCGGAACCGACCCCTGCAGATGCAGCCAACACACACTGAAACCTGCGATAACAAACAGATCTGCTTTTCATTGAAAAACCAGCACCTTGACGTCGTCGCTCAGTCGGCGCTCCCAAAATACTGCCAAAAAGTTAAAAAGCTGCTTATGATTCTGTCTTCAGTTCTCTCGAGGGGCAGACATCCCTCTCAGAGAACGTCTTCGGCCTGCAGATGAGCGCGAACATTCTTCTTTTTTTTTTTTGGAGTCAAACTCAACCAACAGCAGTAAAGCTTGACTGCATGTGAACATGAAGGAGCGCTTTAAATGTCATCTGCCGGCATCTTGATCTCCAATGCGTGCCTTCACAGCTGAGTTAGCAGCTAAAGCACTTAATGATTTATTCCTCCATCTGAGGAGCCGGAGCAAGAGCCGACATGTTCAGGACAAATCTGAGCTCTTTGGGCTCAGTCAGCCCTCATTAAAGCACTTTCGTACTGTAAAATAACCCCCACCCCCCCAGGCACAGACCAGAATATATTACCGTCATTCAAAATTGTGGCGCTACTGAGTTCATGAAGCATTTTCTTTTAAATAGCATGTCTGCAGCACACAAAGGTCAGAGCATGATGATAGATCCTGGAGAGGCTCGAGGCTCAAAATCGAACCTCAGCAATTTGCAAAATCTACAATTATGGAATCTCTCAGGATTTAGGAAGGGATTCCGCAGCTACAGCAGGACGACAATCTACCGAAAGCTTTCCACGTCGTTTTTGGATGGAGGTTTAACACCAAATATATCTACACCCGAGAGTTCATGGAGTGTACTAAGCGCATGTGTGAGTACACGTGTGCACATACATACACATATACAATATGAGCAAGCCGCATTGGATTTCTCAGCTCTTCCGTGACAGGGGAATGCAAAAACACGACTCCCCTGGAGTGGAAACCATCTGCCTCACTTCCAATCAGCTTTTGCAGTGTCAGGGTGTTTACACTGAGGCTATACGCCTGGAAGAAAGCAAACGGGCAAGACTTCATAAATCAGTTTCCCGTTCAAACCCCCCACCAGAGTTTGGCCACAGCAGCAACGATACTTATCGCCGCGGAATGAATGACCTGTGATCCATCAAAACTGCCAAAGATGCTCTGCCGACATGTACAAGCTGCTCAATGTCATCCGGATGTTTGTCGATGGACAGATATAAGATAGCGATTATGTGGAATGTTTAACGTCAACTCACTCCTCACTCTCATTCTTTATTCGACAGTTGAAAAGCAAAAAAAAAAAAACCTCGCCGGAGGGAGTCAATCCAGCGTTGCAGCTGGGGCATTAGACTACAAAGGCAGCAGGGCGAGCCTGCATGATCCCCCCTCCCGCCCCTAAGATGGTTCGACTCCCTCTCAGCATGTAGTCCTGGATCCATCGGCTGGATCCAATGTGAGAAGCTGCAGCATTAGACATAACAGAGGATGAGGATGGCGCTGAAACGGGAAATTAAATAGACGGGATTAAATGTGCCTTCAGCATCCAAGAATAATGAGTAAACCGTGAACGTTCCTCTATACGGACTTCAAAGCTCAATGGATTTTAAACAAGAGAGTGATTTTTTTTTGCCTGTAAGTCTTCCAAACATGCTCTTTAAACTTTAAATGCACAGATTGTAAACACAAGTATGCATTTCCAGCATTATAAGCAGCAGCTGACTCATCTTTGACTCATATACAGGCGCCCAGAAATAGAATCGACCACTCTGGTTGGCTGGACGGTACAGTATGGGGGGGCAATGTTTTGCCTGGAGCCTCACTGAGGCCAGATGTTGAATCTGGAGAGCTCGACTGCTGAGTTCACCCCAGGACATATGAGTGGGGAAAATAAACTATTACAGGCTCACAAAATATTCACTGAATGCAGTGAGGTATAGTTTGTATGTGTGTTTATATGCTTGTGTGCAAAAGACAGAGATAAATTATACATTCAAGTGCGTGGGTGAGCACAGGCCTTTCTTTTTCACTCGCCGAGTTAAGCAGAAGAAATGCACTATTAAGGTGAAAATATTAATATATATATATATATATATATATAGACGTAGCATCAGCACTATTTTTTTTTTTTCTGTAACCAAAGCTGTTTAAATTTTCCCTGGATGTTAATCTCTCCAGATCCCGTCTGCGGTCCGAATCCCCGCTGCTCCCAGTGACGGGCCAGATGTGTGAAATAAAACCTGCATGTGTCGTGCGTGCATCGATGGTGGAGGTGAGAGATTGACAGGAGCCTAATACAAGGGATCAATTACATCGAGAGCGCTGCATGAAAAATACTTCTGGGCTTCGGTACAAAGTGTTTCTACAGATGCAAGAGACTTTGCTTTTTTCCAGGTTTCAGAGTCCAGGTTTCAGATTTTCTCTTCAAGACAAGGAAAGTTCATCTATTCTACGCAGCACCCATCAACAATGAAACGCTTTCATGAGACACACAAAGAGATTAAGGTTTCCAACCCTGCAGAACTGTTGGCTGTCTTCTGGAGGCCAATGAGTCTTTGCCTCTCATCCTTCCATCCTGACTGAACAAGCAAAAGGGGAGAGCGATCACACCTCTCAGACAGAAATCCTGCCCCTGCCATGGATCCAAACTACAGGAGGTTATGTATTTGCGCTGTTGGTTTGTTTGTCTGTTAGCACGTTATCTCCAAAAGATATGGACAGATCTTGATGAAATGTTAGGAACAGATGATTACATATTGGTGATGATCCAGAAGACATCCTGGATTCTGGATCACTTTGAAATGTTTTGCTAACATTGCAGTCAATAGAGCTTCAAAAAAATAATAATCCACTCCACCCATGCCTCATTGGGGCTGAAGATACCACCGCAAGAATTGCACCCTACATGGATGTTTGTCACCCAGTATCCACTGTAAGAACCACCGTGCACCCACTTCATCCTGACTGAGCAAGAATAGACATGAGCAAGGCAGTCAAGCGGTACCCAGGGAAGCCTGTAATGACTACTTCCAGCTCTATTTGGCTTTCCGTGGGAAGAACGAAGGCTCAGAGAGAGGCAGAAACAGAAGGTAAAAATACATCTCCGTGAGTGTTGTAAGCGGGGTTCTGTTTTCTGCTTGAAAATCTCACTTCGTTTTCCAATTCAAGAAACAAAAGTCATCAAAAGTGCTGTAGCGGTTGTCCAAAAGCTCGAAATAAAAATAGGAATACCCAACAGAGTATAAAGTAAGGACTTTAATGACAGATTGACACACTTGCAAGGGTTCAATGAAAGGCTGTCACTTAATGGCAGAGATGTGGATGCGTTCCCTGCTAACTAATTGCCATAATATTATATATATAAAAAAGAAAAAACCTTGCCTGGATGATCTGGGAAAGGAAAAATAAGTCTGACATTATGTTTGTTTTTTCTTTCAACAAACACGGTGAAAATGGTAAAAAAAAAAATGTAATCTTTCTCTGAAATGTTTTTTTGGGGCAAATTTTTATATGACTTTCAGCCCCAAGTCCATTCATTCCCACTCGTGTGGTTTGCTTATGAGGCTTAGAGATTAGACGTAGCTCTGATGTTTGACTCTTTGATTGGGGGAAATATTTACAGCACACACACAGACACACACACACACACACACAGAAAAAGAGACAGAAACAGACATGTCTCAACCGCCCACACCAAAGCTGCAGTGAGGGGCAGTGAGAGGAAATCCAAAGACTGCCACCAACAGACACAGAATGGAGTAGAATAAGAGGAGGATGTCAGAATCAGACTTTAATCAACATTTTGGCAAGTTTGCCACAGTTGACTCATGAGTATAAAGCCATGCGGTTTCACAAGCACACTTGCTTGTGGGTTTTATTTCGATTCCCATTTTGATGTGTAAAAGACAATCACTTGAATCTTGGATATTTTGCAGTCGTTGGATGCCCACAAAACAAAAAATTCATGAAGAGCCTCCAGAAAATGTTCATGTACGGAGCAATGTGCAGAGCACATAACAACAACTGGGACCCGGTGGGTCACCTGTCAGAAACAGACAACACCCAGGTTCTTATTGTGGTAGCCCTTCAGGGTCCAACAGAACCACCAAGGAAATGGAAGATCCCAAGACTTTGTTTTTTGTTAAAGATTTAATCAAGTATTAAAGACAATTAAGACAATAAATCAATATATATATACATCCATCCATCCATCTTCATCCGGGGCACGGGGGAAGCAGCCTAAGCAGGGAAGCCCAGACTTCCCTCCCCCGGCCACTTCTTCCAGCTCTTCCGGGGGGATCCCGAGGCGTTCCCGGCCCAGCCGAGAGACGTAGTCTCTCCATCGTGTCCCTGGGTCTTCCCCGTGGTCTCCTTCCGGTGGGACGTGCCCTGAACACTTCTCCAGGGAGGCGTCCAGGAGGAATCCTGAATAGATGCCCGAGCCACCTCATCTGGCTCCTCTCAACGCGGAGGAGCAGCGGCTCTACTCCGAGCTCCTCCCAGATGACTGAGCTTCTCACCCTATCTCTAAGGGAGAGCCCAGCCACCCTACAGAGGAAGCTCATTTCAGCCGCTTGTACCCATGACCTTGTTCTTTCAGTCACTACCCAACGCTCGTGACCATAGGTAAATGGTAAATGGACTGCACTCATATAGCGCTTTTTCCACCTTAGCGGTGCTCAAAGCGCTTTACATGAGGCCTCACATTCAACCATTCACACACACATTCACACTCCAGTGGGGGCGACTGCTGCCATGCAAGGTGCTGCCAGACCCCACTGGGAGCAATTTGGGGTTGCCAAAGGACACTTCGACATGTGGACAGTCAGAGCTGGGGATTCAAACCACCGATTTTCTGATCACTGGACTATCCCACTCTACCAACTGAGCCACAGGTGAGGGTAGGAAGTTGGAACGAAGATCGACCGGTAAATCGAGAGCTTTGACTTTAAGCTCAGCTCCCTCTTCACCATGACGGATCTGTGCAGAGTCCGCATCACTGCAGACGCTGCACCAATCTGTCTGTCAATCTCCCGCTCCATCCTTCCCTCACTTGTGAACAAGACCCCGGGTACTTCAACTCCTCCACTTGTGGTAGGATCTCTTCTCAACCTCGCCCACCAGCTCAGGCTTGAAATAGTCTGGTCATATTTCCTCTGGAGGTCATGGAGCTGACCTTCAACAGAGTTGATGTGACTGCTCTGACATCTTTTATCCTGTGCCCTATCCAGGTCCTTGGCTGCAGAAGCTCTTCCCTTTGCAAGTTTGAGAAGAGCAATTGGCCGTGGTAGCATCTGGAGCAGTCGACGTTATCCAGGTCCCTTGGTTGCAGAACTGTCTTCCTTTGCAGGTTTGCAAGCAGCAATTGGCCGTGGTAGCATGTCATTGTCTAAGCACTTAGACTGAAAGTCTAAGCACCCGACCCCTTTGGTCCCTATGGGTGGTGAGCCCATGTGAAGGAGCCCCACGTTACCTCTTCGGGCTGTACCCAACCGGGCCCCATGGGTAAAGGCCCGGCCACCAGGCCCTCTCCTTTCAATTCATATTCTTGCATTGTGCGAGAAAAAATAAGGATCAGCAGCAAGGGGATAGTTATTACCTTTAGACCTGCTAAACATGCTGCCCAGACATCTGAAGGACTGACACAATACGCTTCTCTTCTTCTTCAGATGTCTGAGTATAGTCTCAATGACAATTTCATAGACCCACGTTTTCTGCGTAATCAGGTTAAGACCCACTGTCTCTTTGCTGCCCAACTGCTGGCACAAGGCTTTGCAAACAGCCTTGTTAATGTTCTGGAATTGGGAATCATTTAACTTGAGAAAGATGCTTGATTCTCGGATTTTGGTGGCAAGCATTTTTGCCAATGAGTTGATGATGTCCACGATGGTTTTTACATAAACGGCTTGACCATAAAAAATATTTGCTAAAGTTTCTCCCACAATCCAGCTGCACCAGCAATCCAGGAATTCACGTGGTGATTGTGTACCACTTTTTCCTTTTTCAGCTTGCGGCTCGTTCATATAATGCTCCTGCATTATATGAATAAAGCTGTTCCCTGTAATTTTCACCTGCTTTGTTGCTGGTACTAGAAGACAGTCTTCACACTCGTCATATACTCGTCACACTCATCATATACTCAAGGCAGAAATTACTTCATAGCGAAACATCAAAGACCCTGTCTTTGATGTTTTTAATTTCTTTGATGCTAACACCAACTGCAGCTCTGCGCCCCCCCCCCCCCCCCTCCCACCATGTGACCCTTAAAAATATGAACACAGAATGGTTTTTGCGCAGGATTTGAGAGATGACGTTCTAAAAAAATAAAACTTTTTTCTCCTGTTTGTGAGTGCTAGGATCCAAAATGTCCATGTTTCACATTCATGGACATTTGAGAATCTCCAACATCTTGGCAATACTGTACAGTAGTCCCTCATTTTCCGGGGGGTTACGTTCCAAAAACAACCCGCAATAAGTGAAATCCGCAATGTAGTGATCTTTATTTTTTTTAATTATTATACATGTACATATGTTTTAAGGCTATAAAACCCCTCACCACACACTTTATACACTTTTAACAGTCAGGCATTAATCTAAATAGATTGTTTCAGTATTATAGAATGAAACCAAAGATCAAAACCTTTTCAGAACTAAACATTTGTTGGAGAAATAAAAATATATGTATGTATGTACATTAAACGTTTTCCTATTAATAATGTTAAGGCGTGCAAGTCGAGGAAAGAGTCGCTTGTAGTGCAAACAGGAAGAAACGATACTCAAAAGGGACGTGACGTTTATGCTCCTACAAAATAAAAGCTTCTTTTTACACAGAGAATAAGAGCGCTATAAAACAAACGCTTAACAAATAAACATGATAGCTTTTAGAAATAACTAATTTAATTTTAATGATCAACCTACGAGGTTGAACACATAAGAAGTTATTAATAGCAACTCGCGCGTATTTCACAGTTCCTCCGACCGCGCCTTCGTCTTTGCGCCGTTTCAAGGCGCGTTCAAGTGCAAAAAATAAAATCTGAAAAATTGCATTAAAACTCCGCGAAAGCAGCGAAGTCGCGGAAGATGAACCGCATTATATCGAGGTACTACTGTACACCTACAAATAGAGCATTTTTAAATACATTTTAACAAGTCCTTGCATATAGTCAAGTTAAGAAACACTGACGATTTGCTCCGAGCTGCGTATTTTAATGGCAGGTTGGAAGAATAAAACTCAGTAGTCCACCGTGTCTGTTAAACATCATTCCAATATGAACACTATCGCTCCACACACACACGCACACACACCTACACACACACGCATCCTTGTTCACCTTGTGGTGGCTGTTCTCATGGTGTTGACAGTGGAGACAAGGGCGTCCATTTACAGGGTCGCCCTCCTCCCAGCAGGACCAGATGTTTAGCATTAGCGGGCAGTTTGAAAATGACACACTCGCCACGCACCATTTTCAATTTCCCACTTACCGGTACCTCCTGAAGGAGGAGTTGAGGAGGAATTCAGACAGATGTCTCTTCAATATAGGAAAATAGCTGAGAAAGCGTATGAGAGGCAAACAATTCTTGAAATGCATTTAAAAAAGCTGTGTGAGCAAACTTTTCGTACTCGACAATCAAATAAGCTTGATCTTCTCAGCATCTTCAACACACACTAAAGCCATGTGTAAAAAAAAAAAAAAAGAACACAACATACGAAGGGCTGGACCTTTTCTGCATCGCATCAAATCCTATTTGCAAATGTAGAAAACAAACCTTTCAGAGAAAGAATCCTGCAAGAGATTTTGGATGAGGCTAATGGGTCGCCTGGGCCCTTTGAAACGGCATCCAGTCAAATATTTGACACGTTTCTCGCCACTTGTACGCAGCCACAACAAAGTCTGTGCCTCCTTTGCCACCAGTTTTACAGCCACATTTAAAGGGACTGTCTGTTACTGAATTAACAAACTCCAGAAAGTGAGGCGAATAGCAGACCTAAATCATTTGACCTTGTTTGTTGTGTTGATCATGTTGAGGTCTGATTTGATTAATCAATAAAAATTAAGTTTAGGAGAATCATTATGACCATCATGCAGGAGAGCTTTACGTCCTGACCCTTGCGGCTTCTCTTTCAGACATTTATATGTTGTATTTGCATCATTACACCACAAATCCATCTTCAGCTGGCTGATGACGGTTATTTCCTGGTCAAAAAGAAGATGCAATGCTCTCTGAGGTAATTATGTAAGAGCATTGCACACATCTGACGTCATCTCTTTGTTAGAGACAGGCACATGAGAAGACCGACCTCCTTGAGGTCTTTTTTTCTTCCATGGCAAATGCCGATTGTGGGTTTAAGATTTGTTGAGATCCCACCCAGTTTCGTTCTCGACAATGTATATTGTTCGTTCATGCAACATGCCTTCAATTTGATCAAATGTCAGGAATGTGTTTGATGAGAAAAAATAATGTGTAGTTTTTAGCAGGCAGATGCATCAAGCAGATATGGAAGCCAACAAAGAACATTCAGCATCATCCGCAAGTTCAAGCCACCTCTTCTAAAGCAATTCATTTATTAAAGAAGTGCACCACCTACTGGCAATGAAAGGAAATACAAAGACACAACACTTGCATGTTTCCATATCAAAGTTTATTGCTAACATGCATGTAGAGATCTGATGAAGTAGAAAAATATGTTGTTTTTTTTTCTATACAAACATGTTTTTCATCTGTACAATTATACAGTTTACTGTATCTAGATGCCAATGTCTGACCAAGCAGCTAACACGCGATCCCATTGGGTTTAAACTTCAGCACATTTCATATCCTAGACAGAGTTTCCAGTTGAAGCGGTCAACAATATACTGGTTGCATACCAAAGACTGAGGACTTTAGAAGGAGGGTGAAAATCATCAAAAATTGTATAAAAAAATTGGCCAATTACTGGGTATTTATCTACCTTGAATCCTGCAGGATTGGCAAAGAGCGATCGTCAAATCAGTTGGCGCACCTTGCAAGTTTACAATCACGCAACAACGACATGTTTTACAAGGAGTTCAACCTCACACTATTTCCATGCTTTTTCAGTCCACATCGTGGTTTTCCAAGACAACTGCAAAACTGATGTTGAATGTGGTACAATCCACTAAGTGAAACACTTGTTTGGATGGGGGGGGGGGACTTTACTCTACAATTTACTCATCTGTAACTGGGCATCATGGAAGATGATTTAAGACACTTTCCAAGAGACGATCACTAAATGTCAGCATTCAGCAATGGCTACGGCATTCATGAAACACCTTATTCTGATAAACAATCACGACTACAATACTGCTGTATACCCATGGAATTCACATTGAGGTGGGAGAGAGCAGACCGCCCTCTTAACGTATGGGTTTAGCCTCCGGATGTTGTGGTCGACGGCCAACGTGGCCGATAAATGCCCGTCAATCAGCACATGTTGAAACAGAGTTGGTATTTCTTCGGGTGGATCTACATACAAGTACGACTGACTCGTTACATATTTACATACCGACCACAGACACTCGTGTGGGTACTTTTGGAGGTTAATGGTATCGATGATAAAAGGAAAGTAGAAATAGCACAAAAGTCAGTCTCATTATTAGTGTAGCTTAAGTTGATCACAAACCTTTGCAGGAAAAGCAAGAAAGTTCAGGGAAAGGAAAGCACATACACAAACGCTACACTTTAATGAACACATTTAAAAAGGATCAAAAAGAGATGAATGATTGATGATTTGAGCCTTTTCAGTAAGCAGATGCTGTGCATCGTCTCAAAAGACATTTACATGTAAATGAATGTTTTTGACAGGCTACGATGGGTGTCTGATAAAAAAAAAAAAGAAAAAAAGACCCAGTGGTTTGAAAGAAGCGCGGTTTAAACAAGGGTATAAATAAAATCAACATGAAATTACACGTACAAGTACATTTGAAAATATTCCAGAACCAATGTCCATGCAATTAGTTTAAATATAAATAAGATGTCCAGATGGCTTGAAGCAGTTACCAATACACAAAGGCAGGCTGCGGAGTACAGACGCCTTGCAGTTTCTGGTTATTTAGGTTTGACTTGGTCTGAAGAAAACCTCTGATAAAAGAGAATAACGTGTCCAGAACCAAGACCAAACAACTAAACATAAAATCGCAGTCTGTATTTTCATTTTTCTATGGAATATTACAGCATCATTGACACCTGTCGACTAGAGAGCCGACATCGTGAGATAATACAAATGCGTACAAGCCGAGCTGGAGAATGGCGATACATATATTTTCTTTAAGAAAAGCATTCATGGCAATTACTAAAACATTCAGTCAAGCCCTGTCTTGGAAACGCCTGCTCTCTTTTTCACAGTGTCTGCCACTGAGGCAGGCCAGACATCAGATACACAGATACGAGGATAGCTTAGAGAATCTGCGACTGCCCGAGGCCAACGGCTCGACAGTTTTGCACACTCGTGTTTGCCTGACTTGACACACATACACACTCAGAGATACTGCAGATACATCGAAGTACACGACGACAGTTCACATTCATACTGAGAAAAACAAACAAACTTGTCCCGTGATCTGTCTCGGTAAAAAGGAACAGGGAAGTAGGAATACCTGGAGGCCATTTGATTCTGAATGAGGCTGTGTGGTACCAGTTTCCTTGGCTAAGAGTCATTTTTAAGACAAGGTTTTGGCAATACAACGGTGACAGTGCTCGATCTTCACTACAGCGGCATGGTTTTTTTCCCCCCATTCAGGTCTTAGTTCTTGGCGTTGTGACTTCCAGGTACCTCAAACTAGCTGCCTAGATGATAACAGGTTTCCACAGGGATGAGTAGAAATAGGACACAATGCATTCTCCAAATGTCAAAGGATGTACGCGCACATCTTTTGATATTCAGTATCTTCAATCAAAAAGTAGGGAGAAGATGCTACTTGAGTTTACATGTTTTTTTTATAAGAAAAAAAAAAAAAGCTTATTCGGATTTTCCTGAAACCGCCGAAAAGGTTTCAAAAACTTTAATGCTTTATGTCACTGGTGGCAACAAGGCTCCATCGTTACAATCCCTTGTCTCGTAACAGTGGGCATGGTTTACCAACAGAGAAGAGGGGCAGAGAGGTAGATCTGATTTAAAGTCAGGGGGGGACAGGACCAGTCAGGATCGTTTTTGGACACGGGAAAACAGAGAAAAAGGAAAGAGTGAAAGGAGGGAGGTGGAATGGCGGTAAAGAGAACTGACATCTATGATCTGACTTGGGGCAATAACATTACCACTAGGAAGGAGAGAGTGTTGCTACATGAATCTGGTCCTGTGTTGCTCGTGGGGGGGATCCAGAGTTGCGATGGGGACAGTGTTACAGTAAGGAGATCTCCAAGGAGGAGGAGCGTCAGTCGTCTCCTCTGAACTTCAGGCCGAGCCTTGTGTTTGCCGACAGGTTGGTTGCACAGTGAGATCAGACTGGGTGACCTGAGGGCAAGGAACCTTTGGTTCAGATGTTCCTCAGGGGCTTTCCATTTTTCACAGGAAGGATCCAGGCCTTAAGAGCAACATTTTAAGTTTGCATTTTCTGGTGCCTTCCTTGCACCGGCTCTGCCCATCTTGCCCAAAGCCCATCATCGGGGGGGGGGGGGGTGGCCGTTTCTACCCTACTTTGGGCTTGGCATCCTGTATGAGTTCCATTTCTGGGGCTTAGCCTACTCCGTCCTCTTTGGACTCCACAGGAATCCGTACTCCCTCGGGGAGGTCAGAGAGGCGGAGACTAATTCCGGAGGAAACGTTGCACCAGGATGGCAGCATCTAGTGGACTGACAGGCTGTGCGTCGTGGCCCAGACGTCTTACAGGTGGGATGCTGCCAAACTGGCGCTTGGTGAGAAAGCTCTTGGCCTCGTGAATAGTGTTCTTCTCTTCGGCCAGCAGCAGCTGCTGGCGCATGTAGTTCTCAAACTCATACTGCGAGGACTCTTCTATCACCTTGGCCTAACGGAGGAAAATGTATTCTGTTCAACGCAGTGCATTGTTTGAGCTGACCGAAAAATATATTGTTAATCATGTCAGAAATTGTTTTTTAGCTTTATTTCAGGTAGTTTTGATTTATCCGACTCCGTATTCTGACAGGTGGGTGCATATTTCTCTAATAATTTACCTCTTGTAGATGTTCTGGGTGATTGACCTGATCATCAATATCCGGTACCACCTGTAGAGGTCCACTCAACGATGAAACGGACTGCCTGCGAGTGGGAAAAACAACCACGATATTGATCTTTGAACTTTTGTGGAATTATTGCATGTAATTCAGCAGAATCTCCAGCAGGTGGAGCAACTACCATGAGGCAATGATGATGCTGAGGGACTCCAGAACTTCTCCTGCAGTCAGCCTCTGCTGCGGGTCCAACACCAGCAGCTTTCGGATAAGGCACACTGTGTTATCAGACACACGACCGTCCCTGGGAGGAAACGGAGGAGGAACGAAAGGCATCGTTGCTGTTTTCTTTTTTTTTTTTTAACCCCATGGAAGACGTGGCAACGTCACGCACACATAAAGCCACGATTGAAACATGACACAACATTTTCTTAAGGCTTGGATGGAAAATGGAAAATGCAATCAAAAAATCTAAATCCAGCCTGAAGTGTGAAAAAATGTCAGAAGTTTATTTTAAAGTGAAGAAAATTAACCAGATAATCAGTAACTTTAATGCCGTGTTGAAAGATTCCCCGACAGAATAAAAAGACAACAAACAGAGCTGCGACTGATGCCGGATCAGTCCAGATTCCCTTTCTTTGAATACATCTCCTCTAAATGTCACATGCCCCGGGAAGAGCACTCACTCTGGGATGGAGTACTCGGCAGCCTTGATTTTGCGGAAGAGCTCTTGAGGTATGCTGTCGTAAAAGGGGAACTGGCCGTACAGCATGGTGAACAGGACGACGCCAACAGCCCACATGTCACTGGGTTTACCACGGTACGGCCGACCTGAGGACAGGATAAAGGATCGGTGAGACCAATGAATGTGCCCTTAAAAAAAAAAAAACAGAACTCAATCAAACAAGCCATGAAGGTTGAAATCAACATTTATTAAGTGGCGCAATGACAGTTTCTGCCTCGAGTGACTCGGCGGTGATCAATCCCTCAGCATCGAGCCATCAGGTCTAATGATTAACAAGATGAGCAAACGCAAACACTCATCGTACGTTGAATAAGCTGGAGCCGGTGAGGATGGCACAGAGTATGACCACACGCTACAGCCAGGCAGGCGGTAGCAGCAGGCAATTATGTTAAAGCCTGTGACACACACACACACACTCACACAAAGACACACACACTCGCACAGGACGGGGGTAGATGGGAGTAGTTTCCCTGTAGTGAGTCATCACTGCGTGAGTCACTGAAGCTCTGTTTAATTGTGTGCCTGTCACGATACGCTGACATACATGCCCGGGTTTTATCTACAGTTCGAATGGAACGAGAGGAACTATCCCCGCATGAAGAATGCCCCGGATGGCGCTCTGAATGTTAGAACCGGTGGGACTTTGGGCTTGAGCTCCGACTTGATCAGTTCGCAGCACTCTTTGCATTTGCTTTGTCATCCGAGCATTTTGAAGGATGCTGCTTTTGATTTTTTTCCTCTCCAGACAAAAAGGAAATGCGCCACGCAAAGAGAAAAGCTGCTTCCTCTGCAGACATGTCACGAGAAAATGCAACATTACCGTGACTACGCAAAGCAAAGACAGAAAAGAAAAGCTTTTTGTCAGTCCGAGGTCTTTCCTGTTGCCTAACAACCGGAAAATCAAATGCAAAGCCGACCGACGTCACGCAACGCTGTTTAAGAGAATCTCAGGATCCCATCTGATCAACAGAAAGTTACTCGCTCACTTTGTGTGCAGCACAGCTTAAAGCAGACAGTAGCAACGCGGCATCTTCACACCTGTGGACACGATCAGTCGATGCAACCACGAGCGTGGCTGCTGAAAGGGTTCAGAATCACCCGGTTTATGTCACTTCCATTAAAAATAAACTTAACGACCGTCACAAAGGAGCTTTTCAGCTTAACAACGTGTTCTCGCTCCACCCCAGCTACTTAGAGACGGAGAAGCCTCTTGGATTAAAGGTGAATCATCTTCCGACTTTACATAAGGAGTCCAGGAGCTTCAGATTCAAACCGAGGATTGCGCTTCACCACTGAGTCTGTCTGCACAGCGTCTCGTTTGTTGCACACATTGACCTTTAAAGACAAACACTAACCGCTTATAACATCGGGGCTGATGTAGGCCGGACTTCCTCTCTGGTCTTTCAGTAGGTCATCCTCGCTCACCAGGTGTCTTCCGAGGCAGAAATTGGTGATGGTGATTCGGTGAGTTCTGTAAGCAAGAACAAACACCTGATCATTTTTTTGTTAATACATCGATTTGAATCAGCCATTAATTCAGAATGAAATAAGGACTAACGTATTCTCCAGGGCAACTTGATCCATGACAAATATGGACGAGCAAATTAATAGTCAAACATTGTTCGTACTCCGTACTCATAACAAATTCAGAATGTACTACGCTTAAAGCATGAAGTAAACATCAGCTGACGATGATAGAACTTGCTAAGATGCCTTGTTGTTTTAAATGCATGCTTCGTGTGCCTTCCAAATACAGTAGCATCTGAAGAGGGCCAGACGCCAAACAGATGCCGATCCAGCCCTGCTAGAAGATAAGCTTGCATCTTCCCGTCTTACTTCCTGCACTTCAGAGCCCTATTTGTCATGACGGCGTCTGCAGTGCGGTACGGACCACCCTGCATTGGAGGCCTACTGTAAATCATTCTCTTTTGGGTGACATGTTTCCTTCAGTCTCCTCCCTGTGCACTTGTACCTTCAGGGTAAGATTTATGTAAACTCTACTCCGCTATGGAAAGTCAGTTTCAACCTACCTACATCAAGAAGACACCTCGAGATACAGAAACACCAAAGAGTCTGAAATGTTCACTACCGTTTCTGCCATTTGGTTTCGTGGCCACTATAATATCTCAAGTCATTGAATTCCATTGAAATGAGTCATAAAGCTGAAATCTGAGTGAAAACGAGCCATATTTAAGCCGAGGGACTCTTCTGTATGATCCATGCTCTTATAACAGAGGAGGAAGAAATGTGAAACATATGACAAACATACGAGTCGATCTGTGGCTTAGGATAATTGTCTCAATGACAAAGCCTGAGCATGCACAGTGATGGGCTGCCACATGAATATATGAAGCTCATGAGCATTTCAAACATTAACTCGAATGTGCAACTTAGACGGCACGCACACAAGTACCCACGGTGACAAACGGCGGCCCGAGTCCTCTTTGGATCACGCACCTCGCCCACATCCGCTTTCTAAAAAGGCCCGAGGTCAACAGCTTCCCCTTCTCGGTCTCACTTTCACACCCTGCTCAGTCACGCACAATCACTGCTCCCGTCACACCGTCTGAAGCTAAATTCCTGTCGAAAAAATAGATTTGCGTTCAAGCGCTCAAATCTATTCATGCGACCCAACCTTTATATAAAAGGTCTGGTGTCGGCACAAAGATGAGCGAGAGCAACAGAGAAGCAAGGCATCGAGGACTCTCGACATAAAAGCTTCTGTTCTAGAAGAGTTTGGTTTTTTTTGCCTGCGTGCATTGAGATAAATGAAATTGCATATTTGCCTCATGAGGCAAGGGTCCCAAAGAATCAAAGGGAGACCACCGCATCGCTGCTTCCTTGTCATGTGACCCTTGGGTATCTCAGGAAATCAGTAGCCCAAACAGCTCCTCTGACTTCTCTTCCTTTCTTGCAGCAGTTTGCCATAAATATACGAGTTGATGAGAAACAAACAAACAAAGTTATCGAGCCAAATACAGTTCCATCTTTCAAAAATAACATCGTTATAAAAAAATATTTCATGTCTAATTACAGTAGAAAATATCAAACTGCAAACCCCTAAATCAGTCAGACAAGGTGACGAACACCAGGGAGAGCACATCATGCGTGACCGGTGAGGAAAACGAGTCCATCAGAAGAAATAAAACTGAAATAAAAATATGAAAATGCACCCCAGTCGATGCCGCTCTGACACGCTTCATCAATGACCCCGCAGGCTGATTTATGACATCCTGCTTTCATAACCGCTCTGCAAGAGGAAATCACATCATTCATTGCATAAACTGCTGCGCTTGTCGAGGCCATCGGGGCATTTCCCAGAGTCACTACAAGAAGTAGGAGATGAGGAGGTTCTGGGTTTGTTCTGCGACTAAATGGGTTGTGCCCCGCCCAAACTGACTGTACATTGATACTCATCGGGGTGGAGTGACAGAGAAAACACTCAGGCCAGCAGAGAATGGTGAATGTGATGACGTGAACAAAACATACAATGAAAGCGGAAAAGAGAACAAACAAAGTGGCAGGTAAATAAATGATGACTACGACTCTGTGTGTGTGTGTGTCAGTGGTGTGAGTCAGCTCTGAGCTACAGAGCCTTTGGCCAATCTCTCCTTCGTCTCCAGCTGGGACAGCGCGTTGTTCCCCTCATCTTGCTCCTGACCCCACCACCCTCCTTTCCTGGCTGAAACACTCTCCCGTTTCATCATCACCGCCACCGCCAGAGGCCAGGGGGCTCTGAAGACAGCAACGTGACATCTCAAAGCACCGACTCATGCGTGTCGCATGTTAGGCACGAGAAGTGACTGGCTACAGCGCGAGACATCTCCAAACGCTAGCATGCTCCATATTTGGATGCGAGCGAGCGTAGGAACAGCGTGTGTGTGTACCGGTATTACTCATGTCCTTACAAATAAACACTGGCTTTGTGGAATGATGATCTCTGAGTCTCCAGGAATACAGTCTGCGTGCATTTTACCATCATTATGTCAAAATGTCACTGAATAACCTAAACTTGGACAAACTGGTATTAAAAAGTGCTTTACTCAACACACAGACACTGGCTGACCCAGCATCAAGAATATGCCCCCCCCAAAAAATAAAAAAATAAAAATAAAATGCTGGCTGCTGGGGCCTCTCAGACATGTCACCTGACAGAATTGGGCTAAAAATGGCTGTCCCAGTAACATTACAGGTTACTGGCCTGCTAACGGATCAACAGAAATATTGACAGTCTTCTTACCGTTTGTTCAGCACCATGTTTCCTAGCTTGAGGTCTCTGTGTACAATGTTTTTCTGTATGCAATAAAGAAAGAGAAAGAATATTGGTTACATTCTGCATAGGGAATCGCAGATATTAGAACCAACAGCTTGTTTTTGAGAGTGCGGGAGATTAAATTATTTAACAGAGAATATTTCTCCAAAGGCTTTGTACTATTTCATCCATCTTTATTGATTAAAAACAGAATTGTGCGAGGATAAAGCTCATAAATGTTTCTTGGTGTTGCCCACACAACGCCGCCTGAACTCACCTTATGAAGGGCCTCCACCACACGCACTACGTCATAGAAGATGACGATGGCTTCGCGCTCGCTCAGTCGCTTCTCCTTTATGACGTAATGCTGGAGGTTTATCAGATCTGCCGTCTTGACGTTGAAATCATGAGCACACAGGCAGTCCAGCACGAGACAGATCCGCTTCTTCATCTTGCGGATTTTATTTGCCTCCATGTCCTCCACTATCTCGTAGGCTCGGTCCTGGGGAATGCAAAACGAGAGGCGTAAGCAGAGACGGGGGGAAGCTCTGAAAAACGCGGGTTTGACAATAAGAATTTCAAAAAGTTATTTCCAGCTTCGTGGTTTCATACTTTGGAGTGGCTCTAGTTGCATCTGCAAAATAAAAGGGTATTTAATCAATAGGAAGTGGTTTGCCACAGACCACATATCTGAAGATATAAAAGAGAAATTAAGGACAGAAATGAGTGGATGACTGACTCAGAGCCATCTTTAGCAACCACTCGATGCTTGTTCAGATCTCTTCATGCAATTTCTGTTAAATGACCATCTTATTTACAAAATTACTAAGTAAAATGGGGAGAAGGAGTGCGGGTAACTTAAAGTTCTGCTTAGCATTCGTCTTCTACCGACGACTACAATAGTGAAGAATTACTGAGGTCTCAAATTTCAATCAATTTGTGGGGACGGTGATGTGAATGACGTACATTTATTCCACTAAAATATTAACGTCAAAGAATAGACTTGTCCTCCGTGTTATAACTGTGACGCCTATGGTGAGCCGATGTCGCCAGAGGGTGATCACCGTTTAGAGTTGTTGATCTATTTTAGAAGCACTTTCCACAGCATCTAATGGCTAGAAATGTAATCATCCATTAATTCATCCAAGTGAATGGATTCCTGCATCATACAAGCTGATCACTGGGATTCATTCAGCTTAGAAGGATGTAGATTCACGTAGGGTGGAGGACAACACTCACAGTCCTGCATGTAGCCAGTGTGAATAATGACACAACTCCCTCCACACGGCATCATGGAGGATGAATAACGTGCTCCCGTCCTAGTTAGGATAGTCACACTTCTTATTGATTTTTGTATCAGGTTGTCATTTTAGTTCAGTTTATTTTTTTCCCGGTGCAGTCTGCACCTCTGAAAGCTTACATTACCAACCGATTCTCTCACAGCGGAGATGCGCTATAATAATCTAATCAATACCGTGGGCCGAGACAAAATGGAGCACATGGCTCGCCGCTGCTATTCTGAGAACGCCGGCAGCGATGAAGAGAGGATGCGAAAGAGAAACAGAAGACGGAGAGAGAGAAAGAATATGGAACAATAATAAAGTTAAAGGAGGAAGCAGACAAGACAAGTGAGGGAGGGGCTCTTTGTGAATGGATGCGGCCGTGACTGGAAAATGACTGCAGATGATATCGGTACTCCGACTTCTTTCAAAGTGACCTTGACAGAGCAAAAACAAACCGCTTGATGGACAAATGTTACTTGCCGAGAAAACACCGCACCTTTTAAAAAAAATAAACTGTTCTGCCATTTAATATGATTTAATGGCCAAATATTATCAGATGTCAGTCTACCTGAAAGAGGCCATGATGGTGGACCACCCCATCCTGGTTGTGCAGCAGAGAAAGCAGGGAGTACTCCGTGTGCAGCAACATCTTCCCCTGCCTCTGCTCCTGAGTTTCCCCTGTCGAATCCACTTTCTCCTCGAGCGTCAAGATCTGCCGTCAACATCAGAGGTCACCACACAATAGCTCACACAGGATCAGACGGCAGGAGAACGCATGAACCGTTCGGTAAATCTGCAGTCCCCACACTAAGCGCTTTGAATGAGTGAGGACTCCCAAGTTACGGTTGGTAAGCAGTTCAGAAATACCATGTGTTCAGTGACGGTGATATAACAGGGCTGCAGCTTTAACAGCGTCTCAAATACTGATGTGGAGTAAACACGCCGTGCAGACAGCGAGGCGCTACAGTCGTAAGGAGAAGGTCACGCAAAGGGTCTTGGGGGTTATAAGTCTGCATTCCAGGTGGAGCACCCCCTTCCTTCACCCCTCGCCCTCCTGGCTCCACAGCCTCCTTACAAAGCAGACGCTGGATAGCCCCAATAAACACAATGTTGTGGTGATGCCGTTTGCATTCATTTTATTTTTTTTATTTTTTTTATTTTTTTTTCTTTAGTGATTGTGACCGTCACCTGCCCTCTTGGCAGCCTAGCCTAGTTTGCATTCAAATGAAACGGTGTGCCATAAAATTAATGGCGAAAAGGGTTGGCCAAAAGGTCAGGTGTCTACAGCGACATCATAGCTTCTTAATGAATCCTGTACACAACTCACAATCTTTGCAAGAATGAAAAAGAGAGGAAAAAAAAAACATTCCATACTTCAGCACACTTACTTTGAGCTGATAGAAGTCATCGGTGCCGTCCTTTCTGGCCAGACACTGCACTATGCTGGGTACCGGTGAGTTGCCCAGGCGAGGCCCTGCAAGGATAAGACAGGGAACAGCTGCATGACCAAAAGGCAGCCCGCATACCTACGGAGTGTGTGCTCTCACTACAACCCATCGAAGGCAGTGTGCGCACTAAACCCCTTTACACTCTTAGCGTAATGTTTTCTCTGGCGCCCTACATTGCAAACAGCAGAGGGGTTGTATGGTAGAAAGCGTAAGGGTTTGGGGACTACGGGAGACATGTGCATTTTTCAGGGGGTAGGAAATAGCCTTGCTCCAAGGTGCACGCAGTCCTGTCTTGTCGGTGTCATGGGGATCAGCAAAATTCCTCACATTCTTTTCACAGGCCGACACACAGAAGCACAAAAAGGCTCTCACCTTTCCATTCAAACAGTTTTCACACACAATACGCACGCAAGGCCATACATGTTCCTAATAATTGCACATTAGACACGATATTGGTCAGACGCATCTCTCCGCTGTGACTGTTTTCCCTGCTTCGTTAGCCTGTGCAAACGCCGCCAGCTTCCTTACCGAGGATAAAGGGCCCGGCTCTCTTGGCGTTATTGCCAGATATCCCAGGACACTGCAGTTTGCTCGCCCTGCCTGAAGTCTCTCCAGCCCCCCTCTCTGATGAGCGCCGCTTGGACATACTGGAGCTTTACAGGAGGAAAAGAATATGCGATTAGTGTGCAGGATAAAGATAACCAAGTTCAAGAGTGTGGTCATGCATGTGACAGCAAATACACTAAAGGATTGGCATAAATAGCATCGGGAATCTGTAACCGAACAACAGTTTTATAGATAGGAAGGAAGACCGTACCGATAGCTCAATAATTAGCCGTCTGATACCTGATTGGGAGTATACAGATTAGCGAACAGCAGTGGAAGGAGGTAAACTTCTGGTCAGCTCCTCCCTGTCTATTTTAAATTCCCCTCCCACACATTTACCAACACCTCAGTGTAAATGTGAGGCCATTACAGCTCGACTACTGGCGTCAAGGATGACACCCAAGATTCAATCTCTGGCCATGCATGTGTGCCACAAACATCAATTTAAATGGAAACGCTTAAATGTAAATAAAAAACAATTACACGATGTTCTTTTATTTTTGCCTCAGCACTTTGCCAAACATGCATCTTCTTGCAGCAGTAGATATTAAAGTCTTTCCATTCTTAATCTGCTTTTATCTTTAAAATCTCTAGTTTATCTGCAGAAATCTTCCCCTGAAAGGACCTGCGTGTTCAAACAGAGTGGAAACAAAAGGAGACACCAACAAGAAGAACAAGTGACACAGTGTGACACATCATCATTACAAAAACCACTTCAAATTCTGCAGCAGATCTACCCCCCAGAATTTATAGAGTAAGAGGTGTGCTCTGTTTACTGATACCGAGTTCCAATGTGATGAAACCCCATCCGTTTCCTGTAACAGGGAAGTAGTGCCTTGAATCGAGAGGGATGACTCACCCTGCTGTCATCCTGAGTTTCCATTGAACAGAATATACTTAAGTCTCTGTGATGACAACAATAAGAGAATGAAATGCACCCCAAACCTCTAACATGTGCTCAGTCTCAAGAAAACGCATCTGTAAAAGGGTCTAAAACAACAGCAGCGCAAAGTGACAAGGGAATAAGATGCATTTAAAAAAAATGTCAGTGACTGATTGCAGTGGAATGCATACTTCAGCCAGCTACACAAGAGGTGATTCAGACTAGCAAAATTATATGGAGAGGCAAGCAACAACAAAACCTTAGAATAAGGCGGTTGTGGAAGAAACTGAAGAAATTTTTATTAAGAAAAAAAGGATGTGCCGGCACAATCCCAGTGACATCAAATCTTGCTGACATAAGCCATAAAAGCATAACCTATTGGCCTAAGTGGCTGGCAGTATCGACAATGTAAATGATGCTCTCGGTGTGAATGAATAATAAATACATTTGAAGTTGTTGGCTAAGTGCTAGCAATGCTGCTAGACTGAATACATTAAACAGACGGTAAAAAAACCAACAGGCTTTTCATTTGGAGCTGAATCCACACACTTTAAAGAGGGATTTCTATGATTTTGCCTTTTATGCATTGCTTTTCTCTACAGCCACATCGTTAAACACATAAAATGGCTGTCTCAAAGGACACCGATTCTTACTGTTAATGTAGACAGACCATCCATAACCATAAATCAAGATCAAATGTGTGAGAAACAGTTATGGGATGCACACCTTGGAGATAATTACAACGCATGTGTGAAATGTTACCGAACACCGTCTGGTGGGTGGGCTTTGAGATGAGGACTGAGCATACGTCCCAAAACACTTGCAAAGTACAGTTCAAGAAGCCCTCTTTGGTGGAGGCATTAATAAAATAAATAGAAAACACACCGTACTCACGCATGCATCGTGAACTAACAATATAAACTGACTCTTCGACACAAGCTACAATACAAGACACAGCAAACTACCCCGAGGCTATTCATCTACCTCCTAAACACCAGCTGTAGTGCTGCAGAGCCAGCTCCTGACACACGGAAAAAGCAAAGGTCACTGCAACCAACTAATGCACACGGACCTAAATGACATCAGTGCGATGACAGCATGCTGATATCCTTTACTGACGCTGCTGCGCCTCACTGCACAGCCAGTGATCTAGCAAGAAAGACTACCTCTGACTGTACCACAGAGAGGACAGGAACAGATACAGCCTCTGATTCACGTCAGAGGCTGTATGTGTATGTATGCCGGAGCCCAGGAGAAATGTGGGCTCCTTAAATAGTATCAGAACAACCACGTAGGTGTCTTCAGATCCACCCACTGAGACTCCATGACCATTTGTTTTTTTACTTTGCAAAGACATTCTAATTGCAAAATTAAGCAGGTTAGATAGCAGGATGAAGTTAACATAACGACACTTGTGCAGGAAGTTGACGTAGAAGTACATCACAAATTCTGCAGTGATCTTGAAGAAACACACACAGAAGAAGATGGCCAGGAACAACGTTAATCGAAGGTCACATGTTTAAATCGTGTGGATTTGTCAATCAATCATGTCGATTCATGCAAGCAGCATACAACTTGTAACTCATTATAAAACGACACTGATTGCAGATAGACATCGCTCGCTTATTTGTCATTAGACGTCATTTCACGGCCGCAGAGCCTCGACACGAACGAATCGCGCCAACCTTGAGTTGTAGAGTAAACCCCTGACGTTACGTCACGCAGACGAATCCCGAGTCGTCAGGTGTGAAATAATCCCACAATAACAGGTATTTGACCACCTTGATCTGTTTCCAGTCACAGTCACATCTGCCTGAGGCAATGATTTACATCAATTCAGATGGACCGTATTATTTTTTTACGAGAAATCAAAGATCGCATACAAACTCAATACAACAGAACGGAATGGATTTTTATCCCTGCTAAAGACAATGATTCAGGCACACGCCGGCTACACAAAGGGGGTAACACAACATAACAGTCCGGCTTTAAGTGCATGCTGCACATAGCAGTTGCTGGCTGGCTCACGGGCACCGTTCACATTTAATGCTAATGTTACCCCGAGAGTAGTTCAGAATGATTGCTGCTGGGCGACAAGCGGGCAAGTTAGCTAACGCCAAGCCAGAGGATACAGGGCAGCCGGGAGGCCATTTAAACAAAGTAGGTAATATTACAGCTGGCTAGCCTTGCCAGGGAGCCAGAGAGCTAGATAGCAATGTAGTCGCTAACTCGCTTACCTCGAGCCGAAACCGCCGGGTAGAGTCTTCGTTGTCTGCTTACTACGTCGACATTTTTGGGGGGGTAATTGCTGTGGATAATCTCTTTAAACAAGAGAACCCGCCGAGGCGTCGGTTTTCAAGTTGTTTAGCCTCTGTTACCGAAATGAGCAATTGAGGAAAAGCCTCCGCTCTTCGCTGATTGCATCTTTCCACAGCGACAGCGCCACCTGACAACGGAAATGACGCACATGCTTGTTTGAGTGTCAATTGCGCTCAACCAATGGGAAGAGCCGTCCGTTTTTCTGCTAGTAAATGGTTACGCGTCGAGGATGAAATTCCTTGCATAATTATAGTTGCACAATGGCACATATTACGTCATATTTGTCTGGAAGTGAAAAGTTTGATACGTAAAAATTAAGTCGTATTAAAAAAAACACAAAATTATAAATTATGCATATTTTTTGGACATAAATGACAAGCCTACAATTAAGAAAAAAATATATACGAAAACATAATTGCAAATGCTAGACTCTGAAAAATATTGTCATCCAACAAGAATGTTTAAAAAAAATGAATGAAGTCTTAGTTAGGCCATGAATTACAATATAATCATCAATACAAAATGTAATGAACTAATGTTCTAGTCCTGTATATCATAGTAAAAAAACCATCATAAAACAGACGTGCATATTTTGCAGTTTGCACTAGACTAGATGACATTATTGCAATCGGGTACACTTAGCTAAATGATTGCTTCATATAAGACTGTACATCACAAATTCAGGTCTGTAAACCATCTGCTCAGGAAGCATAGTTTTGAATAGCACTGACATGTATTAAAGCCCACCTCTGTTTCCAACTTGGACTCTGTGATTAATCTTACTTGCCACCCACAGCTACGAGTTTCAAACCAGTGGGCAGGTATGATAGACCCAGGGAGGCTGACTTCAATGACATAGGCTTATTTTAGATGCTGTAGTCCTCCTACATTGACTCAGCAGTGCATATGCCCACGGCCACATGAAACACTTGTCAATTTCCTACCCACAAGAAACTGAATCATAACTCAGGCTGTGTGGTTTGTGAGAGAGACATGATTTAGTAACTGTGAAGATTCTCAGTCATCCAGGTCACAATGGATTTCTCTGCTCAATGTTTTGCCTGTCCTCCTAGAGGCTGAATTTGTGTCAGGGAAATTTAGGTTGACTGTCCTGTTTGTTGAATCATATTTTTGTAAAATTACCAGGGGCAATAATGGAAGAATATGTTACTTTTCTTTCTATAGCAGTCATAAAGCCCTTTAATATTTATTGCTGACCTCATTCTGGATCAGATCCATGCATATCGGACCCCTTTATGACTGTGAATTTTTCTGAGTGAATTGAGTGAATGTATTACAAGATATGAAATCATGCCTTGTGAACAAATCTATCATCATTTGCAGTATCACTAAATGCACATTGTTAGGCATCCGTTACAACAGGTAACACGTAACATGCATGTTACGAAGGTCAAAGAGCACCCCCTACTGTTATATCTGGTTACGACATGTTGTTACAAAATTCATAGTGGTATTAAGACACTAATGCAACTGTTATTGAACTAATTAAACACCTAATAATATGCATAAAAATGCACTTTTGTTCAAATGTGTATGTAATATGTGTATATGCATTCCCTCTTATTCTTCTTACTCTCATTCAGATAATAGCACTCTGTACCTTTGGAGCTTCAAATAAAATACTAAAATGACCATTCTGTGACAGACTTGTTTCTTTTTGAAAGACTTTATTCTCAGTTCAACTATGATCCAGGAAACGTCCGCAACAAAAGACCGAAACCACCAAGACATCGTGTACAATGTCTTTGGTTACATGTTAATGACTTCCGATGAGTCCATCAGGCACAGCAGATTGACAACTGTCTGTTAGAGTTTGAGTTTACCTGGTCACAACCTGGTCAAGAGACTGAACCTGAATCAGAACCCGAACCTAAACCAGACGCAGGGCCTGAAACTGATGGAAATAATCTTCACAATGCAGGCTCAAAAGCAGAAAACCTCCATAAATCATCTCATTGGTCAGCATGTCTTCGTCCTCAAAGACCGGTACATGTTTGACCGCCTGGTGGACTCTCCGGTGCCGAACAGCTGACTAAAACAAAGATCTGTGACATTGTTGAGCTGTAGTTGTCAGCATAGCGGTGTTCCTTTCAGTTAGCCTTGCTCGTTACCATTTCAGCTTCCAAACAGTGAGCAAGCTACCATTCCAACTCTGTGGCTAACTAGCAGTCCAGCTCTGTTGCTAAGCAACAGTCCAACTCCAGCAAATTACAACACAATTACATTGCAATAAGATTGCTTCATCAGTGTTGCCGACACCTCTGTGTCTGTCTGCTTGTGTATATATCTGTGTCTCTGTTTGACAAATCATACTTCAGATATATGCACAGATGATAAATGGAAATAAATATAATATGAAATAAACATATTTACATAATTCTTAGACAAATACTTCCATTGCATTACTCCATGTCACAACATCCTCATTAGTGAGTATACCTCTGTTACAAATTAAAGACATCACAGGAAAGTAAAGTGTGTCTTACAGTTTGCTCCTCATATGGATTTAAGGTAGTGGAGTGTCATGAATGATAACACCCTTTTAACCTCAACACAGATAAAAGGGAATTTGAATCACATTGGAAAGAGCACTTGGTTATCCTGCAAAACTCACTTTTCAGTCATATACGAGTCTGAAAATTACCTACAAGTGGGATGCATTATTAACATCATTATATTACAAATACATGTGCTTCCATCACACAGGCATGTACAAATCTGGCATAGGCCAACTGTATATTTCAAAACTTCTTTCAGTTGTCAGAACACCATACAGTGTTTTACTGCTAAACTTTGGCTTACCACATTGCAGGCACAGATAACAGACTTTACAACAGACTGACGAGGCATTTTGCTCTACAACACAAGGACAACCCTGACGTTACTGATGCTGTCACAGGCCGTCCATCATGGCTAGAAGGTCATCTCCTTTGCTGCTGACACCGGGGGATTGTTCTTCGGATTCTGTAAACTCACCCATGATCTTGGCCAGCTCTGCATTGGCCTGTTGATCCTGAAAGATAATGTTAAACGCTAATCATAGTGGCAGACTAGTCATCACAAGGATCTACACTTCATTACAGTAAATCCTATTGGCAAAGCATCGTGTCTCTATTGATTGCATAACCCTAAGCATATTAATTAAGATGATTAGATTATTAATTATTAATTAAGCGTGGTAGTGGTACTAAATACTGTATGTGGTTAATAAATTAAATTATTTTCGACTGAAACAAATATTAAATGAGGACAGATTTACCTTTGTTGCTTGAATTTTTATAATGCCATATGAAAGATCATCTGGTCTCGATAGTGATGCATCTCTGCGGGGAAAAAACGAGCCACAACGTTAGTTTTCAGGATGTTGAATAGTTTGTTTTTTTCCCCACTTGATCAAGTTCCACACATTGACAGTACATAAATAAGGGACTCACTCCTCTTCCTCATCTGTGGCAAAGAGATTGACTCGGAATCCGCTTTCAGCATTTGCTGGATTCGGAATTCTTAGCCCTCCCATTAACTTCGCCAACAGATTCAGCTCCTCTTTGGCCAGAGGGTTGGGAGCAGCGTTGACCTGTTGAGACACAGCAGTCATGATGCTGTACTAGAAACAAGAGAATGTCTCTTGACAAGTGTCTTTTCACCGACAACATAGAGTGTCTTAAAACACTGACACATGTGTCCTGGGAGATGTTTTTAATGACAGTGGTCATTGCTTCAGCCGCAATTTTTCCTCTTCCTGTTTTTCCGGTATGTGTATTATTATCCCTATTATCTGCATCTTTCCAAAGGTTACTGCACAACCACAAGCACATTCTTGAGATTTGGATCTTCCATTTGTTGATGAGCCCAGCATGAGTATGGTGGGAACACTGGGAGAAAACTAGGAACCCTGACCCTCACCTTCATGTGCTGAGAAGAATTTTTCGATGCTCCTGACATGTGGGTTTCCACTGGGCGGCTTACACCATACCTGAATCACAAAATAGAAAAGAGAGATTAGAATTACATCCTATGACCATCAAATATTACAGATCACAAATGTTTTATTCACAGGAAATGGTTATTTGAAAAGTATCTGAAAAACACACTCTCCTTGCAAGCTAATTGGCCGATTCACTCTTCCAATTTATGCCATACTTCATCAGAACAGATGGAAAATCGAAGGCATTTAATCTTGTCTGGGCTGTTTAAATGTAACTGGAATCATGTGATATCCCACCACATAAATGTAAGATTGCTTACAGTCATTATAAGTCATTATACTGAGTTGCCTTTGCCTTAGAATTAATATAGTTCCACTATGTTCTTGTCCATAATATGCATTTTGCAGTATCTTACATATTCGTGCCCAGTTTGGTAATCCTGTCTCCAAATGTCTCAAAAGACCCCTCCCGCAGAGCAGCCGTGTAGTTTCCTCCGTTATTGAACTGCAGCCTGGTCACCTCTTCTCCAGTACAACTAAACATCCTGGAATTAGCAGATACAAAAACAAAAAAATATATTTAGACAAGAATGCAAAGAAAGGACAAACCCAAGTAATCTCTGTTTCTTTGGACACACGGTTGTAGCTCAGATGTTCTTCATGAGAGCTCATTTCCTCACTGTGCAATTTGATCTAAAATTAGAATGTAAAACCTCAAGCAACAACATTATACAATGCAATGAGCTGCAGACAGGCAGGTAAACATTAAAGATAACGGACAGACCAAGAGCAAAAGGTTTTACTACCGTATTTGAATTGGTTTTATAATCTCAGCCTCACTTATATAAACCATTCTTCAGAGTGAAGATTGTTTGATGTTTGTGCAATGAGCCATGACGTATTACTTTATCAAGCCAGGGACTTGTGTTCCATGAGGCACCGGACCACTGATGGGAAGCACAAAGCGACCGTTTGAGTTCTGCACTTTGTCCTTGAGGAAAATAGACACCTGCATTGGAGGAAAACACAGACGGATATGTGAGTAAGTAAACACACAATGAAAAATGGCATGGTATAAATGTGGTAAAACAATTGACTTACTCTTATATGCATGTCTTGGAAGAAAATAAGGACAGTTTGTCTGATCAACTGGAAATCTCCACCAGACAAGGGTGTATACATCTAAAAAAAACAGGGAATACAATGAAATGACAGCAGATTAAACTTGCATTAGAGAAATATAACCACAAAGCCAAGAATATATCAAATATAAAACACCGTTTGTAATAATCTTTTAAGCAAGAAACTGTTTAAAAGAAGTAGACTGGATGCCATGAATATATATTGCTGCCCTCTACTGGTTCTGATGAGTCATAATTTTGTAAACTATATTGTACAATGCTGTGGCAATATTCCCATTGTCTTTTGTACTGTCATTCCTTAATCCAGGTTAAATAAAATGTAAAGGAAAAAAAATAGTATTCTCAGTGGCTTCAATGACTTGCTTTGTCTCGTCACATGTGAAGACTTTTGTTCATAACATGGTGACTTTGGTTACTGACAAGGGTTTCCTCCTCTTGGCTAGCGATACAACATTTATTGGATGTTTTTTTTTTTCCATTCTGTTTGCGAATCAATGACTTGCTATGTATGACTCACCAGTTTTCAGACTGTAATCTGAGCTTTATATTCCACAGCTGAATGTTCAATTGAACTATTTCTACTTCTTGCAGTAGACGATAGCAAACCCCAAAAAGCATTGCCAATACCTCGTCCTCTCCATAAAAATATAAAATAAAATAACAGGGCAATACCTCTATGAGCTGCTGGTGTGTCTCGCCAACTTGGCTGAGAATGCTGGGACTGTCTTTCACAAAGTCTTTGATTGCATCCATGTGGTTGAAGGAGATGAGGAGGATGTCCTTAGGTCGGGGACAGAGAAGCACCTGGTACTTAAAAGCCATGGTCATCAAGTCATAGAGCTGTAAAGAGGAACATGCATGCATGACTTTATTAACTCATGTTCCATAGTAAAATTCACTCAGAATTACTGCTGTACTACAAAATGCAAAGTAATAAAATAACCATGAATATGATCTACATCAAGGGTTTCCCACCAGAGGTGCAAGATAAACTTTTAGGGGGTGCGGAACCTTGGATTTGGCAATTTAGCAAAAATAAATACCGTACATTTACATTTATTACGTAATTTATTTGTGTTAAAACATTTAAAGGGTTCTCTTAAATAATTTTGATTCTCAAAATTAGAATAAATTGCATTCTTCATCTTCATGTGAGATATTATTTTTGTAGGAGGTGCAAAAACATATTAAAGGTTTTCTTGGGGTGCGAGGCATAGAAAAGTTTGGGAACCCCTGATCTATAAAATAAATTGTACCATATTGTTGTATAAATACAGGTTGATCAATAAGTCTAAAGCATGATTATTTCTAAAATAATCCAGCCATAATACATAATAATCCAGCCATACTTGCCTTGTCCATGCTCGCTTGGTTGAGTCTCATTATAGAAGCATGGGCGAGCCTGTCGAACACAGTCCGCAGGGCCTTTTTGGAATAAAGTTCCTGTGGCTTCAAAAGCTCTTCCAGGAACTTTTTGTTGAACATAGTGGTGATGATGTCATTCATAACTGGTCAAGAAAACAGTACAACAGGAAATGTCAGAAAATAATGAATCTACCCCCGCCTCTCGCCCATAGCAAGCTGGGACAGGATCCAGCAACACATCTGACCCGCAAAGCGGCTGGAGACGAGAAGGATCGTCTCATCCACAAGAAAGTGGATGGATGGATGGATGGATGGATGGAAGGAGGAGCCAAGAGCTACTTATCAATCAGTGCATAGTTCTAATAAAGCTGTAGCAATACCTCTCCTTCTGTCCACGTCTTTCCAGCAGGCTACTGCAGAAACGTTCAAAATAACGAGTTGGAAAACCATTTCTGCTAAACTTGAGCTATGTGTCTGAATGCTAAATTCAGTATAATAGCTGTGAACTAAATATCATGCGACTATTTGCACATGTAAGTACATGTGGATACATTCACAACTACTGAGCGTCCCTTTTTTGTAAATTAGTCTTGGAACTCTGGTTATCATTTCCTGATCTTTTTAGAGCTGTGTCGCACTTACATAAAATGAAACGCTCGGTATTACGTTCATGTTTACAGCTGGGTGATGGGTGCTGTTTACCCGAATAGCTGCTAAGCTACCTTTCTTAGCTTTGTCAGCAGGGATATTCTGAGCTCGAAGTCGCTGGTCGAGGATGTAGAGCATTTCTCCGCCGAGGTTGATGAATAGCAAAGGCAGAGTTCTTGACGACATTGTGATATTTGGACGGTAAAATCTAAAAACAACAAAACAAAACGTAGCTAGCTAGCAAATGTTGCTAGCCCGAATGCTTGACGATTGACGACGTTGCTGTGTTTGGTCACGCCTCCTCTGGTTGCCTGGCCACGAACTAAGCAGCCAATCAGAGCTCCGGTTATCTGTGACGACATTTGTTTGACGTAAACATAATTTACGTGAGGTACGACGTCATTCGGTTAAGCTGTCTGCAACATTACCGACAGATGCCATTTAAGCGTATACACTGGAGCTTTAAATTACTACTATCTGACATTTAAGAACAGTAAAAACAACAAAAACAACATTAAATTGTTAATTTCTTTATTGAAAATTGTTCTTAAATTCTTAAATTTAGTTATTATGGTTCTGAATTAATGATCAACGCATTCTATTTAGAGCCATGTAGATCAGTGGGCTATAATATTCCGCCACTCTGCTACATAAAGTACAAGGCTACCATTAAAAAATTACTTTTAAGACACTAAATCGGACACTCGGACAATTAGTCGTCATAAAAAAGCTGGGTATCAATGTCCAAATCCTTTAGTTACGATGAAACTATTCCATTTCTGATACGGATTTCTCGGGCCATCCTGCAAGCCTCACAATAGCCGCAGAATAGCATCAGCACAGCATCGTTTGTCACTGTACCCTGCGATAGAAAGAGAGGGAGGTTGTTCAGTTCTATTATGATTATGAAATTTGTCTTACAGCTTGTCCGTGTTTTATGTGACATGAAAATGTAATGATAAACATTTGACTGACATCTATACCATAGGTCAGTCTCATATGAGTCCTCAGGGCAGTTAATCCTCCTGGAAGCATTCCCAAGCAGCAGTTTTCTCCATACTTCTTCGGCGTGTAGCAGGCGAGTGCACACGGACAGAACATTCCAAGGCAACCTACACAACAGAGGATGTGTGAAAGAGAAACATTAAAGTAAGCCCGTGTGTCTGTGTAATTGTATTCATCTGGAATGACACTCACAGACAAACATGTCCTTGGTGCAGGCACAGAGGTTAGTGCTCCATTCTCCTCTTTGGACATTTGTTCCATAATTGTTCGGGCCTGGTTGATGGGTGATCACTGACATTTTGGATTGCTTTGCTCTGGTTGTTGTTTTAGCAGCTACCTGCTTAAGAAGACATTCAGCCATCAGTGATCATGCTACAAGATTTAACCGCCCTGTGATAAAATGGCAACTTAACAAATCACTTTTAATATAGTACTGCTCATACTTTGCTTTCTGTCAGGGATGCTTTGACAGACTAGACAAGAAAACGTCTGATTGGATGGAGGGCTCCAAATCCTGCCTCCAAAGTCTCATCTTAAATTCACTGTTATGCCATTATTATTAGTATTAGTAGACTTCATCTACCAGGTGAAATGTGAAATACTTACAATTGGAAACACACACACACACAATATTTGTGTTCAATCATTAAAAGCTTACCCGTGCCAGTCCTCCACCGCTCCCTGTATGATGGGTTCCGATAATCTTTACGTTATATATATAGCACAACCAGTGTGACTCGTTTCAGGAAATGAGGGAGGCGTATCTACTTTCACATCACCAGCAAGAGATGCTCGAAAGTACATGCCCCCTAGTGTTGAAGCATATTTTACGCACATTGTATGGTTTTGCACGACAGATTGGTTCAAACATTGACCTCAACAAATTCCAAAATAATCCTAAATAAGCATACAGCATGGACTCATGCACAGTAAAACATAATTTGGCAAATTTCAGTCAAGCTTTTGTCTTTTCATTTAAATTTGACAGACCAATTGAAAATGAATTGTGTTTTTCTGGTGATTAAGTATAATAACCAAAAAGAAAGCCATTGGAGGAGAAATGATATTGATATGGACACATATTTTAAATAAACTGTTTGAATTTCCCTAAACATTCTTTCTCAGGGAATAGTGGGCAGTGCATGAACGCACCACGCTGTGTTCCAATCACGTCATTATGAACTGGAGGGGACTGCAAATATAATTAAAAGTGAGATTATTTGCTAGACTGTAATGGCTAAAAAAAAGGTGCAACACTCACCAAAAGAGAATGTCAATGTGAAAATACATCAATCTCGCAAGCGCTCACCACACAGGAAGTTGTGACAAGTTTGTGCTGCACAAGTCTGGTTTGTCAACACTGCTGTTTCTGAGGTCAATGATGTCGTCACCATTGTAACAAACCCACAATTAACTAACCGTCACCAACGTCACTCTGTAGCTGTGCTAGATGAGAAAGCGTCAAACGATGCCGAGTAGAAATATTCACGCATGCACAACATTCGGGACTCTTCTTCAGAATCCCTCTTCTGCATCTGTTGAAGAGTCCAGCGCTGCATTTCCTTACCAACTTTGTATTTACTGAAATGTGGATTTGTTTTAAATGATTCATTTCCAATTCTACATCGATCACCTTAATTTAGAGAATTCAAAGTTGTTAGAATCTTACAGTGCCTTTATAGAACATACGCAAATGCATGATGTCCCTTATCATGTCATATCCGGATAAAACAATTTAATCAGCCAAAATGCATCATCAGTGCAGTTTGAACTGAGAGATTCACCCAAGACTTAAATGAGTACAATCACTAACTCCAAACTTTACAAAACGTTCCCTACTGCTGTTAATACTTTGCAGGAGTTAAAGCAATTAGCTTTTCTTTTTTACAGTACTCTCAGTACAAATAATTTACAAAGTACAATAAATCACAACGTTCTGAGATATTTTATTGCCATCATTTTTATTCTGTCACCAATTATATAATGGCAACACATGAAAGAGGGAAAACAAAACCCTTGAGATATCCATATTTCTTATATAGAGTACGGTAGTTTATTGACTTTCAGTTTCTGCACAGGCTGCCTTATCTTTCAAGGTTAAGCTTTCTTTCATCCTCTGCTCAGCTTTCTGTTTCTGAACTTCTTTGAATATCTGGAATGAGACATCACATGTCAAATTATTAGTCATCATCTTATTATGCATTGGTCATGCAAAGTTTGTTTACAAGCGCATACTGAAAATGTCATATATGTTTTAAGATACTTAGTTACAAATCTCTAGCACATCAACATACAAATCAAAAAATAAAAATGCAGAATGCATTTTAATACCTTAATGCACAAAGCCTTCTTGGCCAGCCACCGGCGAGTTGCCCTTCTGTGGTACTCAGGAGGGAAGGTGTAGGTGATGCCCAGCTGCTCGCACACCTTCTCGAAGGCGTCATAGTCGACCAACCTAAGGCTCTTTAAAAGCTTTTTCCTTCGGTCAATGGCCATGAGCATCCCCCTCTTGTTTGATTTATCCTGGAATGGAATAGCATAACAGAACTGGACTGTAAATTAAAGTCAAACAGGCACCAATAAAAATAAATTGGGACAATTAAAACCCAGTGTGCACGCTGATCAGGTCAGTTCTGTGTCGGTTTTTCACAGACATGTTTAATGCAGTTTGCATTATGGAAATTTCCTATATTAACTGTTACTACACATGTTCTTATTTCATGCGGGGGAGCACACAGGATATCCTGCAGCAAAGGCATGCTACACATCAGAGGAAGGCAAAGAGGAAATGTGGAGAGATGCATTCACGAGTGAAGCTTCTAGTAGTGCAAGGAGCTACCCTCAACAAGATAGCGAACCTTTTTTTTTTATATGACCAAGAGAACAAGCCATCAAAGATTTCCACACCCTTCGCTCACCGTGTGATGTTTTTGCAAGTGCTCTTGGTAGTTTCGGATTTTTGTCGTCAAAATAGCCACTGTAAAAAAAAAAGACAAAGTTAAAGCAGGTTAGCACCTATCTTGTACTGAATTTGAGTGAAAACACTATGTGCATAGCTGAAGCGACTTACCCCGGACTTCCAATGAGCTGCGGTCATTTTTGGTCTTCTGGACTTTTGCAATCAGCTGTTCCCTTTTCAGATGTAGCTTTTCACTCTGGAGATGTGAACGCAGATTATTAAGATGCAGGAATATGAACATCCATCTTCCTTTCAAAAAATACAATTAGAAGTCCTCACAAAGCATCTGTGAAATAACACTGAATTGTGAAAAAGCTCTTTAAATTGCCCCTTTGGTAGGGGTATATTAAAAATAGTGTAGGAGGAAAAGCAGTGTAAAAAGTGGCAAGGCGATCTCTGGGTGGACTATAAGAACTCACATTATTCGCTAGTTCCATAGAAAGAAGTCTTCTGACAACATCCTCAGTCCTTTGAACACAAAACTGACGATTATACGAGTAGTTGGTTCCAGACTTGTCATAAATTGTGAAAATAAATAGCATTTTTCTCTCATGTCATACAAGATACAGTGTATAGTGCATAATTACGTTTCAGCAAGGGGTACAGCTGCGTAATCAAACTTCAGCATTGTTGGAGTAATGTCACTGAGCTGGCTCACATGATCTGAAAGAAAGTATTTCAATGAAAAGCTGAATTTAAAATATGACAACTCATGATTAGGTGACAGATTAGTCTGACAGTATACCCGTTGTCTTTTTGATGGTTGCAGACCGAGCATAATATCTCACAGGTGGTGGAAGAGCGAAGCGCCCTGCAACTGAGGAGAAAGAAAAAGAGCATTTATAAATGTGTAGCAATTGCACTAAATGATGGCGAGAACAAAGGGCCAAAAAAAAGCTCTAATCATATAATCTGTCTAGCACACTGGTGTACCAGCCCTTCAGGTTGGAGAGTATTGGGACTGAGAGGATGAGGCTACAACCAGAATGAGTATATGTCAATAAAATCCGAAGGGGTTGTGAATTTCACCAAAAATATTCCTGATTTTATAATTTGCATTTAGGCTTATATTTTCCCTCTCGAAATAAATAATTGCGTGACCCAGATCTGGATAATCAATCTTGCAGCGCGTTGAAGAACGTGAACATCAACAGTGCCCACTGGCGTTGGTGTTAGCGAACGGCTAATGTTATGGGTAGATGCTAACAGCCAGGCAAGGCCTCGGTGCTATAAACATCCAAGACAACGTGACATGGCTGTGTTTATGTAGCATTAGAATATACATAAATGTTCTTAGCATTCGTCTGCCAGACATCCGCGTGTCGTTCCAGTCGCTAACACTCACCACAGCGGACTGTCGGTGCTGACAATAAAGAGCTGCATGTCCACGGTTTCGCTAACGGAAACGAGCACAGGGTCCCGCTTTCTCGGAAAACACCGGCCGACGATTTCAGAATCGTTTCTAGAGCTACTCTTGAGAACATGGTAGTCAGAATAGCTAACAACGCAGAACATAAATTACTTCAAAATCACGAAATGTGGACAGGTAATCCACACACGACCCTTAGGCGAAGGTCGCCATTTTGACTAGACCACACTAGCTGAGCGCAGATGGGTAGAAACAATTTCTAGTTCGTATTAACGATCCCTGAACACATCGATAAGGGCAAAAAGAAAGTATTCCTTCCATTGCTGCTTTTTAAACAAAACGTATTTATTACATAGATCATAGATGAATCATAATTTTTAAAGAATTTGTAAAAAAAAATAAAAATTGACCACGAGGTCAAGCATAGGATAAATAATGAGTTGGTAATTGATAGTTATTAATGCAATGTTTCTTTTTCATTAAAATACTGTTTAAACGGTTTGTTCCCTTGTCATTATTTTTAATTTTTCGTTATTTTTGAGAAGTTCACTTACAACATCATATCAATGACATTTACGTTTCTTTCAATAACAAAACGTTTATTTTGTGATTAAGGTAACAAACTTACAATGTAATTCAAACAAAATATGAACATCATAATCATTAGATATCAAAGAGATTTTAGGATTTAATGTAGCATACATTTACAGCTATGTGATATGATGGATCAGTTTTTGTCCATCAACTCATTATACAAACTCAGATACATAAACACCTTATAAAGTGATCACGCTTGTAATCACCAGTTAAATTTTACTCATTTTACAAATCATTCATGGCTAATGCTCTTAGAAAAGGAAAGTCATTCCACAGAATATCTGGGTCTTCTGCCTCTTCAGATACACAATCGTGGCACGGTCCAAAAAAACATTGCTCCACCGGCATCCTATCTGTTTCCATATTTTGGTAGCTCCTTGGACTGAAAGATTCCTCGGTCTCCAGGAGGGGCTGTTTGGACTCAGAGCGCAGGTAGACACAAGGCGCTTTAACTATGTGGCGCGGATCAGAGAAGATCACAGTAGCGTATGGAACAGAGCCGCTGTTTGAACCAGAGTATTCAGGGATGAATGGCGAGCCACAAATGGACTCTCCGAGGTCATTCATTTCCTCCCCACTGCTTAACCATGAGTCATCCTCCTTTTTACTTGCTTTCACAGGGAGATCCAAGAAGCTGAGGTGAGACAGGTAAATAGGATTGGGTTCCTTACTGTCTGAGGCAAGGTAGTTATCCTGCAACAGAAAAAGAAATACATTTTACATTTTTAAGCTTTTACATTTATTGTAAAGTGTATGGCAGTTAAAGCACCATTAATATATATATATATTATGACCATGTGGGGGCAGTAGAACAAACTCTAAACAAGGCACTGATATCTCAAATAAGCATTTGTAATATTAAAATGTTCCTCCTGTATGAGTCTTGTAAACATAGAATAACATTATACATAATTTAAAAAGTTTTGCATGTTTCCCAAGGTGAGTTAAATATAAAAAAGCAGCTACCTGGTGACCAAAAACATACGATATATGACAAAGGAACACTTAGAGAGACAATAATGTACATTGTGTGTTTAACAATCTTTGTTGTTTGGTAGGGAAGGTCGTTACCAAAGCCCTTTTGCTGGAAACAGCTGCCTACTGCAGTTATTTTGAGGTGAGAACAGAGGCCACATGAGAAAAGCCAAAGTGATGCCAAAACAATAATCTGAAAAACGACAAAATGTGCCAGATAAACTGCAGCATTTGCTTAAATTCTACTTGAGCTGATAATTGTGAATGATTGTGTTTCACATCTCTTTGTACATAGCCAGTTGATTTTTCTGCTTTAACCTAATGGAGATTATCATATAAAACCATTTGCACAGGTACATTTCTCGCACCTGTGTTGAATCGGTTGTCCAACTCTTGATGCTACTATTCGCCGGATCTGGAACAACTGGCCAGAAGTTGCCTTTAAACCTGAAAAGAAAAAACACAGCAAAGAAAGGTTTAAGGATAAACATCATCACAGCTTCACAAAATAAGGTGTGGCAATGATCTCACCTTCTGTGGTTGGAAAAACAAATCAAGACCATGAGGATGAGTAAGAATGCCAGCCCAACCCCAAACGAAATCACAATGATGACAACAGTAACAGCATCTGAGAGAGAGAGAAACACAAATTTGAATGAAAGATTTACAGTGCATTCACCCAACTTTGTGATCCCTGTCACGTCTTTAGAAAATCAAGCGATGATACCAACCAAAGGCCTGGATTTCAAAATGAATTCTCGACCCATTCAGGCTTCCACCAGACGTGCTAACCATCATGAAAGCTTCATACAGAGGCTCATTTTTGAGGTCTTTGAGTACCACCCTCCTGTTTTCTGGGTCAACATTCTCAACTGAGGGAGAATTCATAAACCAGATTAGATCAAGAACAGACACATCTTTAAAAGTAGTGAAAGTATGGTCTTTACCCTACCTTTAACGGGTCCAGTCTGGTTCCAGTAGAAAATCTTATAGCCCTGGATGATTCCATTCCTTTGGTTCAATGGGATTTCATCCCAGGTAAGCTCAATACGTGACTGCCAAGTCTTCTTAATTTGTATTTTTGGAACAATGGATGGAGCTTTAAAAAGCAAATATCAATTTACGTGTTATGATTTGAAGTCAATCAATCAAAATAATTGCACATTTTTATCCTCAAGAGGGCATTGTTTCACTATATATGAGTTGTTTCTGACAATCTGTGCAGAATATTTCCCTTATTACTCAAGGCAAACTCTTTTTCCATTTGTGCAACCCAACTCCCACACTTATGTCTGCTCTTTGTGTAATCCCCTCCGTGCGTTTGGTGACTTACCCTTTTGTCTCCAGTAAGAAGTAACAGTCTGATGATGGCCTAGCCCATCCTTAAACCTCGGATACACAGAGATGTCATAGGGCTCGTAGGGCTCAAAGCTGCCTATTGATGAGAGTGAAGAGGTTAGAATGTATCAGCACCCCCAAGCTCTTAATGGTGTTGAGAGGCGTGCCATCCGTAAGAAAAAGAAGAACTTGCATAAGATAGGAGGTAGAGGATGAGAGTCGGATGAGGAAAACTGCATAAAAGGTGGATCTCTATGTCAAATAAAGTCTACTGCACTTGTAGGAAAAGCTTGGCGACTTTCCCCTCTCATCCGAGAGCTTTTTCAGGAGAACCTTAGTAGAACTGAAGAACCTCTTGGATGAGAGATGGAATCCCTTTTCCCACAAGTCCAGTTTGACTTTATTCAACACAGAGATCTACCGTGACCTGGACGATTGAGAATCTTCACAAGACATCCAGAATATAAGATGAGCGAAATGAGGAAATTGAGCTGCAAGACAAAAAACATAATATGCACCTTTTATAACAAGACTTGTCTGGTTCCTGTTGACTATTTCAAACTGGGAAAGAGACAGTTCTTTATTCAACACGGGTCTCCAGTCCACGACAAAATCAACGGGACTAGAAGAAAGCACCGTTCTCCACTGCACCAGTAGGGATCTGTCCTCTTGTGGATCGACAGAGACATCTGAAAGCACTAAACGGCCTACAGACACAACACACACACACACACACACACACACACACATTAAACATAGTTATTCTGGAGGCAGTTTAAGCAGATCTAAGGTTGTCAATTTTACCTTTTGGTGGGTAAATGTGGCATTCAGTGGGGGCGGATTTTCCCGCTGCATTTACAGCCCTCAGATGCACTTTCTTTACGCTCCTGGGAAGCTGGAAAGTACAGCAATTCCCCTTTGTAGAGCACAAATTTGCCTTTCCACCCAGCATTTTTTGATCCGATACAACGTATGACACATTTTGGCCGTTGGCACAAAATCGTTTTGATGGCTACAAAGAAAAAAAAAGCAGAAAAAATATTTAAAAGCAAACCTCACACAGTCATCCGGAGCATGACAGGAAATACATGGGTTTTTGATGGGTGTGTCGTGTGTGTCGTGTGTGTGTAATGTTTGTACCTTCCAAAACAATTTTATGCTGTGTTGTTTGTGCATTTGATCCCTCGATACCTTCATCCACCAGTCTAGGCGTCCAGTGGGAGCTAAAAAGAAAGTGATGGCTGTCAGGTTAGCAGCTCATCAAAACTCTGCATTTCTCACTCTTTAAATACTAAAAATGTTCCACACAAGACAAGTCTCTAGATTCGCTGCCAGAGTGTGCAGCAGAACTCAATACATCAACTCAGCTTGTGCTGTTGGTGCAAAGCAGTGGGAGACGTAGAACATGACAGTATTTATTGAAAAGACCAGAAAATTGAAGAAAAGGCAATAGACTGGAAAATGTTAGGGTGACTGATTGCGTCACTCTGAATTGGTCAAAGTCCCACCGCTCTCCAAGGTGACTCCAGACTGGATGCTGCTCCATTCACTCCAAGGGCTCTGCTTGTATCTGACTCTAATCTGGGTGACATATTGGGTTCCATTGAGGAGGTTACACAGGTTCGCGGGTTTGGTTGGCAGGATCTAATATACATAACAGAGGAAAGACACATTACACACACACACACACGACTCCTGTCACACAACATTTCTTGATGGTTTTTTAGCCTAATCAAAAGCCAATCAACTCAGACAAAATTCACACTGCAATAAATTGTACTCACTGGTTGCTTCGTCCACTGGCTGCTGTTGGGTGTTTTCTGGCGGGCTTCCGCATTCAGGTACCTGTTACTGACCCAGAACAGGTGCTGAGGCAAGCTCCAGCTCAGTTCCAGGCAGCCAAACCGGCGAGGCGCGGCTTCGACCTTCAGAATCATTGGTGGGTCAAACTTAGCTGAGGAAAGACGACCCTGACGTTAATTTGACATGCCGGTACTTGCTTTTGAAAACTGAAAGAACTGCATCAGATTTAATATCAGTTTGTGCCGCTAATGTTTACTGGTGGATTTCACAAAGAAAATAAAAAATAATAATATAGTGAACCACTTTCTCAAGTTGGAACACCATTGTCTAATCCAAACAAATATGATGGCTTATAACTAATTATATGTTATACTGTATTTGTACATATTCATGTTATACTAAAACACACAAAAGCGAGAAATCACAGTTGCATCTTGCAAACTGGCAAACAAAGTATGTCAATATAATCTTCATTAACTCATTATTATCATTTGAATTGTAAGTAAAGATGACATCAAGGCTCATCTATCAAACTTAAAATCGAAAAGAGCATCAACAAATGCATGTTTTGTTTGTTTCAAACCTTTACTGATGGGCTCCACAATGATTGGAACCGAAGTTGCTTCTCCAAGTTCATTCACTGCCCTTACATATATGTCCATTTTGGAGAATAGTACAAAGTCCGGGCGTGGGATGGTGTAGCGGTGGACTCCTGGTAGCACTGCGTACGTGTGGTTCTTACGGAGTTCCCTGAAATGAGGTCATTGTACTATTTGAAAACAGTTGCATATACTGGAATTGATACTTCTGGCACCACACATGACATTTGCTTTCAAATGACTGCTTCACTGGATGACGGTATTTAACAGTAGAAGATTACCATATCTTGGTATGGAGCGTGTACTTTGTGAGCAGATAGGTCTCCTGCTCCCCAGGGTCCCAGACACAGGCCATGGTGTTGGGGTTTGTGAGGTTTGTCTGACAGCTGAGGTTTTGTGGCGCTTCTGGCAGATCTAACAGACGTAAAAGTGAAAAGGCATTTTATTATTGAGTTAAAGATAGCTCTCTTTATCCACACATTTAATGGGATCTGTCTTACTAAGGAATAGGCATATAGCTGAAATCTGCATTTGAATTGTGGCATCCTCGATAGTGACATGACATTTGGACAAAGGCCTTTTGAGAGGGTGCCAAAATAAAACCTTGCATTTTTTTTTTCATCTTCTAATAAAATCTTTGCTGCTTCTGCTTTAAAAGTCATTTATCCATTAATTCGTGCACATTTCTTAGATGGGTGGACAATAGCAATTCTGGACATGTAATAAAAATGAACCGTTTTATTTGTCTTGTTGGTTTTCTCTGTAAGTTTTATTAAATAATTTCACATTCAAATTTAAAACTCATTCAGTCAGGAGAACAGTTAAACTCCACACAGAAGGCCCCGGTTACAGTTAGGTCAATACGATTTGGTGACGAACCACTGCAGTCTGGAATAACTTTGACTTGCTGATTAAGCAAGAAATGTTTGAAATGTTTCTCACATCCAGCTCTGATCTCTACTCCTTTGACCACTTGAGCAGGAGAGGTCTGGACGCAGCAGGCGAGGAATGCTCTGGTGTGATTGAAGCTGGGTATAACAACCTCCGAAACCCTGCTGCTCGCTCCGGCCACGTAGCTGCTGATGGGGAGCAAATTATTGTCCAGATGCCACTCGATACGAACAATCTCTTCAATGACCAGGGGACAGTCGTCGCTGATGACACAAGTGGCTGTCACAGGCGATCCCATGGGCACCACCAATCTGGCCGTTTGGATGTTGGCGCACGGCGGCATGTAATTATCTGAAAATGAGTGATAATGTAATAAAGGCTTACTAAGGCTTACTATGCTGTTAACGCATTTACATTTAGATTTGCAATTTCATCCGGAGGGCAGAACTCACCATTTCTGGCTCCATTCAAAAATGGCACCAGCATAACAATCACTGACAGCCACGTTGACTTCATGATGCAAAAAACCTGTCAGATGGGAAAATGAAATACATTGTTCTTAAATTGCAATTGCAATCACAGTCCATCAAGAGAGCATGTGGGTCGTTCTTCCTCCTGAACCACGCGTTTCAAGCGCTGTTGCGGTGCGGCGGATCTGATGTGATCTCTACAATGCACAACATTTTAATTTCAACTGATTGCGTGTGAGTGTATCCACTGAGAGAAAGATCTTCCTTGCTGTCTGTGTGAGGTGTTTGCAGAGCACATGACAAACATCCTGACACCATGACACACTGCAGAATTTCAAAATCCATGACAGTCGGGTCAACATTTGTGCAGCGTAAATACACAAGTGATGTGGCGCTTAAAGGTTCGCACGCTGCTGGAGAATGAAATCTGGGTTCGCCATAGTATAAATTAATAGGTATATGCTGACGGCACACATCCTCTGCTCAATCTCCTTTTCTACTAGGAAGATGAAACTTCTCCGAACAGACAGAAAGGCTGTAATTGCCAGCTGTTAGGAGGTCGACGGGCATGCACTCCACTGCTGATCGATCATGTATATTGAGCAGAAGAGCTTGTAAACTGGGCAGATGGGAGCACTTCTCCAGCATATTGGGCTTCTAACACTGAGTCAACAAACTGATTCCTAAATTCAGTTAGGGGCTCAAATAGCAAACATAGTTGTTATGCAAATGATTTTTAATGATTGCTTGCAAATACGCACCGTTACTCAACCAGGGATCTTCTGGCTCACAAAGCAACAGGAAGAAGGCTCAGGTGTGCTCTCATAGCATTTCTGTCACTCTGTGCTGCACGGAAGAAAAGATGAAGCATTTGCTACTGTAAATCCATTACTGAAACATTAGCTCCATTAATAATGGACATTAAATAGCTGTCCTGCTCGTATCACCTTTAGAATTACATGCAGTCTACAGACATTCTGTTTTTAAGATCATTAACCAGTTCCCTTTTAGTTTGTCTTATTGGTTAAAAGAAGGGAATTTCACAGACAAGTTCCCTTGGACACGTGCGTGTGAAGACACCAAGACGTATATGCACAAGTACAACATACGTACATGGAACCAGTATCTGAGACCACAGCATTGAGACATTATCCATCTTGTAACACTGTCTTGGTCTGCTTGCTGAGAAACTGAAGGATATAAAACATGATGCAATTGTCTATGTTTTTATAATCAGCGCCTAGGTTCTGTCCAAGGTTTCTGCCTGCTAATAGGACGTTTTTTCCCTTGTCGCCAAAGTGCTTGGTCTTGTGGGTCAAGTTGGGTTCTATCTTTCCCTGCAGGTCTTTCCCTGCTACACCTGTAAAGTGCCTTGAGATGACTTTCTGTTATGATCTGGCACTATAGAAATAAAAATGAATTTAATTAAATACAAGAATCTTATGTCTGGACTGTTTTCAAGCAACTTCATAACAGGAGGAATGTTAATAATTTGTGACTATCACTCAGACTCACAGCCGGGTTGCTGACAATGAGCTAATTTATGTCGAAGTCTCTGTTAAAGCTATGTGTGAGGAATTGCTCCATTTCTTATCAGCTGTGTACATAAAGGCTTTAATTTTACCTCCAGCTTTCTTTACAAAAATGTCTGCTCGCTACTGAAAAGCCTACGAATCTGGCCAAAAGCAGAAAGAGAAGGATTGATGCTATTAATGTTTTTCTTTTATATATATATATGTTCGAAGAACACATTTGTTAAACTTAAAATGTGAATTTCATTTACGAAGGAAATAAGACCTACTGTGTTCTGTATGTTCTGACAATTACGTTCCGAATGTTTCAGCGAAAACACGTTATTTGCTGTCATTTGTGTGTCTGGGTGAGCTTTTACCGCCGTGTGTTTCCTTGTCCATTGCTGTTGTGGGTTATGAAAGCCCACTTTCAGGATTTGGCAATATCCTCAACACAGGGTACAATGGTAAACTTGCCACCGTTTCCCCTTTTTGATCCTATGTCTCACGCTAAGTGTTTAACTGTCGTCGTGTTTTCAAGTCAACAAGTCCTTAAGGGGCAGACATAGCGACTGTCTGTGTCAGCAGTTGTAAAACTCCATAAAGCAAAAAAAGGAGAAAAGCAATCTGTTTCACATCCTCTATTTAAATGGGTGATGCTAACGCTACTCCCACGGTGACAGTTTCACCATTTGGATGAATGCCACAATTACAAAGGAGCAAATAACAACTCTCATATAATGAAAGTTTGGCCAAAAAAAAAAAAGAACCAATGATAAAAAGGGCTCTGCATGTGCTCTTAAATTAAAACTCTTTCAGAAGTTAGACTTTTATATGCTTTAATTAACTATTAAAGTCTCTTGGCTTTCAAAATCTTTATCCTAAAGATGATAAATGGCACAAGTACCAATAAAATCAGATGAAGGGAGCATTTTAAACAAAATGATGCAGAGCAGTCTGTGAGTTGGATTAGGATGAACCTGTGTCACTCTGAAACAAGTTTTGTGAAGTTTGCCTTTTCAATCTGGCACAAGTATCGAAATGAAACGACGAGCAAATCGCTTGAAGATCGCTGTGAAGATAAAGGAAAGCCATCAGAGACGCTTGCCACTCACCAGACAGCAGCTGTGTGGACCCAGAAAGACGAGAGGCTCTCATCAGCCCTGATCGTGGTAGATGAAACGGTCTGGCTCAAAGAGGATTAGATGGGAGGACAGATGTGTGTGCCAAGCAGCAGAAGCAGCAGCAGCAGCAGCAACATCCTTATTTTGAATTTGTCACTCTTTTCCAGGAAGAAACACATGAGTGACGGGGCCCCGTTACGGGAAGAAAAGTGGGGTTTTGAAATTCTTAAAAGAAAAGGAGGTGAACAGTTCAATGATAAATACGCAAATACATGTGACAAGTATAGTAATTGACACAAGAAAAATTGAAAGGCTATGATGAAGTTATATGAGAATAAAGACATTATATGTAGTAAAATGACATAAACCTGGTACCTTATTTCTGTAAGGCAGTACCCACAGCGCTACCCACTATGCCACCTTACAAATCTTTGAGACAGCCGATGAAGTGATAAGAACACACCATTCGTCTCAGTTTGAATCAAGGTGAAGCATCTTCGCTGGAGTGGAGCGGAGCGGGGAAGAGTTTCAACCACATCCCACAAGTCTCTTCCCATTAGATGCTAACACGCCGCCTTTGAAATAACCTACAAGAGGAATGGAATAATTCTGGTTCAGGCTGTCCCTTTGTCTCGACTGCGACCTTTGCAATAGTACATCTGCCGTATCCGCCCCGAATCGCAGCCATCTCCCTTCTGAACCTGCCCAAGCCTTTTTCAGAATAGTAATAGAACGAGGTCTTAAATGGGATTGTAAACTGCGCCTTGACCCCCCAAGGGCACTTGAAACTACTTGCCATATCACGTTTATTAGCTTATTAAATTGCAAAATGATTCTCTGGCTGAGGCCTCATTTCAAATGGTGCGTGAGGCGAGCCAGTGCACTCGACTGCTCGACTTTTAATCTCACGGCTGTATCCCCCGCTCTGTCACCCCCCCTCAAAAACATAATGGTTCTAATCAAGAGGCCTCTGGCCAAGGGATTAAACATGCGCTGTGGTCGGTTTTGGAATAGGAATCAACAGGAGGAAAGGAAAAGCTAGCACTAATTAAAAATACATTCAACTGGTTATCATGCGTTGACATATTTTGCTTGATCTTCTTTGCTAATCAGCAATAATGAACGAAGTGTTTGTCATCCACTGGGTATTAGATGCTACGTGTCAGTGAGCAGCAAAATTAACTAAAGGCCCCGTAGCTAAGTTGAAGTGATGAAGCTTTTGGTGGGTCTGCATTCTGCATACATATTAAATGATTATTGATGAAATGAAATCTAAGGCTGACATACATCGAAGAGCGTGGCCTCTTACGCTCTTTCCGTTTCCACCATGAAACTCGATCAAGCGAGACGCCGGGACCCCGAGAGAAGAAGAAGAAGAGAGAGAGAGGGTCAGACAATTTCTGACTCACGCTCCTGCTCCTAACATGGAACCCAATCCACTCCACTCTAGTACCTGTCACACGCTGGCTGCAAAATGGAATTGACTATTGATTTCCTTTTTACCACATGTCAGTTGTGCTGGAAGGCTTTAGCGGGGTTTCGCTGAGAGGCAGAACCTCTGGTGTGAAGTGTGAGTGAAAATAAAGTTAAACCACTGGCAGAAGGTGGAGTAAAATTACATATATCAAAATATTAGCAAATATTTGTTTTTTTCAATTAGAGACTAATCAGATTCATCTCTGCCTCTTGCAAGGGTGTCAACACCGAGACTGAGAAATATAGAAATAGAAAGCTGTGAAACCAAAAGCTGGTTTGATCAAAATAGATTAGCTCTCAACATTAAAAAAATAACAAATTATGTAATATTGAATGACAAAAGAAATTTTTTTGATACATCAATAAACATAGATGGGATGGACATTCAATGGTTAAATAAACAAAATTCTTCTGAGTCATAATTGACAAGGATCTTAGTTGGAACTCACATACAAAGTATACAAAAGTATGGCTTGTGGTTCACTTATGAGCAATTCCTCTAAAAGGAATTAAGTACTGTAAATAAATAGAACATAAACCTCTATCAGTGCTGATAGTGAGAATTGGACGTAAATAATGTACGATTGTCTGGAGTGGTTTGAAAGTGTTGCACTGTTGTTGCACGTATCCATGAACAATGTAATTTGATGTCAGCGGATTAAAAAAGCATTTGTAAAAGGGGCAGCTATCATAAGACTTGTCTTCTCCCTGCTCCTTTTTATTCATGCTAAATTGTTTTGTTCTGCATTTTTATTTCATATTGAATGAAATAAATAAATGAAATGAAACATCGATTTAGAGCCAGGTTCTGCACATCATTTAACTCTTTTCCTTTTCTGCTATGAAACCAACGCAAACACGAACCTTCAGTCGATCTCTTCATGGAAGTAAATTTGATAAATCAGCAAGCCTCTGCTCCGTGGGATTTGTTGGCCACCTTATACGCGTGTAAAATTCAAATTGCATTGACACTGAGAGCCTGATAACCTTTGTAGATATCACACTGGCATATTTTGTTGCATGAAATGAAATCTTATGCAAATAAATCTTGTCTTGGATGTTGCAACAAACGGGGCAACTGCTGAGAATATGCAATTGATATTTTTTTGAAAGGGAGTTCATGTTAGTCTTGGTTCGCTACAGCCCACATTTTTATCCACAGTTGATTCTAACATCTCAGAAGTCTGAGTGTTGGGAGGCAGACAGCTGTAGAGTGACATAACAAAGGCACTGAAAAGCCAGATGCGATGAGTATACATGGATCCTAACTCATTTCATCTTTGCAGTACATCAACATATATTAAAGTTAAATGCATATGGCAGGACACTTAGCATACATTCACATGCAGAATAAAATAAAATAGCAATAGAAAGCAAAGCTCATGCTTTTCTTTAAGAATGTAGCTCATTGCCACACTCTGCAGCGATTACACTGGTGACCAAAAACGTGCAAAAGAAATGCTTTTTTTTTATGCTTAATATGTGGTTTATTTACTACTACAAGATCAAAACATTTAACGCAGGAAACGATCTTGCTCCTGGTTCTGGAAGCCTCACATCATGAAATGCATGTTTTCTAGGTGGGCCGCCTGCTGCTGCTAAACATCCTCTTTTTCTCCCCGACCTGCCATCCCCATATGATGCATAGCCACTCTTGACTGGCTTCCTTCCCGCTTCCCGTTAACAGTTGACTGCTTTACTTTGTTCTGTTGTTCATACACCCCCCGCTCGTGTTCTAGATCAGCATGAGTGGCTGACTCGCTTTCCAGCTCCCGATTGATCAATTGATTTTTGAGTTAGTATGTTAGATAACCCGCCTTACATTTTCCCACACTCAGATGTCTTTCAGAGAGGAATGAAAGCAAGAGGTTGACATATGAAGCTCGTCTTAAATTAAATTCACTTGTGCTCCGAGTTCACGCTCTAACGCCAGGAGAAAAAAAAAATATTGCAAGGGTAAGAATTTGCTGACAGTTGTGAACGCTTAAAATCAAAGTCTGTATTTTTAAGACCTCATGTCATGAAGCCTGACATGAGGCTAAGGGTGTTTGGAGAAATTAGCTTCACAACCTCAATTTTTCAAACAGCAAATGCTGGGATGTGACCCTCTGATAGGAAGCACATGTGGACCAAAAAAGATCTACCCATTAAAACCAACAGATGGCACTCTGGTAACATCCAGATCTCAGTGAGTTTCTGATGACGGGAAAGCACTTAAAGCATGAAAACATGTAGTTCTATGTTTATTGTATAACAGAGGCACAAATGAGGATCAACAATGCAGAAGCTGGACATCAGTACATTTTGGAAAAGTAAACAAATCAACACTGATAATCCTTTGCTGGTTAACTTTAAGAGCGCCTGAGAGGAACACTACTTGACACGACATCCCATGTGTCAGGTCCCCTTTAGCTTATTGACTCATTCTAGCAGGTCATATGTCTAAGAAGGTGGTTACCTTGAACAGACTGTTTGACATTCATGCTTCTGAGCATAATCCTTTTCAGTTCCAACAGCAGGAACTCGACTACTCATTGCTCTGACGCGGTCGTAGCTGGTGAAGGCAGATGAACCGAGGACAGGGACTTCTCTTTCCAGGACATACCCAGTCAGACCCCTCTGGTCGGTGCCGTGACCCCGGCTCCAGGGCGGGGGGGGGGGGGGCATTCAGAGACACGCCATGTCTATTTGGGACAGACTCGTCAACAGCGAGGGTCATGCTCATTGTAGACAGATAAGAGTGGCTTGCATTGCCCTTGAGGATGCCACTTCACAAGGTCAGACTGGTGCTGGGGTTGAGCTGCAATTGAAGTGGAAATATGGTTGACCTCAGAACTGGACTCTGGGAAGCATCGGTCAGTGATGGATTTACTTTTGAGCTGGATTGTAAGAGCCACATCTCATATTCAGAGCTCCGAGGGTAGGATTGTTCATGTCATCCAGGAATCTTACCCCTGCTTGATTCCGAGTGTTTGAAACTAAGAGATTCGCTTTGCACCAATTCTCGGTCATTCCTGTCGTGGGGCTCAGTCCTGAACAGAACCGTGCCCGCGTGGATTCCACTGCGGAGTTGATCTGATCCGTGGACTGCAGGATAATCCAAAGCCAAGGCAGCTGCTCGGGCGACAGCAGAATAAAAAGAGGCAAAGTATTAACAAACACTATTGTTGATTTTTTTATGTGTCATTTTCATTGTTTTGAACTGTCAAATATATCCACTAATTGGTAATTATAATAAAGTGGTGACATCAGTCAAATAAACAACTGGAAAGACCTGTGTTTAAAAAAGCTGGGAAAACCCCCCCACCAGAGGTACACACATCCCCAGTGATCAACTAACACTAAATGGCAGGCCAATTACTGAAAGCACTTGCCACTCTCGACTTCTTTTGCAGCCTCTCTGACTGTCCAAATCCTTAGCCTAGCTTGATTTTCTAATTAAAGACAGCTGGTTGTCATAGGCACCAAAGCTCAACCGCTGAATCCAGGCAGCCACTGGCAAATTGCTGTATTATAGGCAATTATCCAAAATGCTTGCAAGCAGTAGAATCCGATTAGACATTTCCTTTTCTTTTTCAATTTAGAGCAGTGAAACATCTTTTTTTAATGACACATTTATGAGAGGTGAGGGTTAATAGTGAAACAGGTATTTAAGATTTAGAGCAAAAGTGAACCCAAAATAATTTACGGAAATATATTTAAAAAAATGAATAGAATCACATGAATGTTTTCAATCCAAGCATCGATAATAACATAATCTCATTAACTGATTTTAACAAGGCACACAATTCAAGCTTTGAAATTACTCAGACCTAAAAATGTGTGCGGGTGATTTCACAAATGTTAAATATTGTCATGAATCTAGATTTATATTATGAAGGTCAGAGAAGATAGAAAACATTTAAAGCTCACATATCATGTAAGGATAACCGAGGATAACTTTAAATGCATGCCACAAACAGACTGGGGAATGAGGCGAAAATGCAGCTTTAGCTAGTGGAAGCATTTCATAATTCACTCAAATTATTTCTGTCAGGGCTGGCGAGCTAAATGGGAGCTTGATTTAATTCTGTAATTGCACGTTCACCTTTACCCCGAACCTGCACTTTGGTAATTAATAGGCCGGGGCTTTATTTGAAGTGTGACAAGGCAAGAAATGGAATTTGAATTATCGGTAATGGGAAACTAAAGATGTGACTCTCCACTTGGTTAAGGTGTCATGCTGTTTGGACACCATGGTGTTATGCTGGGGAGAGAAAAGTCAAAATGTGGCTTCACCTTATAGGACCCATCTCGTTCCAGACCATCTGTCTGCTCTTAAGGATGGACTTGAAGTTTGCTGTATGATTTGCGGGTCTCCATACAGTCCTGATTAACCCCCAGAGCTGCACGTTCCAGCTGCATGCAATGCTATGGCGGTTCTAGTGCGTCCATCACCAGCGGCTCTGGCTTCATTCTGTGGTGGTAACATTTCTGCACAGTCTTTGCAAAGCGGATCCATATCCCATGTGGATCAGGCTGAATCGCTCGACCTCTCAGCCTCAGGGTGAGACCAAGTCACGCTTACCTATATTACCCCCCCCCCCCCACCCGGGGGCCCCATTTGTGACGAGCTGGAGGTCCACAGTGTAATTTCCACAAGATGTTGACACAGACAGAGGAGTCTCACCGGACTTCCAAATGACTGCTGAACTCTGACGCCGCCAAGGCACCGTTTCAGTAATGGCTGTCTCGAGCAAAAGGTGGCGTGTAACACACTCGCTGCCAGGATCACGGTGTAACCCACTCACATTTGTTGTGGACTAATTTTCTAAGCGCGTGTAAATATGTATCTGAATCAATTAGACCTAATAATATACAGTCCTTAGAGGATACACATCAAAGCTCATAAGCACACAATCCAATTAAGAGTGTTTACTGTTTAGATTGAAATGCTCAGCGTTCCGGTCTTAAACCCGATCCGCATATCAGCGAGCAATATTTGCCAGAGTGTCTTTCCCAGTCGTGTGTGGGTGTGTGTGTCTGTGTGCATGTGTGTGTTTGTTTATATGTTCGAGTTGAGAGAGATAAAGAGTGAGAGCACATTTTCACTTTGCACATTTATTAGTATTTTCACAGCACCCCTCTAATTTCAACATTCGAGCTGGAGAAGACCAGAGGAAATGAATTATAGATATTTATTTTCTAGTTTACGCTGCAAAAATAATGTTAGGGTGAATTTTCATTATGGCCAACACCAATTTGCACCAAAGCATTTTTTTTTCTCCAATGCAAATCTGAAAGGATATAAAGACAATAAATGAATATCCGTTTGTGATTCGCACATTCAATATGAATGTGTGAGTCTTCTGTAATTGTTATAATGACACCATTCCAAAAAAAGGGAAAACAAATTATGTCATATGTCGATGAAAACAGAATGCAATCACTTCATAAATTCTTTTAATGGACTTGAATGCAGCACAAAACCCAGATTAGACTGACAACTAGGTTTGGGGTGACAGGGTTAGGGTTAAGAGATGTTTTAACTGGCATTAAATTAAGAATAAACATACATTTACAAAACTCAGTGACAGCGACGAGGTACAACTTTATATATTTGTTGTCTTTGCATTGTTTTCAACTGAATGTAAATTTACAGCATCGAGATCATGGACAGCAGAGACAAAGGACACGAGTGCAAACTTTATGGTCAATGACATTAAGATGGCATAAAGTTGAAAAAAAAAACCAGTGGTTAATTGTCAATTTGTACGTGATAAAGAATTGGAATGAGGCAGCTATACCAGTATGATGAAACTAAATATTTAATCCTGTTGCCTCCAGCAATCTCCTGGTTGAGATGGAGACAGCACAGACAACCTTTATTTCCGTGGTTCTATCTATAATTAAATGAAAACACTATTGTTGAGTAACTGAATCTATCGGCTTCCCTTGCTTCTGCTGCTGCTCTCTCGTTCTTCCTTCAACTGCAGACAACATACACTGAAATCTTTGAGCCCTATAGGGCTCAAGATGCCTCCAAAGCATGAATAGCAATCAGCAGAGGGAGTGAGGGAGAGAAGGGAAGGAACAGAGGAGGACACACACACACACACACACACAAAGAGCAACACTTTCGGAAAAAAATGGTAAAATTCACACTGTGGAAGTATCTGTTTGGAATCCAGATTGGAGCGCCCTTCAATTCATCTGATGCTCTTAAATCTTTCATAATGGAGGCTTGACTGTATCGGACATGCTGAGTCTGTGATTTGAGACAACAATTAAGTTGGTCTTTTTGGAGCCTGTCTTCTCATCTTCTAACTAAGTGAACATAGACTGTTGCTTGCAATCTGTCCCTCTCTCCAGGCCTTCTATAACAAAGGGGGAGGAAAACCCCCCAGTAAGAATGAAGCTTTAGGCCAAAAGTATAATTAACAATGACAGCCCCAGAATGTCTCCTTTAAATACCATACCAATTAGGAAAGTGAGCAGTCAGCAAATACTGCCAGTGATATCCTAAACAAATGCCCCTTGTGGCTGGATCCCGCCTCCATGCAGAGCCTCACATCGGAGACACAGTCACCTGTCAGGCCTCATTTGGATGCGGCAGATTCCACTTTTCCAATGTGTTGTCCCAAACTATCTCCATGCACTCAACTCCTCGTCAGGGATTAATTATACGTGTGGCTCCGCAGAGGCCTTGAAACTCAAGCAGGACAGTCAAGAGAAAGGGAAAAGAGTAATGAGACATCAACAATAGTGTCTTCAGGTACCCCCCCTACTTTAACAAAAGGCTTCACCTTCACACTCCTGACGCTGAGCAGCGGACGAGCACAAGTTGAACCGTTGTGGCAAATCAACATTTGCCAATTTAACTTGCAATGTTGTGGTGTTAAGTCTGGTGAGTTTGCTATGCGAACCAATTTATAGTTTTAACAAAGTTTTTAAAATTAAATTCCAATTATTAGTGCACGGTTCCAAGTTCTACGACCTGAATATTCGACAAATAATGTAATTAAAAGGATACTGCTATTGCACATTTCCTCATACGCATGCTGTGTCACAATTTTCACAATGACAATAATGATTAAAAACATTATCTAACAAATAAGACAGGACAGTCATCTCTGTGTTCTTCACTCAAACCAGATTCAAAAATCACGGATTTCATTTCAATTTCACTCTTTACGCTTTTCATTCTTACACTACAGATAGCAAAAAAGAGCAAATTTGCACTTTCCACTCATATCGAAGACAAAGGACAACATCATCATTTAACATTGAATTCAGATTCACTGCTACATGCTAAGCAGTTCATTCACAGTTTAAATTGACATAAGCAGCAGTTAGCAGTTTTCTCTGAAAATCTCTCTCTCTCTCTCTCTCTCACACACACACAGCATTTAGTCCAGAGTGGCTGTTACTGATCGATTGCTGCTCAAATTAAGCATGGCCGATGTTCATGGAGGTCAGAGGCTAGTTGAGAGTGGTGGAAGGTGAAACTCAGCGCTTGCATATTGAAACAAACTTCCTTGACATTCGTCTACTAGTGCTTTGGAAATATACTACATTATTTTTATTTTTTTTATTTTTAACTGTAATTCCTCAGGATACGTCTTATCTTCCTAAGTATGTAATGGTATTCCATGGGTAGTGTTACTTCCCAAGCCTGCTTCTCTCCCTCCATCTTCCACCTTTTTTTTGCACAAAAAGCAAACACAACAACTGAATTGCTCTGCATCCCTACAATGCAGTCAGGTAACATCAAAACCTCAGTCTCTCTTGAAAGAGATGCAAAGATTTCTTTAGCCTCATATATGACTTGGTGACTATAGCGTAGTCAACATCTTTACAGCCTGTAGGTGTGCTTCAGCAGCTTTTAGAAGCTCCGCCAAGTGGAGAAAATGAAGCCCAGACAGGAAGAATGGTTCTTGAAACGGAGTGAAAGCTGAAAATAGCAACCTCTTTGGTTTTGATGCAGGAGATTGCTGCCATGCCTTGATTCCCCCATCATCTTTTCCTCTCTGAAAACCTTACCAGGATTGTTTTTTTTTGTTTTTCTAGATCTGCCTGACAAAAGTGTAGTGGTGGAAAGTCAAGGTCAAGCCTCCATTTACTCCTTCTTGGTCTGCAGACAAGAAATGTGCCCATGAAGAATGCGTGGTGGGTGGGCTGGTGCTAAAAGGCCTTTGGCTCTTTAATGAGCGGTGGGCAGAGCAACACGCTGACGGGGATGAGCCTACTCTGCTGATCATATTGTATCAAAATGAACACACATCAACATAGTTTCATCCTGCTTTTTTGAATTCTTACGCTTCCTCAGTCCTCACGAGTAGCCAGCGTCGAGGTATTACCTCGCCGTACTTTAAATGTTCTTTCCTAACAAGCTTCGCTGAAGCACTCACACAGATTTAGACATTTCCAGAGGGTCTCTCAGCATGAACCGAGATACTTTTTATCGTGTCTTCTAAGACCGACTAACATGGTTACCATTGTGACAAAAATAGATATTCAAATTCACCACTTGCTATCACAGCTTTAGTGCCTGTTTTCCACAGAGCTGCTGTGTGGCAGGATAAGAGCATGGGATGATAGCATGTGGAGAAGGAGGGAGGGATTTTTCAGCTGTTCTCCATATGGTGTGTCATTCGGTGGGGGCTTGCTGGTGTCTGTGTATATTTGGCAGGTCTCGGCTTCTTTCGTCTGTTTCATGGCGTGTCTGCACTCGATTCTGTCAGCACCCACCTGCCCGTCTGACTCCCAGACCTAGCGCCGCATGGTGCTTTACAGACACCAAGAAAATGCTCAATAAAGCATATGGATGACACCTTTGTCATGTAAAATACTGACTTTTTGGTCAATTCTAATCGAGAATTTAATAATGTGATGGCAAAAAATACTGAAGATGACTGAAAAAGAGTGAGAACGCCGAAACTGCCTTTGTATGTTTTATTAAATGAGCTCAAAGAAAAAAGTGTTTCTGCAGAAAGGTTATACAGACAGTGACTCACCACAGCTGACAAAGAGAGAAGAGCATGGTTTCACATGTGACCCCTGTACTTTTGCTGCAGAAGCATTCACATCCTACCCTGCGGCGCGCTAAGCAGATCTGTCGACCATCTGGAAGCAAATCTCTAAATGTCTCAGAGGAAGTTCAGCCCTCCCTACTGTAGGCTTCAGCAAAGCAAGTCAACAGTCAATTAGTTTTGCTGAATAAAACAGATTCTGAGTTTTTAATTGGCCAGCAGCCTTGTGGTGAATGGAGACAGTAATGCAAGTGCAGCAGAAATCGGCACCATGATAAGCCACAGCTTCATGGAGCTGTGACTTATTTGTGCTAACTGGTAATGGCAACCATTTAGCTGCTCTGATGGGCCTCTGCCCTTAAAATCAACAGCAACAACAACAATAAAATTCCACTCAATATGAATAGGTAACATATTTATACCATATTGTGATAATGCATGAATATTTGGGAGCATGTCTTTAATGTATGCTGCACCACCTGTCAATCGGATCCCGTTTGATAGGCCTTTAGTGCCACAGAACAGGAAGTGGCAACAGCGCCTAATGATGTTGTGTTGGGGGGAGAAGCAGAATGTTAATTGACATTTTGCCTCCCTGACATCCTCTCGCCACCTAAAACCCAGAGAAGGAGGAAATACCTTGCAGGCGAAGCTGCAGGAGGACGACTGATCAAATGTTTTCATTCATTTTCTTAACCGCTTCATTCAAAATCAAAGTCGTGGGATCTACTGGAGCAGGTCCCATTCAATCTACACACGAGAGGCAGGGTACACCCTGGACAAGCCGCCAGTTCATTTCAAGGCAGATGTAAAATATGCATGGTCACAGTCGCCTAATCGTTAAACTGTGGGAAACATAATGGCATGAATGAAAATGTAAATGGCCAAAAACAAATTATCTCACACGCTTCTCATTTGGAATCAGGTGTTTGTTGTGTTAAATTGATTCTGCTTAAAAAATAAATAAGAAAAACAGCACCATCTGACAGGTTCTGAAATCAATGCTTCAATATGGTATTTGTTCATTACATTGCATTTATAGAGGCAAACACAAAGAGGCTGGCTTAGAAAACCAAAGCAGAACAGTTCAGACAGAGTAGTCCTTGATTGCTGAGCGAGCAGCTTCTGTGTGAAGTCGAGCCTAATCACGGCTGCCACTCAGGAAGTTCCCAAAAAAAGAGAGAGAAATATGTCAATCGTTTTTCTTCAATCAACTCTATTACAAACTCTACAACCGTTCTTTCAACGATGCAAAAATGATACCGGATTGTTTGAGTGGAATGAATAAGAGTTAATTTTAACTCGTTGTTGTCCAATTGTGATATTACACATTATTGCGGTCTATAAATCTTGTGTATCAAGGGCAATCAATACTTCACATACTGGAAGAAGACTAGCATTTAGTAAAATTGTTCATGTACTATAACGTTGTAAAATTATGCACCTATGTTGCCAAAAAAGGCTCAAATATAATTGCTCTTTTCAGTGAGATGCATTGAAAGGGGTACTTTGAAACTGCATAGCGTGTCCAAGGCTGCAAAAAAAATTAAAACATAAAAAAAATCCTGTGTCAGCACAATCATCTTTATCCTCCTCAAAATCGAATCATCTCTTCTTCATGCCAAGGACCACTCCTATTTTGCATTTTGAAGGCATTTCCCGGTAACTTAATATCATTATGTGTGATTTTTTTTTAATCCTTGGCACTTCCTGTTATAAAACTTGTAAAAACAACATTCATGCCAAAATTGCATCAGCGGTATTTGTTTAGGGGTTAGGCCTTCGTATGAAACAACTTGGTGCATGGAAATTCATTCAAAATGTGTTAAATATTCATTCAATATTTGTCAAGATATTTCATTCAGGACTAAACCAGTGGACAGCCTGAATGATTGCACCCTTAGAGCCAGCACTGAGAGACACTAAAAATTGAATACTGTATTAAATCATAGCTAAAAAAAACTTTCAACTTCCATGTGCAGAATTTCTACTGAATTCGTCCTTTAAATGCTAAAAGCTGTCATTGGACAAGTTTCCTGTTTGTCCTCTGGGCTTCCGACTGAGTGGGACCGATTTTTCCTTTACTTCGCGTCAAGATGCTGTGTGCATCTGTGCTTCATTAACAGCTCCCAACAATTCAAACAACCGTGGATCTTTGCACCGAGAGATTTCACCAGTGGAACAGCGGAGACGCGTTGAGCTGCCAAATGTTTGGCATTCAAAGCGCCCAGCGTAAATGTAAGTGTGTCGTTAAGAGCCAGCTGGAGAACGGAGAATCAGTGACATTGGGCTTCAAGTGCGGACTTCATGCTGAATATTTCAGCTGGTCTTACATCGAATGTCGGGGTTCCCTGGAGGAAACTGCCTGATGTGCTCTGATTCTCAATGGCTGCACCTGCGCTCTAACATCAAGGTAAGTATGAGAACCATTGATCTGAGAAGGAATCAATCTCACTTATAAAGTCTGTTAGTGCATTATTCATCGGTTCTTCTGTCTGTCTACTTATCTAGCCATATGAAAGGGCTTTCCCCCCCGTCACTAATTGAAATCATATTGAATTTTTCATTCAATGTTGCTTTTCTTTCCCGGTGACACCCGCTGATAAAGCAGGTGTTTCAACCTGGAGGCGATAACCTTTGCTGAGGTCTCATATTCTCATTGTTAGGCTTAAGCTCCAAACCCGCTTCACTTCACCCTGAAGAACATTTAATTTTAGTCATTCTGAAGGAATGATAAACCACTTCAGAATTACTTCATGGCAAAATGGATAATCAATAATCAATGCAGTTGCTGTACTGTATCCATCAATTCAGTTTGATCATGTTCTTTACAATCAGCCGGAACGTGAGCATTCTGCACATCTGGCTCAACTGACTTAACCTGAAATGATTCCATGTGAATTCATATTCATTCAGCTTCGCACCTCATTGACAAACGGCTAGAGTTTGGCGTGCAGGCAAGATCAATTATTGTCCCATAGTTTTCACATTGTGTTATTCGTAGAACACTAATTTATTCTTGACCTACTGCCAGCATATCAGGCATGCAGCAACAAATGTTCTGATTCAGTTAACCCCATTCATCTATGACTTCTAACCTCCCAAACACTAATAATGTGCAAATTATTTTTGACCTCGGTGTAATCATCATGCCAGACTACATACATGCATGAATATTCATAAAATCCTCCTTGCTTAAAAAGTGCAACAACTATAATATATGTATTGTCGACTAGGATTAATTGACCATAACATTTCTGCACTTAATGATAAACGCGAACAACTCTGTGGCGAAATTCATTTGGTTTTGAGATGCGTTCACTGTCAGTCAGAGGTACAGACACAAATAAACAAGTTCCAATTCAATAGAGGATTGTTATTTATTCGTGTAGGATATTGTCACCTGCTTCGCATTGATCCATTCGCTGGCACGAACAGCAACTCTTTCATATGAGAGAATGCAAAGCAAAACATTGATTGCAAGCCAAGGTAGTTAGCAATCAAAAGGGAAATTACTTTTCCTACAAATGAATAGCACATCAGGATCAATGAATGCGGCGGTGTCTTAATTAACTCACAGCAGACGAGAAATGAATAAGTGAGGATCAGACCTGATACAGAGGCAGCAGCTCAGCCACAGATACATGAAACAGATCTTATAATTGTCCAATTTAAAGTACAGAGTAATATATTTTGCTTGAAGTTTTTGCTGACCAATAATCATTTTTTAGAGGAGGAAATGATGATGATGATGATGATGAATATATTTATTAGATAGAATGTTAGAGTACAAGTACAGTCACACAGTAGCATGTATTACAGTACAAATAAAGTCAAACATCCTGTCTAAGAGGAGCATTTCAAAAAAGCCCTTGCGGTCTTGTTTCCATTGAAAGTCCTTCGTACATAAATCATCCACAATTAACAATACAAATTTAACAATACAAATAAAAATAAAACCAATATTAAATCACCTCCCGGCTTGGTGGTGGGAGGGATGGTGTCGTCACAATTAAATGGTCCTTTTCTAAATGAATTTGTAATGGAGCTCACCTCCACAGGAGCATCCCGGCAGGAGAACTGCAGGTGCTGGTCTTCTTCCTGTCCCCGGTGAACATCCTGAGCAGGCAGTGAATCATAAATAGTTCATTAAGTCTATTGGATTGTTCCGTGGGAACTTTCCGAGGTCTCCTGAAAAAAATAAAAAAATACTACAAACTGCTGCTGGCAAAAATAATACCATTGCGCCAGAGATAATAAGAATAAGATCTTGCACGGTGTGAAATCACATCATGTTAAAATAGTGAGACACAATCAGGTGGAAAGTGAACCGTGTGAAACATTGGAGGTGTTTCTCCATGCTTTTAATCCCGATCGTGCCTCTGTGACACCGGGCAGCTAACAAGTCATAGCAGTAGCGCATCCAGCGGTTGTGTTTCTGATGCTACCTCTGCCCACCTGCTCACAGTGTGCTCTCCAGAGGAAGGTCTCCGGTTGACACTGTGCACACACGTCTAGGATTTATGAGCCATCTGTCACGTCGCCAGAGACTGGATATTCCTGGATGACATTCGGCACAGCTCTGCGTAGGCACAGGCCAGGCATGCCAAGGTCCGTTGTAATTAAATTACACCAAGATGGGAGCTGAGTGGTCACCATAATGCAACGAAACCAGCAAGACGAGCACAAACATCTCACCAAGCACGTCTCAGGTTTATGTGAGCATGCATTTTATTTCTGGAGCCACTCCTATGAAGGATGGGTTGAAAAAGGTCCTAAAAATATTCTTTTGTTTAGAGTTTTTCAAATGTTTTCTTTATTTTTCCTGGAGGGTGACTGCTCAGGAACCCAGGATTACCCTCCCACAGGAGGCAGAGTGGCATGCAGATGAGAAAACACAAATTCTAGAGAAAAACAAAATGCTGATGGTGCAGAATTCCCAAATTTTGTTTTTAACTTCTATTGGAAATCAATCTTTATTTTAAACATTATACTTAATTAATCGTGGGAACAATGGCTCATGTTTGTGAAGCTGACAGTCTCCACAGTCAAACATCATGGGACTCAACAGCAAACCTCTGAACAAACCAGCTTGTTGTCCTGTCCAGTCCTGTTCTGCTCAGCAGTGCAATGTTTTGACTCACCTTGTACCTGCTTTGTTCTGTCCTGCCCTGTTCTGTCCTGTTTTGTCCTGTCCGATCTGCTCCCGTCCTGTCCTGTCTTGCCCTGGTCATCGGTGCAATGCTTTGACCCCCGTGTACTTGCTTTGTTCTGTGCTGCCCTGTTCTGTCCTGTTCTACTCAGCAGTGTAATGCTTTGGCATCGTGCACCTGCTTTGTTCTGTGCTGCCCTGCCCCGTCGTGTCATGTTTTGTCCTGTCCGATCTGCTCCCGTCCTGTCCTGTCTTGCCCTGGTCATCGGTGCAATGCTTTGACCCCCGTGCACCTGCTTTGTTCTGTGCTGCCCTGTCCTGTCATGTCCGGTCCTGTCTGGTCCGCTCCGGTCCTGTCATGTCCTGCTCATCGTGCATTTGTTGCATTTGTTGTTTGCATGTTCAACATACTGCACCTCTGTGCCAACTATTGTTACATGCATATACAGCATGTAGGATCTGACAACAGGTGATCCATGCATGACAGTCAAAACTTCGGGGCCATTAGAAGCAAGTTGGGACATTTCTTTGAGAACTCTTCAGCTGTTTCTGAGACGAGCAAAAAGACCATGCCATCCTGAATCTGGGCGAAATGGCACGACTTAAAATGTACCTATAAGAACGTAAAAAGAAGCTAACTAAAGAAACCAATGATGAGAGGCGCACCTTTAGGGCCTTTACAAAGCAGGGGGAGGCACAGTTAGTTTTGGATATTAGCCACAATCCTTTGTTTGCCGCACTTGGGATAAAACCAGGTCTGTGCATAAAGACAAATAAAGCTTTAGAATGAAGATAAGAATAGGCTCCTTCCTCATCCTCCTCAACAGTCTGAGAGTCGGTATACAAGGTGCAGATTTATGTTTCCTGCCATGGACAGTGACATTTTGCTATGTTCAACTTTTCAACTGGTTGGAACAGTGTTCTTCCAAATGATTTATTTATGCTCAACTCTTGATGTTAGTGTGCTGAAGAAGAGGAGGCAATATGATGCAAACTTCGCTTTGCCCGAGGCGATATGAGAAGCTCCTGAGGAAACATCTGGAACACAATGTCAAGGAGAGACTTTTCCCCATCCCACTTTCTCACATATCCAGAACAAACCCAAGAACACTGTCCGAAGACTATCCACAATACGCCTCCTCCTTATCCCCACCACCAAAAAAAAATAAAAAAATAAATGACTACCTTTCCCTCATTCTCTGCTGGGACAGGCTCCAGTCACCCCATGATCCTGTATAAGGGTTCACGGATCTGAAGAGATCCAGAACAAGCCACTGAGAAGAGGGAATACTTGGATGTTTTAACAATTTATGACAAATGGAAATGAAATCACGAATTTTTGAGATGCCTACACAACAACCAAACACACACACACACACAGACACATCAAGCAACGGCTCCGATCATGAATATTTGTGCTCACTTAGACATACAGCTTGTCCTCACAACATGGACATTTGACTTTGGTTATATCTAAACTTAAATCTAGAATATATATTTTTTTAATGACCACTGAACGATGTCTCTATGTGAAATTATGAGAACTGAGGTTTCCAGATGTATCGTGAATGTTAAGGATAAAATACAATATGTGAGTGAGTTTGAGTCAAGCTGCTCGGAGGGGAGGATGACACATCGTCCAGGTAATCCGTCCAGGCATGTACATCACAAAGGTATCCGATGTCAAGCTGTGCTATTCGACGAGAACGGAGTCCAGTCCTCTCTAATCATGGCCATCCGGTGGATCTATCATCATATGTGATCACAAAGTGGAAACACAATCCTGCGACAGCAGCAGAGCTGACATCATCAAAACATTTTAACCTTAAAACAAAACTAAAAAAATCTTCTTCTACTTTCTAAATGGTTTTTTATTTGAGCAAATCAAATGTTAAGAACAAAATGTGAGCACACAAATAAATACAACATGGGATAAACCCTTGTTTATTCTAATGCTAATAATGATCCAGAATGGACACTGGATACCATACAGAATAATTTATCAATGAAAGAAAATAATTTAATATGATAAATATGCTCAAGAACCCCCAACATATTGATATGCATAAATAATTAACTCAGAACAGATGTAAAAGGTACTGGAAGGTTCCCAAATTGGGAATATTCTAACCGTGACATTGGTAAAAGTCACAAAAAGCCCTGAAGGAACACTTTTTTTTGGTGCTGGAAATGAGGACAAGAGCTCCAGTGACCTCTGTAATCACTGGGTAGCGAAATCGGGGTTACACTTGCTTCAGGTGTTGGCAATTAATTCACACTACGGCCCACTCTGGACTTTTGTTCCCATTTTCCCTCTCCAATATGGTTATTTTCCCACCTCACCCAGCTTCGAAGTAAAATCCAAATTCATTCAAACATTCACATGAAATTAAGGTTGATTACATGCACTTAAATATATTTATCGATCACCCGCTTTCATTTTAGAAAACACAAGCACAGCATTTGATTCCACAGAGTGAATCTTGTCTGCTCAGTTGTTTTAATGCTGCAAAGCGATAAATCAGTAAACTTGCTAAAAGCCAAAGGCGGGGGGGGGGGGGGGTACACCTCGGACACATCGCCAGTGTATCCGGCGCCACACAGAGATAAACAATCATTCACGCACACACACAATTTAGCGTAATCAATTCATCTCAGTTGCATGTTTTTAGAGGTCGGAGGAAACCAGAGAAATGCCACACAGACAAAAAGAATACACAAACTCTGTACAGATCTGATTTGAACCCGGCACCTTCTCACTGTGGGGTGACAGCACTACCCAGTACGCCACCGTGCCGCCAGTTAAAGCTAAACAACATAAATTAAAAATAAATATCACATTTACTCTCACGTGTATCTATTTAACCCATTTCTGTTTGGGATAAACATCTCCTGCAGCAGGCGTACAGTCCAAGAAGACAGTTGTGCGAGACATGTTTTTGTGTATCTGTTCAAATGAATTGATACATTTTAGCAGAGCGAGGAACAGGAACAGCTATAGCTATGACTTTTGTGACAAGGGTGTCCTGAACACGAACAATGTGTGCCCAGTCGGCAGGGAAATTGATGACAGCATATATCTGGAGGCTGTGTACCTGCAGCGCTAAAGATGTCACACAGCTACTGGGGGCAGTGGAGCGTCGGCGATTAAAACAGAAAAAGGACACGTTCCGCAACCTTGACACGTTTCCTTCCTCTCTCGGCTGCCTGACGGGCCTGGTCTGCCCCGGTAAAGAGATTCTTGATCCAGTTTTGGTTGCGTCACATTCCCCCCCCGCGCGCCCCCTCCTAAATGGGATCAGTAAGAGATTAGCTGTGTGGAGAGAAGAGAATCAGCAATCGTGGTGACATATTGCCTTCCTCTCCTCCCTGAGATGATCTAAGGGTATATGCATGCGTGTGAGACGGATATCACGTCTTACCTCGTGACACTCACAATGAACTTGTATGGTGACACCTGCACATAACTCAACTTGGGGCTGTTTCTCTAACATGTTGTGCTCTTCCCCCCCCCCTGCTGCCCGAGGCACCTCTAGATGGCACTGCGTAGCTATTTGTGAAATGCCATTGTGTGGCGGGATATCGTGTTTCTGTCGAGGTGGGGAGCCTGTCTGGACCCACTGCTGTGCTCTGAGGGGCATTTGAATGCCTCATTTCACTCTTATGCTACCCCTCTTTTCTGATTATTTTTGTTTCTCACAGTCAGTTGTGCTTCAAGAAAATGAAATTTCGGTCAGTCAGGAGGTCAATAACAGATAAAGCGTCGCTCAGAGGGAATATACAACCCGATCAACCAGTCTCCCAGTCGTCTGCCTCGGCTTATTGTGCTGAAAATGACTGACGCTTCACTTGATTGTCATTTATTTTTTTAAGTGTTGTGATATTGACAGACACCAAAAAGCTTAAGCTGAGTAGCCTTGGTGCAACCTCTGGCAAAGTCCCCAAAAGCTGCACTCCGAGTCTAGTCAAGGTCACCGCATTACTCACACAAGGAGGGGTGGGATGCCTTTCCTGATCTGTTTCCCCTCCTAGAATTTTATCCCATTCTGTTTATTATACAGTCGTTGTGACCCACATAGATACATTAGTCACCTCTCCGCAGCCCCTCCGTCCTGCTGTAGGTGTCAGGCAGAGGACAAAAAAGGAGCCAGGTAAGCAGAGGGAAGGAACGCCTGCACCACCGGATCACATCTCTCGGGGATTTTAATCATTTAATATCTCTGCTACTTGTAAAGGTTTTAGGGTATATGAGAGAATGTCGATTAAATAAAAGGTGGTTATTTATTGGTCAATATAAAAAGAAAAGAGCTTGTTTGTTTTTGGTATAGTATTTGTAGATCATATCAGCGTCACGCAATTAAAGCTAATCTGATTCCATTCGTGGTGAAAGTTAAAAGGTTTTAATTCATCAGCTTTTCTTTGCCACATCCTGTTACTTATTTCATCTTCTTCTTTGGAATATTTCAGAGCGAAATATTCTAATTTAGACTCCACTCCATTCATCTGACACATTGAGTTTATAGACAAAAGCTATTCTGATGGTTTATGAAATGAAATGAACAATTTCAATTGAAAAAATACAATATTTTACTTACTTTCCACTGGCTCAAATGTAAAATGTGATAAAGATGAGACTCTAGGGTGGTTGGGTCATTCTGCATTTGACAACTTATGCACATTTTTCTAAAAGCTTTGGTAATTTTCCTTAATTTATGCTTGAATTCAGGACTTTTAACTGTATTTTCGAATTATGAGACTTGCAAGTCCAAAAAGTTTTAATATGGAACTCACATATTAGATATATGTGTATATCAGTGCTCATCTAAAAAGCATCTAAAGGCACCTTTCAGCACCAGATATGAGAATATATGAATATGGCTACAATAAAATACAATGTCTTACTCAGATATTTATCACTGCTACCACTCCTGGCAAAATAACTTCACCTTGGCCTGAAATATGACAGAATTCATCATTCTCTTACTTTTGCTCACATTTCAGCTTCTGGGGATAGTAAAAAAAAAAAAAAAAGCCAGTGTGCTGACAAATGAAAATATAGAATGTCCTTTTAGTGAGTCCACGTCAATATCAACTGTGGAGTTGAGTCAATGCATTTGAGGAGTTCGCTCCATCTAAATGAGGGAAGATAGTGTTTAATACTTGGACTTGGCAGCATCTTTCATGCTTTAAGATCCTGCAAATCCATCTGCAGAAAAAGCTAAAAAAAAAAAGAAGAAAATTCGTTATTGTCAATTCCCTCTGGAGCTGAGGCAGTATAAGACTGCAGAGAATACTGATAAGCCGGCAAAAAAAGACTCTACACCTTATCTCGCTGGCACAGCCCTTGTTCGCTCAGATTCCTTCATTGCTGTACGAAACAAAAAAACAAGCAAAACAAAACACATTTCTATTTATTTTCTAATTAATGCAAACATTTCTTATTGTAAGAATCCGGACAATACAGTTGATACTGAAACAAAAAGAAGGCTTTGACAATGATGATGATGATTAATAAACGGTGGAAAATATTTTCTCGTTTAAATTTGTAATAGTTTCTGATGATGTGTTTCCCCCCCGCTTCTTTTGACGGGGTGCACTCATTGCAAAATCAATTATCAGAGATCATAAAGTAAGTGTTTCTGCTGTTGATGATAAGACCATCTGCAGCAGCGTGGAAAATGGCAGAACAGAAACCGTATTTAGAAACACATCATCTTACTAAAACAATCTGACTTTATTAAGGAAGACTAATAACGGTCCCCGTTGGATTTTGCAGGCATGCTTCTGTGGGTCATTAAGCCCACCAGGGGAAGAGGCTGCATGCGCTCTAGGGAAACGGCACAGCTGGGATGATGACATTGAAGAAGTTGGTGGATGCAAAAATAAGTGAGATTCCTTTTATTCCATCTGATCTCAAGACATTATCCCCGACTTGGTGGTTCAAAACGACCCGTGCACACGTGACAAGTCACCTTGCTGGAGATTTGACCTGTGACCTGGCTATGCTAATGCTGCAACGACCTGTTGTCACGTACCAACCAGCCTGCTGAAACGATACCAGCCAAAGGCAGCTTAAACCCAACAACATAGACTTATCAGCAACCTCCAATTAGAATGTTGCTTTCTGTCCAAAACCCCGTATCATCAATGAGTTCATTGATGATACTATGGCTCACACTTTATCCAGATCCACTCATGCTATTAACGCACTTATGGTGATGTTCGTCACTTGGAATAAATGACGTACACCATATTTCACTTTGAATCTGAATAATACCCTGTCGCATGAAGAAAAAAAGATTCGAAATCGGTTGCAGCAGACAACAGCGTATCATTTCACGCCCCCTCAACACGTTGAAGATGAGAGCAAACAAGTGGGTCAGGCTGAGAGGAGATGACATTATTGGGAGGCAGCCATCTTTCTGTCAGGATCAAAGTGAAGTGGGTGTCTCTTCTACCCCCCCCACCGCCACCGGGCCTTCCATCAGCAACTCTTTAAGTCTCAAAGGAGATAATCCAAAAGGAAGGTGTTATATAGCCAAAGCCATTTCACTTGGTGGTGTAGTTTTCTGTGAAATTCCACACATGATCTTAATATTTAAAGACCCCTGCAAAGAGAAAAATAAATAAATACAGGATGCTTGACAACGGCGCCCGAGAGAAACCTAGATCTTTTTCATCAGGCGTGTTTAAATGATAGTAGTGCCATTTATTTATTTTCCCTGAATCCAATGACAATTATCCCTGTTTTTTTAACAGACCTGTTAAGAGTAATGTCCTCATTTACTGAACCCACAGCTGCCACATACACAGCACATCACCGGTACATCGGATGGCGTCTGTTGTGCGAGAGCTCGTCACTAAATCGTAGGCTTAATGAACGAAAGGAAGCCATTACTTCCTGATGAACTTAAGAGTTTACACTGCAGGCGCTGCAGAGACTCTTATCTGCTCATTAATAGATAAGCAGATTCGAGACGTGATTGGCTGTCGCTTCCTGGAGGGACGTGTTTTGCCACACTCATTTCTATCCTTCCATCTTTAACATTAAAGACGGGTATTGGAACTTTATGATAAACCGTTTTTTGGCGCTTGCTTGTCAGACTCAATGATAATCCTAATTGGATCACAAATAGCTACCTGCTGCTGCATTTCCCTTCAAGGGTGAGGACAATCTTCAAAAGTTGTGTCAATTTGTGTCCCCCCTGTGCATCCTGACGTCGAGACAGTATTGCCGGGACAACGGCTATTACTGCCTCTAAATCTTTAGGATTGGTTTTCACATATGACTTGTTGAGGACATCGAAAGGACACCTGCCACATCCCATCAGCGTCACTATCACTGAACACGAGTCCCTCCAGCCAAAGAGAAAAAAGACTTTGCTGCATCCTCGATGGCTTGAGGAGGTTTCCAACTTGTGCTGGCTGACGACAGCAGTGAAAAGATGAACGGTGGTTTCGTGGCTCTAACCTCCACTCCAGATCAACTTTTAGGGCAGTTTCTACATTCAGGTGTTAGCGATGATTTGATTTCCTAGTGTGAGTTTTTCTTCCCTTCACTCTCCTCTTCTTTTGTTTTTGCGCCACAGATCCCAGCCTGTAGCTTCTCCCAGATTCTGCTCTGCATACCACCACTTAAAAAGAAAAGACTGCCTAAAAGTTCTCCCGAGTCGAATTTTTACTCTTGGGTCAGTAAATGTAAAACATTTATGTAAATATATGCGTAGCGAGAAGCAAGAAGATCCAGGGTTCAAATCCTGGGACTTTTCTGTGTGGAGTTTCCCCATGTCTGCATGGGTTCCCTCCAGGTTCTCTGTCTTCCTCCCACCACCCAAAACAAAGTAGAACATGGTTTACATGTTCTACTTTGCGCATTGACAGAACAGAAAGCAACAAAACAGGAAAGAAAATTTCACGTGACGTGGCGAAATGCAGAACAAAGTAGAGAGCAATGAAAGATGAAGACGCCATGAGGTGAATCCAGTCCCACATGCATACGACTTAGAACTAGTAACAGGAGCATTTGTAGCATTTTTGTTTTAATAAATGCGGTTTATCTAATTGTGTATTACCTTTATACTGATTGTAACGTGACCCCCTAACCACAGACAACAGCAAATAACTGGTTAATATAGATTCACTTCAACCTTCATGGATCAGTAACCACCTCCATCAATGCCGCATCATTATCTCATTGTGTTACAAAGAAAGGAAAAGTAATCCAGATTAAATCACATTTGCAGCTCTTCTTCTGCCACCCCTGCATCAAATCGTATAAATTGGATTGACAGGCAAACCAATGAAGGCTATCAGGTAGCCTCTCCCAAATATTGATAACAGCGTTAGTAATGACACAGTAATAAAATGCATATATTGTGTGAAGTATGTTTAAATTCAACATAATGAATGTGTTATTCTGTCATTGTGGCTATATATATATATATATATATATATATTGTTGTACCACACAATACCACATTGGTATTTATGATGCCACAGTGTGAATATTAATAAGGGTGTGCCACAATTATGTCGAGAAGCAGTAAGTAGTATCCCCATCATTATCCACGGCTGCTTGGTTAATCACAAGATTAAACTCCCAAGTGTCAATTCATCTGGGGGAGTTACCCCTCGAGACCGAGGCTCAACTTAACGCGAGCCATGTGACAGTTTGGAGAAAGTCTCTTCTGATTTCCCTGTTCTGCTTTTGCGCCACAAGCTTGACAGTTTATTGATCGGCCTCTCATCTAATCAGTAGCCTTGTCACATTATAACAAAGGAGAGCCAGGCCCAAAATGAAAGCAATTTACTTCAGCCCAGTGAAGATTGCAGGGCGGGCTGCAGCGGTTTGCTTCCCTCTTCATAGCCAATCTGATACAGGCAATCGTGGAGCTCGGGCTGAAATCAAAACAATGTCTCAGCATATTGAGCCTGGCGGGGTGAAGCCGGGGGGGAGGGGGGTGGGTCAATCAACATTCCTTCTGATCGTCGCTTAAATCATCCACATAGGCACTTATTCAGTCAAACTAGGTGACATGAGGAAAAACACAACATTTCACATTTTCACCAGAGTCATTGATTTCCCCATTCAGGTGAATTGTGCTGCCCTGATAAATGGCCAACTGAGGGAATATCGTCTGAAGCAGCTCTAATAATTCTAAAGAAGTCATTTTTCACGGTAGCCATGTTGGTCTGACGTCACAACAAAACCCAGATTTGACGAGAGGGGAGCAGGAGAGTGAATACCGGTACCTCCACTTAGCACAGCTTCTAATCCTGTTATGATGTGTTTTCCTGGTTGGATTTGCATGACAGCAATTCCCTTGTAGCTCCTCAGTGGAAGAACGTGTCAGAAATGTCATCATCATGCTCAGCCAATCAAAATGGTGTTTGTGTTGGTGTTGAAAGCAAACAAACAAACAAACAAACAAACCCTGGATGTACGCCTGCTTCCAGATATATCAAAATCAACTGACATGCTCCTCGTGTTGTTATCCTCCATATAGATGAACAGAAACACACACACACACAAAACAGGCAAATAAACAAATGGTGTGAATCACATGACCTCCATTAATCCTGTTTGCTTGGGTTAATTAAGGAGATGAAATAAGATTCCTTTCTCTTTTGTGTAGCAAATTGAAACATCCCTGTTTGGCATGAACAGAACAGAACCTTTAACTGGCAGTATTTTGCTTTGAATGCACAGCTTGCAGGTTGCTATAGGGAAGCAAGGGGCCACTCGATGAGGAATAAAATGGAAGCCAGGAGCCGTGTGGTATCACAGAAGTTGTCTTCGTTGCTGAACAATGATCTACACGACTCTGGCAGAAGCGTTCTCAGATGAGGAAATGTTTTGATAATTGTTCAGTCGTCATCTCGGAATTCCTTTCTTACACTCTTACTGTTTCAGTAGCGACAGGCAATGAAATACCTTGAAGGAAATGACACACTGATCACAGAACTCAACATAAAGAGCTGTTTTCATACATTTTAATGGAGAAATGCTGGAAATGATATCATCACCATGCCATTGATTGCATCATTACATCCAAATAAAAATGACATCATCCGTATTAAGACGGCTTCCTTAGAAAACCTCGCTTTGGCAATTTTCTCTGCCAAGCAGGCAAGAAATCTCCCAGGAAAATGAAGTCTGATCTGCAACCAAGTCAGGCAGCCTGGCACCATTTCTATCTGCCTTCATGTCTTCATTATGGACTAAATGAATGAATAAACTCACACTTTTATTGGTATCTCAGTAAATAGGAAGCGATTTGCGACAGCGGCTCCAACAACTATACCACCTGGCAACACAAGGAGGGGCGTAAGTCTTACGTTTCCACTTTGATCAGCATCATCGGCAACATCTGTATGAAGCAAACCCTTCCATACCGCGATGGTCCTGGTGGAAACCGGTTCGGTGGCGTGGTATGTACAGTAGAATGTGCTGTTTACATGCTATTGCATCCCTTGGGTAATCACTGCAGAGTCTTGTTTACGAGGATATACACAGACCGGTTTCCAAACGCGTCATAATGACATTGAAAGCGGTCGCCGTGCAACCGAGGGAGCCCGTGCCTTGTTGTGACCTCCCAGGCGACCCAGTCGTTGTGGCTCTGTAAGCAAAAATCACACAAAGCGAGCTGACACTGCACCTTCAAGGTACAGAACGAGCGTCAACACAAAACTCTGCCTCCACAAAACCGGCTGCATTCGTCTGTGCTTTCCAGTGTCCTCTGCTCCACCATTAACAGGGTTCCCGAGTGAAAATGTTTATAGTGCATCCCATTCATCACAGTCTCCTCACAGTCTAATAAAAATTGCCTTTAAGGCCTTATTTTCAGCCTCTTGACTTAAAAGTGATTTTGAGTTTGGTCGTCTGCCCTCCAGTTTCTCTGGAGTCCCTCTCTACTCCTGTGGGATTGAGATCTCTTTAGAGTTTGGGTTCAGAGAGCAAATGTGCAGGGGCAGCCAGAAGCATAATAAAGTCAGTGAGTTGAATGTAAAAAATAAATATATAAAAGGTTTCTCGGTGATCGGCATCTCTGCCTGAGCGTCTGAGTTACTGCAAATTGAAAAGAAAAGCGAAACTGAAGATGCGGATATATGAAAGAAGCGCTGCAATGTAAAATAAAATAAATGTGTAGTTCTGGCCGTTCAGTGTGGAAGGACATCAGGAGTTTTTAAAGGTGAAACATCCCTACGCCATGACACAGCTTTCCTTCAACTTGAGCCAAATACCATTAATTCTATGTCCAAACAGTTGCCAGTTTATTAGCTCGACTCAGCTGAAACTGATGGAGAAAATACAACAGCCTTTCCATAAATGTCTTCTGGCAATTACATTTATACACAATTAATTTGCAACGGCAGATATTTAAAAGGGAAATGTAATTAATGTCAGACCATAATTTATAGGACTGACTAAAACACTACATTTGTGTTGCGCTGGAGTTCCAGGGAGGTGCAGGACGACTGAAACCCTGGTTTCACACATCCAAAAGGATAAATGCCTTTACGCTGTTAAAAGGATGTTGATTCAAATTATACAACCTATCATCCCATTGACCATACTGATATATGATTCAGCCCATTTTCATCCATAAGGGTAGAATATATCTATTCTTTTACCTATCCATCTCTGCTTATGCAAATTGCTCTCAGAATATTGCCATAATTTTGAATGTTCATGTTCCCCATGCACGCCTCCTCCCTTATGGCATCCACGAGCCTTTATTTCCATATCCATGTGTTGTTATAATTCTGGTAATGCAGCACGAGGGTAATGAAGCATCTGCTCATTTGCCTCTGGGTCATATAAGTACATCGCTGCAATGCCATAAACATGAGCTGCCTTCACCGCTCTCCTTATCGCAAAAATCGGCTCCTTCCGAGATGTGGGTGTTGCACATCTGGCAACGAAGACATGCGGCGAATCCAAGAAATAAGAAATACACGACAGGAATAATTGTACGTGAGATGCCTCTAACTCAACATCAGTTGACAGAATCTTCTTTGTAAACTGTCTAAATGGAAGATATTAAGATACTTAACTGGATAGTATTTAGTATTTTTGTTGTTGTTTTTTTCAGTATTTTTTCAGATTTCATTTTAGCCAGCTCTGACTGGAGGATAGAAAATATATTTGTGGCACTGAGAATCTTGAATGACAAAGAGATAGAAAAAAAAGGAGGATCCCTATGGATAATCCCTTGAGAAAATGGGAGTCACTGAACCGTGAATGGTTTTCCAAATCAAATGTAATGCAACAAGGAGCATGGTTTAAGGAGTGAGGTGAAGAATGCATGAGCAGGATGGAATTTTATGCTCATGCATTGTCACATATCAACAAATATGTGGTCAAGGCGTTAAATAGATACAACACTATCCGTATTCAACACTATTGAATATAGATCATGATAAAATATGGATCAATAATCCCAAACTGTATGATTTTGAGGCTGAGGCGACTCGAGATTGTTAGAAGCAGAGACTCCATTTCATTCAAACATCCGAAACATCCTGAACTCAAGTATCCTAAATCATCCTAACAGACTCTATCTGGCACTTAGTCGGTGACTGAAAAAGCCTTTATGTCAGTCTTGATGGCCTTCATCAGTCTGATCTCATTAGAGTCGGTGTAATTGACTTCTTGCATTAAACAATGACCCAGGCTCTTCTTTCGGTTCCACAAATTAACCTAAATTAACTGCATTTCTGGCCAATGGAAGCAGATTGTGAATGACAGCAACTGAGGGAGTCATTTAAAAAGAAAAAAAAGAGATGGAAAAAAGCCATCATCGTAAAAACGTGAGCAATGGCAATTGAAAAAGTGGCTATTCATAAGGAAAACATTGTGCAAGATTGAATGTCACTGGAGAAGGATAGCGCATCCAGCAGCTGTTGTCAAGAACATTCTCAAACTCTACTCGAGGAGCTGCATGTGAATTACACCAGCATGCAGTGAATAAATGAAATAAAACCATCATGTCTTTCCCCTCTGTGCCAGATTTTCATTGTTTTTGGCCCGAGGGCATGGAAATTATCATGGAAATGTGCAGTATCGAGCAATCAACTAAGTACTGCAAATTGTTTTATTGCTCCTTGAAATAAGCGCAGCATGAAATGACCTTTAATCTTGATTTATTCTATTCTGACCTTTTGATTTTTATTTATGTAAAAAAAAAAACACGTCTTCGTAAACGATTATTTAGTCAGCTTTAACTCCCGAGCCGAAGTGAAGGGTTACTGAAAACGCTGCATTGATGCGGGTGGGAGCATAAAATTCAGCTCTGCAACAATTTCACATCATTTGACATTTCATATCATTTGGTTTGATATTATGGAGCCTGTGGCATTATCTTCAGTTCAGTGCATTTCCAATTCGAGATCTACTGCCTTCCTGATTTTACCCTCATTTATAAATGTCACTTAAGTAAAAGCGACAGAAATAATTTGCGGCAATGAAAAAGATATATAAGCAGAAGGAAAAATGAAAAAGTGATGCGGACGTGGGGAACAGTAAAACCGTGCATCTGCACACGGTATATTGTTTTAGCATTGTAAAGATTTTATTGAGGAATATATTCATGGGTTGAAATGTCCTTGTTTGGATTCTGAACAAGTGTGATGTAATCGTTTTAAAAACAAAACTCTTTTCTCATAGCCAGAGATCAAAATGCAGACTTCAACGTTTGACAGCAGCAAAGGGAAGGCTTGTAAGACTGTCATCGTGTCTTACATCATCTAGTCTGCACAAAGCAAATGAATTCTAATGGTGTCCGTTGGCAGTAGTTGAATCCCAGGGGAAATTTCCGAACATTTTGCATACCACCATCATTTCACCAACACGAAACCTGAAAAAACATACAAAGCAATCATGTTTTCTTTTTATACAGATTCCGGCAAACAGTGATCCTGTCTGTTTCGCCAACTGAAGCTGGTAGTACAGTACTTATTTTTATTGCTGTCAAGCTATTAAAAAAATTGTGAGATTAATGAATTATGATCTGTAATTAATTGATCTAATTAATCTTTTTAAATATCACTGAAATATTGCTGAGAAAAGCCCTCAACTTGAGGTATTTTCATTTAAATTCTCTCCATTATTGTGGCAGATCGAAAGATTGATATATAACAAAAAGTACCTTTATAAAGTCAGACTTGAACACATGCAGTCCTAGCCGTTTACATTCTGCTGTATTTGCGACAAGTCCTAAAAGTTGCCTGCAACATCTAGTTTCGACCACCAGGGGGAATATTGCTGTGTTCTGTTGTCAATCTCCAAATAATTAGAAATAATTAGAAATAATTAGAAATAATTAGAAAATAAAATAAAACATCAGTTCCATCACAGAAAACACTTTTCTGTAAATGTTCCATTCTCAAGCACAAAAAGCGTAAAAATGGATTTCATAAAAAGGCAATACAAAAACAGTAAACTTAGAGATTAAAAATGAGGTTAACACGATTATATAACATAACGCACTAAATATGACTGTAATTAATTAATCGCAATTAACGTGATCATTTTGCACCCTTACTTATTTTTTTTACTTTTCAGTGTAACATAGTCATAGCACGTCCCAATGCCTGCATGTATCTCATCACTAGCGGAGCCAGAATTCCTGGAAGAGCTGCCTCTTCTCGGTGATGTCAGGCAGAGGCGTGACCTTCCATTATTAGCCTATTGTTGCCAGCTTTTTCAGTCAATGTGTCACACTTACTCTCCTTCCCAATTCTCCACAGTCACAGTGCGTCCCACAGGGTTTTACTTTGCCCTTCGCATCTTAAGCAGGGTTCGGGTTAGAACTGGCTATTATGCAGCACATAATTGCACTTCGTCATGCTGCAGATTGTCCCAGTAGGAAGAGTGGCAGCAAGGGACATTCTTATTTGAAAGGGATATACCAGAGGAATACTACACCAGATATAACAAATCCATCTTTCTTTCCCCAGAGCAATGTTATGCAGTCAAGAAAAAAAGAAGAAGTGCTGTACAGCTATTTATTATATGTGCATGCTAGCAGGTGCAAAATAGGGTCTCCAGTCTCAAGAGGATCATAATTGGTAGGAGAGCTCATTAGGGGTGCGTCAAATTGCCTGATGGTGATAGTTGACTAATGTCACACTCAAGGCAAAAGGAATTGAGAGTCAGGTGTGACCCCCCCCCCCCCGTCACCAGTGGGAGTTTACAACAGCGGCTAAACTTCTTCACGGTTTTCTGTTTTGTCTGCCCTCAGTCTTCCTAAATTATTCATCTTTTATGTCTGTTTATGTTTATCTAAAACAAACAAATCTGTAATGGAGCTAGCCTCCACCTCCACGATTATGCCTAATGTATGTCTCATTGGAATTTGGATTATGGCTCATTTTAAACAAAAAAGAACTTGGCTTTTGGTGTGCGATCTGCGGGATGTCCTTTCAATTGCATTATTTTACGGTAAAACTTGTCAATAAGCAAGAACACACTGAAACAAAACAGTAACTGTGATAAGGGCTTTGCATTTGAAGCATTGCCACTGGCACGTCAGACCTTTTCCTAACGTTTCTTATGCTAAAAAGCAGAACTGGATCCAGACGCTGAACATCAAAAATCACTCATTTGATTTGTCAAAATCAAAGTCATGGTTTCACAAATCAGTTTCGATCCACATATTTTTCTAGTTTTACAATGGAATTTACTTCAAAATGTTGATCTGCAGAGCACAATAGCATTCAGCAGGACCCCTAACAGATTGTAGGCAACATTTATTTGGTTGTGTGTCCTGACAGACAATGTCAGTCAAAAACCATTCACACCATTTTTCAATTAGAAATGACTGACTAAACTATGAGTGTAAGGCCAAAACACAACTTGGCAGGGGACTGGGCCAACAGTTGCTTGTTAATGTCCATGTTTTTTGTCAGAGCTTGATCTGATTGAGCTATGAGAGGGAGAGAGAGAGGGAGAGAGAGAACGAGAGCGAGAGAGATGATTGATGGATGGCTAATTGTGTCCTTGGTAAGCAGCAGACGCACCATCATAGACACTAGAATAAAATTAGTCTTGCTCGTAATGGATGCACACAAATGGAAACACGTTACTTTTCTCATTCATTTTAAAGCAGTACAATTCACAGTTCATGAATGCTTTGTATCTCTGATGTTTAAATTAAAGTAAGAATTAATTAAATACAAATTCACTGAGGATAACAGGCTGGTTCACAGTATCAAAAATGAGTCAACGTGTTTTTTTTAACAGGGTGCACTTGAATGCACCACAACCTCCCCATACTGTTTGTGAGGGTGTCAACTACAATGCAGACTTCTGTGTTTTGTGGTTTATTACATGACTATTTTTGTCACATCCTGTTGGCCTTCTGAGTTCTACATTACAGATCCTGATGGTACATAAAGTGGCCCATGATTCTAGTTGAATAATGCCATAGTGGTGCATTTACAAGTGCTTTTATTTACACACATATGAGCCATGTATATGCATATTTTTATTGTCTGATATTTGTATAGAAAATATGTTTAAGTGGGTGAACTCTCCTGATGCTGCTGTTTTGTGATGTGTTCTGTACTTATGTTTTTTGTATCTCAGTCATTACTGTTACACTGTTGCACGACTTCACTGAGAAAGATTCCTAGTCTGTGAACCCTCATTGACAATAACAATAAACACCTTCTGATTCTGATTCTGATTCTGATTAGCAACAGAACGCCAACATGCCCTTCTGTGAATTCATGTCCTCCAGTTTATTCTAGGGGATCCCATTGCCAGTGGGAAATTCCTCCAGCTTGTTTCTGGTCCTTTTCCTCCCAGTTAATCATGTGACCAGAAGCCATCCATTATCACATCACACCTGAACCGACGATCAAGCGACGGTTCTCTACCAAGCTCATGTATCTGTATCTACATTCTCTTGTCAGTTTCATTAGTCTTTGTAAAGAAAATATATTTTAGTGGTTTTGCTGCATCTACAAACTAAATCTATTGGTCTGTACAGACAGCTAAAATATAATATAGATATAGCTGGCCAAAAGCTTCAGCTTCGGCGTGAGTGCTCTCTATTTTACTCCTATCACTGCAGACACCGCAACAAGCAACTGAAGGCTGAAGGCGATTTGCTGTTTTCTGGCAATTGCTGTTGGTTTTACACTCAGAGCTGCAGAGCAGCCGAGTGCAGACGTATAACGAAGCCAAAAACCAAGACATAAAATCTAAAAAGAACAATTATGAGTTCATCGGCAGGTCACAGAGGGAATCTGTATGTGAAAATGACAGAATCAGTGACAGCATGCGACCGTGGGACTGACAATATCCATAGATCTGATCCAGTCACCTGGTTCTGATTCTTCATATGCATCAGCTCAAACAGCATGGGTAAGGCTCTACCGTTTGCCAGAAGTTCTTTTGATGCTGACCGATCTTTCCGCAACCTCCCACACTTATGGCCCTTTGCCGACTTCTGGTCTTCACCTGGCTGCACATCTAATGCAACTAAGCCAACCGTGTTTGAAAAGCTTCCTTGTCCTTCATGGCTTCTTTCACCTTGTGGATTTTTGGGTCGTATCTCACTCTGGCCATGGGCACTCTGGCCACGATCCAGAGCAGCTGCTTCTGGCTTGAAACGTTGGCTACCCCAAGTCCACGTAGACTTCTCCTGGAGGAGGAGACTGCATCGATCAGACAGGTCCAAAGTATTCTCACCTAGGCTTAGTTTTTCTTTGATTACGTCCAAGTCACCATAAGGTCGGGATTTGTTACTCCGACTCCTTCCTTAGTGTAGTCCAGCTTCCAGTCATGGATTCCCTATAACTCATATCCCAATCCAGGAAGTGGAAGGAAATTGGATCGTCGCTACAGCATGTTGTAGCACAGAGGTCGGTCTCTCTCTCCCTCTCTCTCTGCATGGCACTCAGTTGGCGGCTTGTGAATATCACCTTCGGTGTTTTGCTATAATTCTTTTGTTCTAAAGCAAACAGGCAGAGGCTTAACTGATTAAGAGAGAATCCATTATTTAAAGAGTGTAATAACAACACTACAGAGGAAAACTATTGTACATCTAAATTATTCAAATTGCTACTGGCATCTTTAAATATTAAAACAAATTACAGCATTTATCCAACGTAGGATTTTCCAAATGCTTCTTTGAAAATATATCAAACAATTATTTTACTTACTTGTAGTGTCTTTCAGCTGAATCATCCTTATAGATTCAACCGACAGGGTTATGTGAACAGCTTTAAAATTGTGTTACAGATATATTACAAACCGTCCTCTCTTCTGTATCCCTTATGTTTAGCTTGATTGTACTCACAGATAGAACAGTAAGTTTAAATGTGAAGGAACTCTATAGCACAAAGTTCATGAGTCACAGTTGTGTAGTTTTATTTTAGGTTTCGGTTTTAAAGGTTAATTGACCATAGGACAATTTCTGTAACAAAAGAAAAAGCAGCATTCTTTCCACAAACTGAAAAGCGTTACTTTATCCCCTTGTGTCCTCCAAAGCAACATCTGTGTGTCTCACCTCTTTTTTTTTTAAAGCGTACACCAGAATTCAAAAGCCATCTAGTTTAAATTTAGAAAAGCCCCCACTGAGTTAAACATACCATGACTCTAATGTACTGAGAGCCAACTGCAACTGAGAGAGTGAGGCACGCATCCTTTTTTACCCGTGGTTGAAATTAACCTCACTATTTCTTTCCTTTCTGCCCCCCCAGTCAAGGCAAAAATTAAATGATCCGCAGCATTAGCTTCTCAATCATGTCAAGGACCCTTCACTGACCCCCTGCACTGTCCTCTATTTGATAAGAAAGGTCATTTTATAAAAATAAAAAAAGAAGAAGCTATTAGATTAGATTATGAATTCCGAAATAGTCATTGTGTTCCTGGTGAACGGAATTACAGCAAGAAATAATTATTCCTCTTTTGGCTGAGGACCCCTTAAATGACCGCTGTGCATCTCTGTATTGCAGTTCATGAGCAACTGGTATAATCAAGCTTAAAAAGGACAATAGGTTATAACCGTCTGCAATAATTAAAAAATAGGTCACAGAGATTTAACATTGTATTAAAGATTTAAGTAGGAAATCATTAAAACTTCACGACATATTATATGACACACATGCTGTCGGTTTAACCAAAGCTTTATTCAAAATTGACATTAATTATGTCATAATATTTTTTTGACAATGATAATGAAATGAAGGTCGCTACTTGTATGAGGATTATCTTCACTGGTTCACATTTAGTTTTGTCTGAAGTTAAGAAGAAGGCAGAAGAAAATTGAATTTTTATGGCTCCAACTTTTCTCTACAGAAACTCTCTCCTTCGAAAAAAGCATTATTAAAATTGGTCTCTTTCTTGCAACCGGAATATTAAAGGATTTTGATGCAAAAACTCTTTTTAGAAGGGAATTCATATATTTTCCATGGAATGGATCCATCCAAATTATCAGGATTAATTTCCCCCTGATGAGTTCAGCCTCATTGTCTTTGTAGTTATTTATTTTTTATTTTTTGGGTGGAGTGGATGGCATTTATTACTTTTAATAACTTGTAGATTCAGGGCAGGATACAAATCCAGCAAGCACCAGCTAGATCAGTGCTAAATCAATTGGGAGTAATTTATGAAACAAAATAAAGCTTTTCTGGCTTTTCAAATGGAACTTCTTTGTTACACAATATTCTGAATAAAGTTAGTGGTTGAATAAACACATTTTAACAAACAGCCACCATAATAACCTGAACAATATTGCAGATATCTGCAGAATATCATTCATAGGATGGAATGCTCTGCATTTCTGCAGCCCCTAATACTGATTTAGTCATTTGGAAAACTTAGCCAGAAAATCAAATAAATAACTTGGAAATATGACTTTTTGTGGAAATAAAGAGCAGGAAATTAGATAGTGAATGCATGCAATCAGCTCGTACCATTGCCACCAGTTCTTGAAAATCACTGACGACTCAATAAGAGCTTTTATCACAGTCCATTCAGCGCTGCCTTCTTTCTGATGAAATGGGCTGATTTCCTCTTTTACTGGACCAACCGTTTGTGTTCTCAGCCTTTGGCTACTCCGAGCTTCCAGACAGCTGGAGGTGTCTGCAGCTGCTCTGCCCTCTGCTTTTTTGACAGCCCAATAGGCTTCAAGTCACTCGTGTCACTCACTCTTGCCTCAAAAAAATCAAATAAGAAATACTGGAACTGAAATATCCCAGCGTGCTTTGGACTTATCTTTGAGCTAATAACAACTGACTGACTCTGGAAATGGGCGCAGGCTCACAATGTAAGTCACTATAAATTGGCGTGTCAGTGGAGTAATAGTGCTTATATATCAAGTCAATGTTCCTTTCCTTTTAGTACAGAGGGGAATAACTTATTCTGTAATGAGTGCTGCTCGGAAAAATCAGAGCAAAGAGCATTGAGATGGAGTTTTACTTTGTTTTTTGTTTTTGTTTTGTTTTACATCCTACCAACTTGGAAAAGAGAAAATAACCTCCGGTCTTCATAAAGAAAATCTCTTAAACAAATGTCAGTATTAAAAGGCGAGGGTTTCATTTCAAAGGTGAACATTTATCATCATTATATCTTAAACATCAGGATTCTATCTTCCTCAGGCATAGTAGCACTTGATTCTTAAACTGTGCGTTTAAATAATATTCATTAGGAGAGACTGCCCGAGCTATTAAGCGTGGGCTGTGTGTGTGTGTGTGTGTGCCTGCATGTGCTGCTGTAGCTCCTCGTCCTGAACGTTCCATGCAAAATAACTAGAAAAGCGCTGGCGACGCATTCGGCTGGCTGATTTATTTGCACAGTGACGTGAAGCCATCTCTTCATGTGAGGACTCACCGGTCCACCTCGGTCTGAAGGACTCAGCTAAACAGTTTCTGCTGAAAACATGTTTTCTGCCTGTGTGTACACGAAAATATACTCGTGGCATGTAGTGCGAACAAAAATGTTTGACCTAGAAGTTGATTTTTGATTTGTATCAAGCATAAAGTCAACTCATTGTGCTGCTAATATTGTCTGCCAAGCCGGAGAGAGACAGAAACACTACAGTTAAATCTTCTGTTTGCAATACAAGGAATGCAACCGTCACCTTCCTGTACAGGCTTAATCACAGAGATTAATTTAGAAGTCGATCCTGAAACATCGATGGCGGCGCACAGCGCAGCTCGGGGGAAGCAGGGATCAAAGCCAAATGTCTTTCAAATCATTTCCAATGCCTGACTTTGGCAACGCGACTCAGCGAGAAGTAGAACAGTCTGGTATTTAAACTTGGTGGTACAAAGGAGGCAAACAGAAGCCGCCGTTCGCTTCCGCGGCACGAGAAAAAAACTTCACACTAAATCTCAAATTCCTGAAATATTTAGTGGATGAAGAGCATTTCACAAATTGATGCCGAAGCGCGGCGAAGATTGAGAGAAAATGGGAAATCTTGACAGAATAAAGATTTATAGATAGCTAAATTAATTGGGGCACAAGTTTTGAACTCGCTTTGTGTGTTTCTGTGAATTTGTATACGAGTTTCCAGGGAAAGCGAGAGGATGTGCAAATATATCACACGCCCGCGTCACGCTGTTACCGTGGTGCAAATGGACAGCCGTGTCAACATGGCTGCCTTTTCAGATGACAGGAAAGAACAGACTGAAAGATAAGAGAGGTAAAGAAGGAACCGGTAGAGTCAGAGATGAAGGGGATAAAGAAAGAAAGTCATGAAGGAGAATCCAAAGCAAAGAACGTCAGATGTAAGCCTTTACAACATCTTTATGATTGGTGCTAAAAACTTTTACTGCAGTGTCAGCAGATATAACTGGACACCTGATAAATGAGTGAGTTCATAAAATGTATAAAGCAAAGCAGTAAAATATAACAATTCCCTGAAGTAATTGTTGTAAGTTGGATTTCAAGTTGTTTTCTCTTTGAGATGTGTGTTTAGCCTTTAAACGTACGTATCAGGGGGGCCTTCAGGACGAAGCTATCGTGTATTTGACTACACACACTCCTCACATGCTATAGCCACATAAAAAATATGAAGCTACATGTTAAAAGCCTCCAGGATATGGGACAACAGGGCTTAACTTTATCAAATAGAGGACCAACGGATTACCTTTAAATAGTCTCATCCCCTCCGACTCCGAAGTAAAAAGGAGACAGAGAGGCAGAAAACAGGGAAGGCAAAGGGGGGGAGCCTCTGTGTGCAACCGTCTGTCAAGATTTGGCAAAGGTTGATTCGACTTATCCACTTCTATCTCGTTATGGTGACACTCCAGCCCATTAAATAGAATAGATTATTGATTTTGCTCTTTCCACCTGCTTTGAAATTTTCCATCAGCCTCAGTGTACAGCGGGAGCGCTGAAGGAGCATGATGAGTTCCACCGTGACGTGCTACTAACAAATGAGGAAGGTTGTATGAAAAATAAGTGCGGCGGATGCACTCTTCAGGAGGCTGAGGGTTGTCATGGTGATAATGTAGAAATTAAGTCGAACTCCTTTAGTGGAATCTTCATTTGAATGCGGGCAGTTTTTCTTTTTGCAAAATACATGCGCTGTTTTATTTTAATCGATCTAGTATAACAGAAAAGACAAGGTGAGCCCATTCGATAATGACGGAGGAGGTGCTGAGAAAAAAAACTCCCTGTTCATCACCAGACCTGTATATTGATTGATGACATCACATCCCCAGGCACCCATCACAAGACTGCTCACTTGGCTCCGGTCTCCACGAGAAGCCAAATTGATTTATTTGTCATATACAACTGTGCTCCTGTTCTTCTTACTGAATGTTTTGTCAACGTTGCTTCTGACCCATAGAAGACAAACTGCTGCTGTGTTCCTCATTATTCAAAAGTAATATCTGTTGTGCTCTGCATACATTCATTTTCAGTTAAGTGGAAGTGATGGACGAGCTAAAATTTAAAATCACTGTGCTGCTGTTGCTTTTGATTAAATCATTAATCAATCAGTCAAAATATTTCCATTATTTTGAAAGTACCGGGTTCGAATCCTATCTGTGCGGACTTTGTAGGTTCTCTTTGTGTTTCTCCGGGTTCTCCGGATTCCTCCCGCCTCCAAAAATTGAGGTGGGAGGAAAAAAAGGCGAATTGATTCCTCCAAATTGTCTGTAGCGTATGAGTGTGCGCGTGAATGGGATAGGCTCCAGCAACTACCGTGATCCGCAAAGCGGAAAATCAGCAAGGAAATGGATGGCTGTTTCTATCAGCTTCCTTCAATGCTGTTCTTGTGTAGTTTCCATGACCCCAACATTATATTTCATTTTGTGTTGACCTAAAAATAAGCCTAAACCCAAAGACGTTCAGTTATTCTGTATTATTGCTATTGTTTTTAATGTGGTTGTCCCAGATGTTTGTATGGTGGTTTGCACACAATGAGGTCTGAGATTCAGGAATCTGATGGCAGTATTATTCAGGAAACTAAAACATCGGTCGGTCGGTTGCTGCAATCGTGGAAAAAAATGTGTCACCATTTGATTGGAAACAAACAATTCAAATTCCTCCATTGTTAAAGGGCAAGCATTGGTGTCAGTGGGGAATTAGGATGCTGGGAATGAGATCCAGAAAGCAGCAGGTGCAGTGCAGCAACGGCAAACAAGGACACCCTGTGTCACTGATGCAAAGCACCTGAAATCAGACCCAGTCAGTATCATAAGAGTGCAGAGCTGAAATCCAGCAGCTTCGCACACGGCATGTCTCTGTCCCTCTCTCATCATCATCACCATTATCATAACTGATTGGACTTGGTGAAACTTGATGGGAATTGATTGCTTTACACTTGATACAAACAACTTGACATATTTTGAGACCTGATAAATTATGCAATGAACGCCCGATGAACGATGGAGGAGAAAGACTTCCCTCTTGATTGCTGCAAGTTTCCACACATTCCATTGTAGCCTGCATTAATGTGGGGAATTTGTTCCAGGGAGCTGAATTAGACATTGACTAGCACTGAAGACCATGAGAGAATTCAGCAGAGAGAAGCACGTAATTGATCAATGCCATTCATTAACCTGGTCAGTTTTAATCGGCACACACATTGAGCCAGCCAGGTGGCGCTGGCAGCTGCAGTTAGCGGTTGGTTCTGCCCCTGCTTCATTGACGGAGATGACTGCTGTGATGATTACAACTTGATTCAGATTAATAGCACTGACCACTGACTGACCCCTCCCAAATTAAACTGTGTTTTATTGATATTTTGAGGATTGGATTTGAGATTCGAGGGAAGAATTAGAGTACACTGGCTGTGCGGCATCCAAGATTCATCCCACAAGGGCTATTGAGTCACAGCAAGACAGTGTTGGATTCAAATCCACCTGAGGACCTGATATTCATCTAACATAATAGTCCATGATTTTTCCAACACTGATTCCTGGGTCACCTTCCCCAACCTGTCTATCACCTATTTCTGTGACTTTTCTCTCAATCCGCGCATCTGTGTAAATTCTCCCTGCACCATTGTGACCTGATTTATGTTGGTTAGCCTTCACTTTCACTTCCTTCAGCACAGCGACAGCGGACTCCCCTCCCTTCACCGACTTGTCTGATAGGATTTAGTCCGCTCCGTGGTGATGCAATTTGGGCAGCTCAGCAGCTGCGGTGTTGGACCGTCTCCCGGTGATATAGTGCACCCCTCCACACTCAGCGGGCATGCACCAAGCATTCAGCAATCTGGTGGTGATCTTGCCACCGGCATTACATAGACATGCAGAATTAAACAAGGTCTACGTCTACAGCAGCTCTACCTGTATCGGCCTTTAGCGGCTTTGCAGGAAGTTTGAGCGAATTATACACGTTAAAAATGTTGTGTGCATTAAACAAAGAGTAAGGGAGAAGGAGTGACTCTTTTTTTCCCTCCTTATACGCTGTAGGTCTGGAAAGGAGAGCCTGTGGTCTGCCTCTGGCTGCGGTGAAGGCCACCAGTAGTGAGTGCTGTAAACTCACTTTCAGCTTCCAGGCATTACAAGGCCAGCACGTCACGGCAAAGGCTGGGATTTGAGGATATAATACATTTCCTGAACCAAACTAGCAGGTAGTCAGTCGGTTACCTGATATACGAGTGCTTGTTTATCAGCACTGCCAACAGTGGAAAGAGGTGAATATATATGCGAATGCATGCAAATCCCCACCCTGACGTCATGGCCTAACACACAGCCACCTTCCTCCCGGTACCTCCTGACATTTCCACGCCTAGCAATTATTTAATTGCTTGATGTAATAGAAATCGTCAAGAGTAATTTTATGGTATGCAAGCACCTTGTTTTTTGGATGTAGGAAATGCAACTGTTCATCGGATTGGTAATAGAGAGTGTCCCTTGCTGATTAAATGTCACTGAATTCATGTGACATCATCATGTTCATTCAGATTGGGGTAAAATGGAGGAAACGGTTTAAATCAGTGCTGGGTTTAATGCAATCACATTCAGATTCGTATGGCTCAAGGCGTCTTTTGGGTTACACGCAGCTCAGTTATTTCTCATGGCTGATATTTTTATCCATCGGAATATTAGCGTGACTTCAGATATGCTTCTTTTTCATCCAGTTTCAGGGTTGACTCATGCAGGTTTGTGGCTTCCACATTATGCGCATTTACGGCAGCGCTCACTCCGTCCTGACAGGTTGACAAATGTCAGGGGAAACATACTGATTTAATGATGTCTTTTCTATCTAATTATTGCCGAGTGTCAAGAATTAGTTTAAAGGCTCCTCCTGATCATTTGTCAAAAATGAGAAGCCTTTTACAAGCAGCCAGATAACGTGGAGTTATTAATACGTGTCCCACTGTCTCTGGGTAATGGTTTTTCAAACTTGTATTTATTTGTGCTGCAAAAATAGGAGCCTTAATCTCTGTGCTGAAGTGTCAGAGAGGATATTCTCAAGATAATATTTGTTAGTGATAATGGTATTTAAAATTATTTTTTAACCAGATTGAGTTGGATATGGCCTTTTTTTGTGTTGGTCTCTTGATACCAGTGATCTTGTAGTAACTGTTCAAACTGGCAACAAGAATGGACAAGAAATGTCAATTTTTTTCATGTTGTCATAATGAATTAAGTCATTTTGCACACATCGTACACTAATAGCTTCTGATTGCTCCCATTAATCATGACGTAAACCGGAAACCCCATCCAACTGTTTGCGAAACGTGATCATAATAGGAACATCATGTATACTTCTAGTTTCTGGACAAACTTCCAGCTAAATCTGCGGCAAGTGTTCCCTAGAGCTGCAACAAGAATACACTGTGGTTGGTCTGCATTCCCTCTCATCCCATCTCCTCTCCTGCCTGCCTGCTCATCGACAGTCAAGTCACAAAACAATCCTCAGGCAATAATTGCCAGAAAAAAAAAGCCTGTTTATCTGGTCAGAACAGCCGTCCCAATGAATACAGGCTGCCATGGAGAGTGATGGGAAAACAGGGAAGAATGAAACCTTCATACTCTCACAAAGGAATGAAATCATCTCGAACTGAATACACATCTCTCTTTTCCCACCCTCTGTTTAGCTTATTCAATGCTTTTGGTAAGAATAATGGCTCCTGCACTCCGCATTCTGTCTGGTTGATAATTATTGATTAGCCTGGCACTTGCATTATCTGTGTCTCGATAAGCTGTGTCCTAATTATGTGAGGAGAGATAGGAACCTGGTAGTGCACCTGCCATGTGGAGTAGACAGAATTGCTCCTAGCATGGCAACTGAGGCCTTGGAGAGACGACAACGTGTTAATCCTTTATCTCACATCACCAACTTGTATACAAATGAGCAGCACTTACCTATGGTAGCTGAGAAACCGGGCCTAAATGCCTCTGACAATCGCTGCCAGTGGGTCAATTTACAATGCTCAGTTGTGATGTTAAACTAGCAGAACGACCAAATTAATTCACAATCTTTAAACAAATGAATAAATATAGTTTGTATGAACATCATATATGGGGGCATGCGTTTAGTCCTGCCATGAGTGAGCCCCATGAAATATGATTATGTTTATATTGTTATGTGCTAAGGCTGAAGGTGGAGCCCCAGAATGCAGACTGAGGCGCAGGAAAAAGTTCAAACAATTTACTTCAAAAATATAATTTCAAAATAACAAACTCAGGACTAAGCACAAACGAGAACTATGACGGGCAGACAAACTACAAAATAACATAAAATATACAAACTATTGGACTGACTGGCGTCCGGGAACCACGAGAAACAAAAATACACAGCCAAAATTAAACGGCTTTCTAAACCCTAGCTAGCAGGATCCATCAGGCAGGCGTCAGCGAAGGAAACAAAAAGCACCGCCCAACAAAAACCTACTCAACAGCAAGGGAGCTGGCAAAATATAGCGGCGATGGCTAGACAGCAAAAACTGGAACGAAAGCCCATTCTGACAAAGGGAATACAGCAGGGCAGGATCTAAGTAGGCTGACGATGATAACGACGGGGAATAAGCATCAGGTGTGTCTCGTTGTGTTTGGACGGCAAGCCCCGCCCACACTGAAAAAGCAACAAGAAAACAAAGTCAAACTAACAGAAACACAAGACAATACATAAGACCATGACTTATATAGTGTGAATATATAATGAATATATAATAGAAATAGTAACATTTTAGACAAATACTTCAAATATCCATCCAACAGGTGAATATCCATCCACTTAATAAACACTTGATTGATTCTAAAAAATAATGACTTAACAATTTAATATTTGAACAGTCTATTTACAAAATTAATCCATTTGAGCAGAGCCACGGCTTCCAGCTCTACTGAGCTAGGGAAACTAATATTTTATGTGGAACCTTTATGAAATTGCACCACTACAAATAACATGCCAGTGGGAATTGATAGAGAGAGCCAAGAGAGCCCTTTAGTTGAGAGCTGAAATTACATTTTTGTGACATTTATTTCCCTCTCCTGTATTGCACGAGGCTCATTTCTTGGTGCTGTGGGGCTCGTTGGTTTCCACACTACTGATGTTGGCTCCATTAGTAAAGACTTTCACTTTATGTTTTTTTGAGAGGAGAGCTGGCTTGCCAAAGCCACAGTTGTGAATCACTTGGTGCTATGGGGATCAAGCCTCTGTGGGTGGCTTTACAATACACTTCATCACCCCTGGGAGTAAAGGAAATTCACTTCTGCTTTTGCTTTTTTGAGGAACGCTTGTGGACACAGGTTGTTCTGAAAGAACACCAGGTTTGATGACACTGTATACACTGGCAAGGAAAGAAGAGCAGGCTTGATCTGGGTTTGATCCTTTAAAAATGTGGGCTCCTTATTTGTGTAAATGACAGCATGATTTTCACCAGTCCTTCAAATGCATTCACCACAAAAACCAGAGGAGCACATTTGCACAGCTGCAACGGAATGCTCTGCCATATTGGCTAATATTTTCCACTGCTCATAGGCAATAACACTTCATTTGGTTGCATCATTAGACTAAGCCCCCCAGCATTGAAGAGTAGGAGACCAGTGTACTGGACCAGTCCTGGGGTCAGAGCACTGCTGTGGGACCATCTGACTGCAAGACACTGATGAATGGAAAGAGACCGAAGCCCAACCGCCATCTGGCAGGCTGGAGACACTGATAGGAATGCACCATCGATCTGTGTCGTGCGTACAGTCCTGAATATCTACGTGTGGGCAAAGACAGCGGTTGATTCGGTTAGATTTTAATGAAGGGAACACGATTCATCAGCTAAAACTATGCTCCCAGCTTGATAAAGAGTTGCAAGTTCTCATGAAATAGCTGTAATTTGTAAACACATTGTTTCATTGGACTTCCTGGCTGTAAGGGAAATTACCGGCAGCTCCCAGAATATCTTTTTTAAACAAAAATCTCTTTAGACAACATATAGCTAAATAAAATATCTCATTTTTAATTTGACACATTTTGCAATGACCACAGTGAAATTAAGGACTACATTAAATCATTTAACAAAAAGTCTCTATATTTTCACTGTGAACTGATGCTTTGTCTCCAGCAGCATTTTGCTGCAGTAGAATAAATGCAAACGGTGACGTTACAAAGCTGCACTTCTAGTAGAGGTATTAATGTGCAAATCACAAAATCCTTTTTTGCAGACTTAATGTAATGGCTGCTTTTATGGGAGCCAAAAAGCCTTTTGTTCTTCATATTACATCAGTGGCATTGTGTTTCTGGCCCATTTTGGACCACATAGGGAGAAGAGACTTGGGCAGCAGAGAGGATGACATTACCCTCTCAGCATGGCTGAGTGGACTGAGGGGGAGATTTCAAGAGGGGAGAAAATTCCTTTGTATTGTTTTAATGAATGCTGTGGATGAATGTCTGAGTCTGGGCTTGTAATCAACACTGACGAACACACAAAGTGTCAGACTAATTGTTTTTACCTCTGCCGAGGTGAGGTTATGTAATCACTGGCGTTGGTTTGTTTGTTTATCAATCAGTCTTTTAGCAACATAACTCAAATGGTTACAAACTTTGTTCTTGATGACATTTCCAGGAAATGTTGGGAGTATTACCAGAAACAGATGATTACATTTTGTTGATGATTCAGAAGTAATCCTGGATTCTGGATCACTTTGACATTTTCATTAACATTGCAATCAATGGAGCTTTAAAATTTGTTCCTCAATATCTCGGTTGATTATTGACCGATGTTTAAGGACTTTGACACAATCGTGTAGGGTGGGGAACTCTATCTTACCCTGTCGCGATACAAACAAATCTGGATTTTCCCATTTACTCATAATAGAGACACTTTCTAAAATGGATGGATTCAATATTCACTTAAAGATGCACATGGACTCTGATTCACTTACCTTTTGCATGTGTTATGATAACAGTAAGAATATTCTATTTACTTTGTTACAAGTTGTCTCACTATGACCCATGTAGGTTTAATTGACCTTTTATACAGCACACATTCAGATTTGTCTCATAGAAAAAGGCAAAGGTGTAACTGATAACATTAATGATCCAGCAAGTAATGATAGCGAGGCAGAAGGCTCGATACCAGGACCCTGAAACTAAAACAGTTAAATGCAATTCTTCCATGATTAATTTTAACATTAACACCTGAGCCTTTTCTAATGCGAACTGCTAAAATGTAAAATGTTCTGTTAATAAGGCACACTGTACCATATAATTGAGTGTTTTCTGTCTGCCCAAGGTTGATGCTCGGGTATTAGTTACAACAGAATAAAGCCATGGCCAAAGATGCATTGGTCACCCAGGCTGTAATCATTAAAGATCCCATTAATTCCCCCCCACAGACGATTACAAAAACCTTTGCAGCAGCTCTTTGGTTTAGTCATTTGCAGCCTACCAGCGTTGGCCTCCAGTTAAGCTGGTGTGTGACATCTAATGGCACTATGCTCACTGCTGGACAATTTGCAACGACAGATTGTTGCGTCCAAGGTCTTATCTGTGTGTTTGCACTGTTAGACATTTCTATGATGAGCGTCAAGTGATGCCAAGTTTGCCAAATTTTAATGCATGCATGCTTACAATACATAGGACACACAACACCTTTAGCTGCTTTATTTCTAGATACTTTCTGATATTCACATATAATATTAATTCTAACAGCGCCATCAAACACAATAGAATCCCGCCCAGTGATGTGAACGCTATGAATGGTTGGATGTGAATGAGGTGAATAGAAAAACTGTCAGCAATGTGGCACCACCTTTGCATCTCACCTTTGATCTGGGAGTCAGTTCTCAACAGTTTAATTATTCCTTGTTGCAAACTGTTGCAGGTCACAGCAAACCTTCATGTTTGGTTATCTATCCAAAACTGCCTAAATAAAAGTTACTGCAATTTATTACAGTGCAGGATGAATGACTGAAGTGGATCATTTAATTGCGAAACAGAAGAAGCTGTCCTCTGGATGAAATTTCTGAAATTACATTTATAATAACTTCATTTGAACCTTGAGGATTTCAATAGTGTTTGTTAAAAAGACATTAAAAAGTGGAGGAAAAAAAGATGGCAAAGATGTTAAATTGGATCTATCTTTTCATCGTGGGAGTGCTCGCCTTCAAATGTGCAAGATTCTCTCCAGACTTTCAGGGGCACTGTCACTGCATCCTGAGCTGAGCGCTGCCAGATACAATAGTGATTGACTAGTGATTGACCAGAGTAATGACGGAGGGTGCCAGACCTTTCTCCAGCACTAACGCAGCACTGGATCTGCAGCTCAAAGTAGCAGCAAAGCACTTTTCATTCTTTTAAGAGTCATTGCATACATGGATTAGAGGACAAATTCCAGGAAAAGCATTAGCAATTAGAAGTCCGGCAGCCGTCAAGGTATGTAATTATAGGCAATCTGAGTGATTAGGGTAAGAGGTTCAATAAATTACATTAACATACTTTTAAAATCACAGGAGAGAGTCTACAAGGACCCGAAAAGAGGCAGAATGCACTTATTGATTTCCCTTCCCCCAATGGAAATTTATTTGGTGGCTGCTGAGCAATGAGGGCCATTGCAGTGTCTGACACGAATGGTTGAAGCCCGATACAGCAACTCAGCTTTCTGCATAAAGTCACATTCTTTTTTTTATAAAGCAAACACTAAGCTCCAGGTCTTTTTGTGATCAGTTATTGCAGCATTTTGTGAGAATATTTCCAACGTTTGACATGGAAAGGATTGTTCTGCCTCATTCTGTGCAGACACGGTAGAGGAAAACAGACCCGTCTTTTTTTTGGGGGGGACGATGACACACCAGAGCAGCTTGTAACTGCAACATACGAAGAAAAACAAACGCTGAGTTTGCAAGCAGATTTCTTCTTTTCATTTGTCAGCGTTTCATCTGCTGCCAGTCGCGTCTCCCAAATGAGTCTGATGAAGTTTGTTAATGGAGTGAACGCAGCTCACTGACAAGACAACAAGATTGATGGAACAAAGTGATTTGTTTTAAAGGCTGACTGAGGGAAGTCGTCTTTATGTTTGGGCTACCGCCGAGTAGCTCCAAGGACTTTCTGATGTTAAAGTGTGTGCATGATTGTGTGTCTATTGCAGGGTTGGCTGGCAGAGCCTGAAACGCAGCTGTTGGCTTTAATCGACTTTTCGGATAAGGAAGATTTTCCAGTCCAGGGACCCACACCTTCAAATCGGCTCAGAAGCTTGCTGGCAGGGAAGGGAGCCACATCTCCATGGTCAAATGGGAACTTTCAACTCGTCACTCGGCGGGCTGGCTGGTTGAAGGGGCTCAGGGTCCAGGGGGGCTGGCAGCACTGGCATGGCAACCTTTACGGTAGAAGAACCTAATTGCACAAGGCATCTCCAAACCCCATGGAATTGGCAGCTGTCCACAACTTTCCCTTGAGCTGGCTTAGAGATGTGACATCACTCACATGAAAATCAAGCTGGAAGAACGAACCAAGGTTTTTTTGCAAAATTCATCTACAGTTGGATTCTGTAAATGGTCTTTTTTTATTATTATTTTTTATTCCAACCTCAGTTTCTTATGCAAAATACCTGGTAATGGAAGCACTCAAAGGAAAAACAAATACCACAATAATTATTATTTTAATGAAAATGTATTTGTAGAGCATCTTTTATAGAGGAATTTTGGCTTAGAACAAATAATTTGCATGCATGAAGCACTAAAAAGTAAAATAAAGTAGAATCAGGGAATGGAGGTCAGCATAAGCAGGGCTGAACGCTACAAGAACTTCACAATTTTTAATTCTGCTTAATATTGTGACAGTTCCTTCCACTTTTCCTCTTCCATATTGCACATTGTGTTGTCATACATACATATGTTGTTATACATAGCATTTTTGAATGACATATAATGTAAAAAGCAAAACATGAATCAATCCTTTTTTCTTGTGTATTTAAACTAAGAGTTTTTACTGATCTACTACATAACGCCATGCAATCCATTGTCCCGCCTCCTGATGTGTGGGGCCTGGCGCTCCTGTTAACTGCATGGAGTAGCAGTTTAAGTGGAGTGTCAGAGCCCACAGCGAAATGGTCGCCATTCTTCAGAGGGAACGCATGCGGCACATGGCATCAGTAATCGGATGAGGCCCTCAAGGTGATGTAGGCAGTCTCCATCATAGCCCTTAGTGCCATCAATTTTGCTTATGGAACCACTTACTTTTCAATGGGCCCGTAATCTGTTTTTAATATTTGCTAGATAAGTGCACTCAGAGACATTTTTCAAGGAAAGGCTGGATTTTTACCATTAGTCATGAAATAAAAAGAGGAAGAGACATATATGTATTCACTGAAAGGCAGCTACACTGCGTAGCCAAGGCTTTTGTGTTCATCTTTTTATTCTTTTCAAATTGGTCGTTTTCACCGCAGAGATGGGACACATAACATAATGCACAACACATTCAACCTTATTTGATGTGTGGTTACAAGGAACTCAAGGGCCACTTTATTATGTATTTAAATATTAAGATAAGAACAAATATATACCGAAATCATTGTGGAGACAAAATGAAATATGCTTCACTTAATGAAATTTTAATTATTTTCTCTATGTATTTTATTTTGCTCAAAACTGCCACCAAAAATCTACCAGAAATGTAATTTCAAATTAATAAACTCTTGTGGGTTTTTTTTTCTTTGAATAATTCCTTAATAAATCCCAGTATGTATAAAAGTATTCAAACCCAAAAAGTAGCCTACCTCCTTCAACTTTACATTTTACTTGAAAGGAAGTGATGTGTCATTGTTTACTAATGTTGAAATGTGAGCCGTTAAACCAAGATCTGCCCAGCCTGTGTTTCATTAACTTTATTGTTTTGTTTTTTTGGTAAAGTATTTTTTTTTAATCTGTCTATTTCCATACTTCTGCCTGGCATAATCTTTTTGTTTTTGTCATGATGCCTGTCACGACAAAGTTTATTTGTTTATTTATTCTGTTTATTTCGTGGTTTTCCATACTAACATCTGTCATTCCTTCTCCACATCCCTGCATGCAATCGGTTCATCCGCTTCACCTGTGTGTCTCGGCCACCTGATACTCATTGCTGATCAGCTTCCACATCACACATACTCGGTTAAGCCGAACCAGAATATGCGACGAGCCTCCCGAACACCTTGCTGCTCACCAGTATCTCCTCCCTTTAATCAGTGTGTTGACTGAGAGCAGATGTAATAATTATTAATATGTTAAGACAAGCCTTTGATGATTGATGAGAGGCACATTGTAATCAATGGTAAGCACAGGATTAAGTGTTTACTCTTGAAAATTATGGAAGCTTCACCTCAGGTGGAGTGGCTTTTCTCATTATGCCGCCAACATGGCGCCAACAAATAACTCGCTGACACCTTAGGCCCGATCTTTAATCAGGGATTTTCTGTCACTTGACATTATTTTCAAGAACAAGTCAGTCTGCTAGATTCTTTTCCGAGCTTCACATTGGAAATATTTAATGGAAATATTTCATCGTGTAGAAGTATTCTGGACGCCCGCAGGCGATGCTTCTCCAAGCTTATGTCGTTATGGATGCAATTACACCAGTTAGGGACCCGGACTTTAACTGAGACTCTTTCATTTTGTTCTGGACCCTGCTGATAACAGAACCTTCTGTTACATTTCCTCGTCTCAGTCATATAACCATCGTTGTCAACACTGGCGTTCAGCCAGTCTCATAATCTTTGGAACTGAACACTTTGAATGAAAACACCAAACACAGATCCACATGTCTCGGCACACGCTTTCAAAATGTGACATTCCTCGCTAAGGGCTGAGCGCAGGCATCCACAAATCACTGGCAAACACCGTCCCAGAATGCAAATACCTTCCACAGCTTGTTTGAAACTGTTCCAAGACCTCTTGAAGATGAGAGAGTAAGAGGTGGATTCCTGGGAACGATTATTGCAGTAAAGCCTTCTGTCAATCACTCTCGTGGGAGAATGGCTGGACGCAGGGAGGGAGTCTGGGTGGCGGCGGCTTTCCGTGCAAAAACTGGCAAACAGGATGTGCACATATTGTTTCGGCTGTGACAGCAACGCCAGCAGAACAAAGTCTTGTAAGATCCATCAAAGACTTGAAGTCGGTCTATACGCCCATGCGGAGATACTGACATGTGAATGAGAACCAACAGGAAGCCATTACCGGTTCAATCTCTTACATGATTAAGTATAAGTACAGGAAACCAGGACTACCTTTACAAAAAAATCCCAATGTGAATGGATTATTTTCAGGTAATCGAAATAAAGATCACTTTTTTTCATCAAATATCCCTCTTAATGTTGTCCAGCATATTTCTTATATCGATAGGCTTGAGATGCCAAAGAGATGGTAGGTGTCTGCCTGTCTGTCTGTCTGTCTGTCTCTCTGCCTGCCTGCCTGTAGTACAATGGAATCTGATTACCGGTACACAGGATCCTTAGATGGCAGTATTCAACCATAGCAGAGCAACAGGAAATAGGATGCTGTAACAGTGGGAGTGGGACAAGCCAAATTGTAATGGCGTTAAGCTGGATGGGGTCCTAACAGAGCACAGAAAAACAAGAGGCTGCAAGCATAATTAACTTATTGAGTGGATGCACCATACGGGCAATTCCACCATCCATGCTCCGTTGGTGATTGTTTCAGCGTCTTGGCAGAGGTAGAGGAGTCCAAATAATTAGAGCACCACATATGCCACGGCACATGCACTTGTCTGTTATTCATGACATGTGTTTTTTTCTGCTTGAGTAAAAGTGGTTTGTCCTCTGTTTAGTTCTGCTGACAGATTTGGATCAGCCCCATTTCAGTCTAGATATTTTTTAAAGGAGAAATTACAGTTCTAATGTAAACAGCAGCTTGTCATGCTGATGTCGATATTTGAGCAAGATAACTTGGTCTGACTGAGTTTCACAGGTTTAACACTTGAAACCAAAAGATCCTTTTCATTTTCAAACTATGTAAAAATTACTTTAGAAGCACTATAATTCTATTTATTTATTTATTTTTTATTTATTTATTTATTTCGACCACGTAAACAACCAAAAATGATAAAACAATGCCAAATACATGTGCACACATATACATAAACATAAATACATATATATACTGTACACACATATGTAAAGACATATTCACACACACACACGCAGCACATGTAATATTAATTAACAATAACTCAGACAATAAATAATAACCATAATGCACTATCTATGCCATTTACGTGAGCGAAAGGGAGTAGGAAGAAGTAAATACTTATTTAACCCTACCCCTTCTAAACTTAAATATACACACTAAAATTAAATATACATTATTTGCTCATATAGATAGCAATTCACCCCATGCTTGGATTCACGTGTGATATTGTCAGGTATTGTCCTTGTATGTTTGCAAAATCATTTCTTTGTGCCTTCTTTTAAATAAAGTCAAACTCAACATATTTTTCATTTCATTACTCAGTCTATTCCACAGTCTTACTCCACAGACAGTAATACAAAAACCCTTCTTTGTTGTGCGTATTCTACGGACCTTTAGATTTGACAGATTTCTGAAATTGTATCCCTGGTGTCTCTCATGGAACATGTTTTGTATATTGAGTGGTAATAAATAGTGTTTTGCCTTATATAAAACTTGAATTGTTTTGTGCTCTACTAAATCAAAAAATTTCAGACTTCGAGATTGCCAGAATAAATCATTAGTGTGTGCTTTATAATCCACATTATGAACGATACGTATAGCTCTTTTCTGCAAAATAAAAATTGGTTGGAGTGCAGTTTTATATGTGTTTCCCCATATCTCCGAACAATAATGTAGATATGGCATTCTGTGTAAACATATTCAAACATAACTTCCACTTGATTTAATTCCATTCGAAAATGAAAAGCATGAAATAGGAATAAGCATCAGAGAACCCTGCTGTGTTTTATTATCTCCATCAAGGATGTTTTCATCCATGTCTGCCAGTTTGTTTGTTTATCTGTTTATGTAAAGCCTAATGAACTAATTTTGTATAGATTCTATGTGGAAGAGTCAAACATGGGTCAGGCAATAATCAATTACATTTTTCTTAACATGAGATTTTTCCACTTGAGTGCATTCGGTGGATAATGTGTTGGGTGACGCGGTCCTCACATAAAAACAAGATAAAATGTGTTTTGCAAGGGGCGTTCAGTAAGAGAGACAGAGTGCCATTTAGATTTTTCAGTTTTAACTTTTTACACCGTTTTTATTCAGTACTCCATTAATGATTACAACTGATTTTGAAAAATAAATGTCCAATAATCCATCTCTGAAACTCTTGAGGAAACATATTAATTTACATGATTCTCTGATGTCATTTTAGTATTTGCAATTGCTTCCTTTCCAGCAGCGAACAGAGACAAATGTAATCCTCTTGATGTCCCTATCAGGATGAGGGAGTCTGATAAATCATGCAGCATCACCTCTGGCTTGCTCCAACTGCTCTTTAATGAAGAACTTTTCAAAAGGCCAATTAAATAAACCTACACCGATCATATGACACATGAATTATTAACGATGTCCATAAATATGACTCATAAATATGACCATTTGACAAGGTGTAAGAATATAAATTATAAGTATAATATATTTGTTCTCATCTTGTGGAGGATTTCCAAGACAAAGAGTAAGAAAAGCTCCAGGATATTTGGTTTTAACATAATACAAGTCTAATATCTGCCCAATTAAAATTATACAAATGATAAGAAATACAAACTAAAATCCCAAAACACCCAGGAGCGGTGATGCAGCGCAGTACCCTGCTGCAGAAATAAGGATATTTTAGTGACACTTATCATTATCTACGAGGAGGCTGGTAAGGTTAGCAGCATGACAGCATAAGGTCATCAGCACCACGCGAGTCAGCCTGCTGCTCCTCAAGCCTGACCTTGTCAAAGTCAAGTGTCGGGCTGCAAATGCCCCTTCACCCAGCATGTGCGGTGGAGAAAGGTCTCAGTGGTGGTCTATGGCCAGACCTAGCCACGGACAGTATTAATGAGGCTAATGCTCTTAATCGTCTCTGCATGATTCCCAAGCTTGACCCAGACTTGGCTGCCATTCCAACTCCCTCTTGTCTGTCTCTCGATCTGTCTTGTAGTGGGACAGCTGGCCCACATCCAGGAGCATCAAAATATTGTCAGGACCACTCTCTGTGCTCCTGTTGCCCTCCTCTGCAGATTAACCTTTAAATCAAAGATGGAGTCGTCTCCTCTCCCCCCCGCTGCCTCTTCCTCATTTTGTCTTCTGTGTGAATTAATAAAACCCTAATTTCCTCATTAGCCTTGTCAATTCATGCAGGGAGCAATAGACACTACTTGGGGAAGCGCTCTCCTCCATACAAAAGGGTACCGTTGACAATTAGCTTCCTGGAGCTTTTAGAAGTGGATGGTGGCCTTTCGCTCTTTGAGGCTTTTTGGTTCAATTTTTTGTGCCGTGTGTGTAGAAGCTTTTCTAACGATTACAAGAGAATCATTCCCAACAGGATGTTTTCACTCATTGTATCCATTCACTGTGGGTTTGTGAAGGCCATGTTCTTTTGTTTCAAGACATTTTTATGTTTTAGTGACATGGTACAGGGCTCGTCGACTTACAACAATTGGGTTTTGTCCTATGCCGACTCGGTCATCAGTCACCCCCGTGTTAAATTATGGCAAGTATATAATGCTGCGTCACGATATGGAAAATATTGCAGTAGAAAGAGAACATTTCCTCTCGGTAGACATTGTGAGTGAGATCAGAGAAAGGTCGTACCCTTTTGTTTAAAAGATAAAAAAGAACTCTCAGCTTTACCAATAGTTGCTGTGGCCTGCAGCCCCCGTTAGAAGACTGTATGCCTGCTTCTGAAATCAAACTTCTGAAGGAGAAGTCTCAAAATCCTGAAAGGCCATGTGTATCAAATATGATACCTTTGGCAATAAAGGTAAATGTCATGTTTTTAGTGGTGGAAAGAAGCAAGAGTAACCAAAGAGAACCTGTAGAAACTACCCGAATAAACCTTTGACGTAATATTACGTAATTCTATCAACCACATATTCTGACGGTGTAAGGTTAGATCTTTCTGTATATACTAATGTGCAACATTAACATCCTTGGCAGACTAGCAGAAACCCCCCCGACGGTGAGCGTCTGACAGTGGTATGCTTAGTTACCCCTAAACCTCACTGACAGGTCACATCATGACTCAGTAACTGTGAGGCACATCTGAGAAAAACAACGCAGGATGGAACGAATTGAGTTTTCCAAGCATAGGTCAGTGGTCACACCTTGCAGTTGTGGGAGGCATTGGATGCATAAGAAATATAGACATGACATGGAAACTTTTGCGTCCTATTACAATTAATTTAAGCCCAATTATACTCCCCCCCCCCCCATATACAGTACTCCATCAAACTAGTAGTAGATTCTGTGGATGCTGCGTATTCTAGGATCTCATCAGACAATTAATGCACTCCCTGTGGCCGTACTTGCATAATGGAACATATTACTGTGAGCTTTATGAACTTTATTTGTAAAACATGCACTGACTTTTAAAATTTAAGCAGCTCAAAGCTTGAAGAAAACCTCTAGAATTTTAAAGTCACTTTTAATGTGTTACAGATCATGAAAGCTGCCCTCGTATAAAAAAAAAACACTTTAATTTTCAGAACATGACAGCTTTTAGCGCAGCGCATGACAAAAAGTATGCTCGATTAGCAGGACCCAGCAGAACTCTGTCAGACTCATTTTTCCAGATAAATATGTGATGTGACGGTTGACGTTTGTGATTTCATGTGACTTGGGGACTTATTTATGCAGCTGACGTTCAGAGCTGGCACAGAGGGAGGGATTGACGGGGAGCCTGGTGCAGAGTATTGGCTGGAGGGTGGATGGTGATGCTGTGGGAGGATGGCGTTCTTTGTTGGAGGGTGTTTTCTCAGTCTCAGCACAGCAGGACATTGAGCATTTTACTGTCAAACATATGGTTTCAATATTGCAAGATCTGAAAGGATGCATCAAAAGGAGCTACCCATGGTTTTGAGAGTTATTTTAATTTTATCTTATGGCTTCACGAATGAAGAACGGTTCAATCAAGCACTGCAGCTAAACAGGCTCCTTTTATAATTTTGAACTAAACTGTCAAAAATGATGTATGTCTGCATTTGTAGCCATAAAAAAACATGTTTTGACAAAAACACAGAGGAGAAAAAGCTTCAAGGACGGATTAATGTGTTAGTGCCTCTTTGAAACAGCAAAAATAAATTGTTAATAACATGTTTTGAAGCAGAATGCATTAAACGTTCTGAACAAATACAATTCTTATTATTATTTAGCTGTCTGAAGTGCTCCCAATACCCCCTTAAATATAAAAAAATAAAAGTCTGTAGTGGCTATACAACTAAAATGTGAGGCATAGTAGCTCTGTTAGACTTTTTTTCCAAAACCTGGAATGCTAATATCCTACTAATCTAACTTCAGTCTTATTTCCAAGGAATGCAGTAAAGGCCCCTTCGCGCTCGACATTAAAGACGCTTTAAAGAGCTTTCTGTGTGTTTTCGAAATTCTGAAAAAAAACCTCTCCTTTGCCAAATCTCAATGTTCCATCTCAGACCACCAAAGACCTGCATTTACATTACATTAATAAAAAGCCATCACCAATCTGTCCACCCTTTTTATTTTGTATTCGATGTGCCAACATTTCTTTTACAACTTATATTGCTTGTGCAGAAAGTTACAAAAACAAACTTGCACTTTTCTTTGAATCTTCTAAGTTTGTCACTTGAAGTCAGTTGTTCTCTTTATCTGACTTAATCCTTGCATTTGCGCTAGGTAGAAAAAAAACAACAACATATTTTCAAGGCAGAGTGCTTTGAAAATGTTGAGCGCCGAGAGACCTTTTGAGGTGCAGGAATCGAGTGAATATTCGCCCACTCGCTTCCCCTTCCTCTCAGTGTTTCACAGTTGCGATAAGATGTGGCAGTCTATCAAACCTCAGTGAGAATTTAATGCCATACATGCGACAGTGCTCAGTTATCTTGGTGGCATTTTGCTGGCAATATAACAGAGAATCAATTATGAGTACACAGATATGTGAAAGGTTTAGCCGGCAAAAGATGCTTCTTGACAGTTTGATGATATGATGGTGGAATATAAGCTGCATGCATTTCTTCTTGTGCTAAACATACTATATCCCCTTGAATAAACGGCTGCATATTAAGATAAAGAATGGAGAACTGTAGGTTGTATTATGACCGCTGTCCTCTGAGTGGGAAAACGTCCCTATTCCTTCATCTAGCTGCATTTTCCACATGTACAGGGCTCCCCAGTTAACACATGACATGGATAATTTTCTAAAGAACAACAGAGCAGTTTGAATTCTTGGACTGAACAAGCAAGTTGCAAAATGACAACTTATTGATTGTGGGCACATTTTCTTTTCTCCCAGCTAAAAACATGAGATGAGGATGGAGAACATCTTGACTGGGTAAAGACAGCTGCTTTGTTTCCTTTTGCTTTTTTTTCTGCCTAGGTTTGACATTGAGACAAGGCAGGAAGAAAGTGAGTGGCAAAGTGTCTTTTGGCCTTTTAGTGGAGTTGCTCTTGAGATAAATAGACAATGCTCCAGTCTCCACCTGCAGACATAGAGGACAGGAGTGCGCCATTATGCCACACTTGCATGCTCCTCCTATATGCTAGAGATGACAAATGGAAAAGGACACACATTAGCCCTCTACGTACCTGATTCGGCTTCCCACCCGGTAATGGATTCACCTCTGTGCCATCATCACCTTCTATCAGGCCCGGGACAGAATCGATAGTTTTCTAAATGCAGTTGAATCATTCATCATAAGAGGCCTCGTGCCGTCCGCCCCACCTAAGGCCTGCTTTCTCTCTGACCTGTCTGTCTCATGCTTTTTGTCCTCAGACGGAGAATCAGATACAGGTAGCATCCATTTGTGGAAACCCCCGCCCACCAAAAGCCGAAAGTTTGATCAAGTTTCTTATCAGCGACATTGATTTTACAGATTTGGGCCATCTGATAGCACCTTTTGAGAAAACATAAAGGACGATAATCTTTTTCTGGCAATAAAGTAGCAGCAATAAAATAACCCCAGTGGGATGGTGTGCCCCCTTTAACGGCATGTGTTAATATAAAACACAATTGAAGCAGTAGCAATAAGACTTTTTTTTTTATTCATTAAAATATAAATAAAAACTTAAGTTAAGCAGTTATTTTGACTCTAAATTTATAATCAACATATTGAACAAAGGTTTTGGGAACTCAAATATAAATCATTTTCATTTTCAGTAAAATTAACCCAGTTTTAGAAAAAGAAATATCCACGTACGTGAATTGCACATTGATTTTTAACAGAATCATGCTCATCTCTCATCTATAGATCATATTAATATCTGGGTGTAAATCATTGTAGTGGAATGCATCATTTTTGCAATATTTGTATATATACAATATTTGTTCAGCCCGTCCCAAGAGGACAATACAATTCTTAGGCTGGGATCCCTTCATCGTGGGATCGTTTTGAAGTCGGCTGTGGGCAGCATCGCTCCGGTCTGGCTTTTATTCCACCAGCATTCTTCAGGGAGGCTGGCACTGGCTGCTCAGACATGATTAATTACTGCAATAAAGCTCATTATGGAGATTAAGTAGGAGTTACAGGAGCATTATTGATCACTGTCCTTTAAACAACCTTAAAGTTGCTTGTTTGTGCATGTTTCTATGATGCTGGTCGATGAAGAGGGCAAAATGGGAGGAAGGGGCTCAATGTAATGTTGCTGCAAGACAATAACATACTGTAATACACGAAGTCAGTGTGGTAACGTGAGACTTTTTTGAACGATTGCTGCAATAGAAGAACTTGACATTTATACGGACGTGATGAAAGAAATACAAGAATAAGTGCAAAAGTTCACATTCTCATTTGAGGAATTCCATGTGATGCAAAGTCCTTTAAAGACAGATCCTTTACGGATTATTTGATGAGACATTGTGCCACACTGTTTTCCTCCAAAGTAAATTTTATATCAAATGTTATAGGGAATCCTGAATTAAGATAATAAAACACATCATAGCTTCTATTGTGTGCTGTGTGTTTTCTGCTACGAGGAGCACACGTCAGTTAATACAATTATATGAATAAAACAACTGACAAACTGTCTCCTGCTACTCATTACATTTTAATAGATTATTGGAAACTATATCATTGTTATTTGCAAAGCTCCAACATATCATGTCATTCTCCTATTTATAAGAAGCATATTTTAGAGAGAACGCTTTCTGAATAAGATTCTTTCTTCCCTCACAGCTTTTATCTGTTGAATAAAAATGAATTGCAACACATTGATTCTATTATTATTCTTTGCTCGTCTTGTGTTACCTAAATCCCTTTTTTTAAATCCTCTAATCCCCTCTAGCTTCTGGAACACACCCTTGCATCGAAGATAAACCCCCAAATCTCTCAATGCTAAATGTGAAAGCTTTTGTATTTCCTGAATATTGATACAATGCTAACTCCTCCAGCATGAATAGACTATCGATGTCACTCTCACTCCATGACCCTTACCGATGTTTTTACCCATAACTGGTGAACTGTAGTCCAGGAACGTACTTGTATTACACACAGATATACAATTGTCTATTGTTGACTTTCAGAGGTCAGCGTTGTGTGGTGTGGCTCTTTTTTCCATTAATACTGGAAAGAATAACGCAATGCATCATCTGGAAACTGCTGGAGAGCGACATTGACAAAGGGTTAGGTTATCATTTGCACAATGAGATTTAGGAATATTCTATCATAGTGACCCAGTCATCATTTATTTGCAGGAGGCCCGGGCCTGAAACTGCTTCTGCAGATACAGCTGCAGCTGAAGAATATGTGAACAACGACTTTTACCGACTCATCGAGGAAGTATTTCTGTTGCAGATTAAGTTTTCATCATGGATGAGACCGGATTATTCTGGAAGAGAATACCATCTCACACTTTTCTGTTTAAGGAAGATGCACACAAAAGTGTTACCCTCGTCATGTGTGGGAATTCTGCGGCCATTGTGTTTAAAAGCATAAGAAATATACACTACTGTTACTGTCTTAGAATACTAAAGTGTCTGTAGGCGAGTGGGAGTAGAGGGTGGGTTGTTAACAGTGCTGGGAGGGTTCATAAAAATACGCGTAAAATAATCAAATAAATACGGTGTCGCTACTTCGCTGATTTTCACTTATCGCAGGGGGTCCTGGAATGAAACACCCGCGATAAACAAAGGACGATTGTACTGCTTTTGCTGTGCAGGAAGACACTTGAACAAATTAAATAATTCTGACCTAATTTAATTCTGGTCTTTTAATGTTGAAGGGTTCATATTTTGACATGTTGATGATAATAAATACACCCGAAAGTCTCGTTCCAAGATGCTTTCCAATGCATATTGACAGCACTGATCAGGTCAAGTCAAACCCCGCTACGTTCCACCTGTACTGTAAGTCTACCAGTGAGACAGAGCGGGAGATCGGCAGCTGCAGCCATCGGCTGTGGCGGTTGTCAACATTTCACTTCATCTCTATGATTGCTGCGCTCCGGTTTACCTCGTATCTCACCGGTGGCTCTATGATTCCATTCGGGCCTCAGGGAAGAAAAAAACTAATTTATAGTGGCTTAGTTTTTGCAGCATTTATCATGTTCGTCACGTCCTTGAATAAAAGGACCTATTTGTATCACACTAATAACGCAGGGCTACACATGTCACGCTCAGCACTGGCATGGGGTGTGTTGAGCATGTCAGCGAGATAAGAGAATAGCAGGGTGCATGTTCACATGCCTTATCAGCCCATGCCAGGACAAGGTTGTTTTTTTTGTGCAATAAGACAACCTCACAGATGTAGGTTCAGCTTATGCGCATGATGCAGGTGGCAAAGAAAGGTAAGGGAGTTTGGATCATGCTAATAAAATGTTTTTTATGACATGGAACTCAATTATACCCGTTAAAAAAAATTGTGAGCAGTACTCCGCTGCCAAAATATATGCAAATTCACTCAAGAGTCACAAAAGTGGACAAAAAATACTGCATGTTTATAATCTTCACATCAGAAATATTTCTGGTACATGCACTCCCAGCACTTCCGGCCTTGATGTTGTTCATCTTCTGCTATAAGTAAGGTAATGAAGTTAGAACCTAATAGCAGATGCTCTTCACTAGAACCTGCCAGAACAAGCAACATAGATCAGGCAGCTTCTGCAGCCCAATCAAGGCCTCAGAGTTGAACTCGGGCCTTATGCTCCTGCAGACTCTTGACTTCCCAATCGGTAATCTACAGATGAGTAAGCATGGGCTGGTAGAGCGGCGTTTGGCGGACTGAGATAAGCAGATTCTTTGACATGGGACACTTTGGCATCATTTCATTCCCAGGCCTATTACACCTCATTGATCTCTGCTCCAGTTGCTTTCTAAATCCCACAACACAAATAAGATAGCGCCTCAGAAATTCTCTAAACCCCAGCCTCTATGGAATACCAAACACTCCTTTCCAGCAACTACATAACCACAAACATCATTTGCTGTATCCCAATTAGCTCTCCGTTTGATCACCCAGGCTAGATATAAAGATCGGGCAGATTAAGCATTTATACAGAAAACACAGAATAAAGTCCACGTTTGATTAACGAGAGATGTGCATTTGACAAATACTGTCTCTACCTTCGATACTGAAAAATAGCAGCATTCACTTTTTAAATATATGTTTGATTTAACCAAACCACCAAGCTATATTCTTGCATGAAATTAAAACAATGGGGCTTGCATAGCTGAACAAATGGTCAACAGAGGGGGGGGGGGGGCAATAGCTGCCTTACAGGCCATTTGTCATCACAATAAAATTACACAGGAAGAGAAAAACAGAATAACTAGCCAAGGCGACAAACTGTGTCATGCAAACGTCAGAGATGTGCAGATTCAGAGGCCATTTAAATGGATGCTGTTGGATCCCAGAGTGAAACAGCAAAGCAAAAAAGAAAAAAAAATGGAATAGAGTATAGCTCATTCTTTTCTCAGTACCGGTAATGGAAGGGAATATGTGCATTTTTCTGAATACATAATTTCTGAAAAAGATGAGGTCTAAAATTAACAAGCAAGCCAGACAGAATTCAGAGCCCGTGGAGAATGAACGCGCTGTGAACGGACCACTTTAACCTTTGACCATTGTTTCCCGTTGTTCCAATATAAATTTCAGCTGCTCTAAAACCTAAGCCTGTGCACAGCAATGCTCGTATTCTGAAATGCGCGGTGGTCCAATTTAATGTTTTGCTCTACTGCCATACAAAGGCAATGTTCAAGTATCTGTATTGTACTTGTGTGCTTTGCAGGGCAGAAGGATCAGATTAATATTAATACAGCTACCACCACTGGAACAGTTTTAGTCACAACAAAGCTAAAGCTTTTACTGAAACTGACTTTAGTGGTATTTTTTACTCCTATTTTTATTTATTTTTACTTTGACTTTAGCCGTGACTTAAACTCAAGTAATTAAATCCAGCTGTCGATATTGCTAGGCAACAGGAGTTTTGCGATGCAAGGTTATGATTGGAAAGATTTGGTAACGTAAGCAGAAAATTCTCCGCAGACCTGACCGTGTCATCCTTCGTGTCCTTCGAGGGATGCTGCTCAATAATTGAGAAACTATAACCTCACTTCCTCGTTCGGGTTCAGAGGCCTTTCTTGTTATTGTTATTATTTACTCAAAAAATTCACCTGAGATTTGTCCTTAGCTCCTATAATAATCACTCCAGCTACACGATTTCTTTTATCTCTTGAATGTAATAAAATATCACAGTATGATTTTCCAAGATGAGTATTTATTTGTGTTAAATTAGGTGGTAGTGGTACATTTTTCCACATTTGTTGCATTTTTCTTTTCTTTTTTTTTAAACTCTTTAATACCTTTTATTCTGTGCTAAGCCTTTTTTTTGGTCCAGATGTTGTTGAAGGCCTTCTATGCAGTTTGGAGGCTGAATCCTAAAAATATTAAATATAAACACTGATAAAGTCTAAATCAAGCCATTATTTTATTTATCTGAGACTTGTTCCCCTTTGGTTTCAGAGTGTTTTAACCTGTACAGGTGTTTTCTGTGATTCTACCTGCTTATACCTCTGCTAAGGTCACTGGCACTAAACCACGTGAGGTCTACCAGCTCTAATTAAAAGGATAAAGAAGCTATTTGGTGTGTGTTAGATTAGAAGATACCAACTAAGCAAACCCATGCTGGCCCGACAGGAAGTCTAATCTGAAGCAGTTAAAATCACCTGGGTGTAAACTGAGATTTTAACTGAGATGCGTTCAGGTTCAAAACGTTGCAAAATGATCCTTTAAATTGTATGAGAAGAGAACTACACGTCCTGCTGGGCTATTCTAATGTATTCTCGTTTTTTTTTTAGCGAGTGGCACAGCAGTGCTAATGTTAACATACAAAGGAGATTAAAAAAAGTAGATTAACACTTTTTGGGAGAAAGACGTACCGGTAATCCAAACTGGGACGTTCAACCACAAGATTGAGATTGAACGAGCCTCCAAGAGTCAACATTCTTAAAAGTATAATTTGAGGCGAAAAAAAGGGTGTGTTTTTAACTGCTGTGGTTCTGCATGCAAGATGCCTCTGTTGGAGAATATAATTGTAATTTAAGAAAGCGCACTGCTGCATTTGGACCCGGTTTTGCTGAAATGTGTCAAATTAACTTTTGACTTGGATTTTCAATGCTCCTGTCAAAGCTGGCCACACAAGCTCCACTCCAAAAGTAGGAATTCTTCTTTCTGTTACTTGAAATGTTTTCCTGTGTTGGTTTGTGCTGACTGCATTTGATTTTTTGCTCTGTTGCAAACACTAGTTCTGGCTGGCGTGGGCTGAATGCTTATTGTTTTTAGCATTATTGATTTCAGCTCTGACTTTGAGTGAATGTCTTGTGGCTGCATGTGCTCTTTCTTTTTCTTTCTCCTCTCTTGACATGAGATTAAGATGCTTCCATGATGATGCACCAAACATGAATTGCATTTGATATTGTGTGTTTTAATGTGCGTTTCAACAAAATATCAGTACTGTTTTATTGTACTTGCATTATTGTGCGAACGTACTCATGTTTGAGTGCTTTCCACTGAATTGGTTTAATGGAATATCTTCTTCCTGGTTGTTGTTCTGTTTGTCTCTTTACCTTTATGGAAAATGTGGCTTTGGAATGGAAGGCATCTTTCATGAATTTGCTTCTTTTGCTTTACTATGACCTGCAATATTAAGCTCACGTCCGTCTGCGGTGGGCTTTAAATGTGCATTTTAATCCAGAACAGGTCCTGTTTGAGATTATAACTTGACAATAAGGGCTTATTTTTTTCCAACCAGGTGAGTTTGCTTGCATTTGCACTGTGAGAAAATGCTCTGTTAAATCTGCTTGTATGCTTTACTTTGAGGCTGTTAGCGCTGCTGGTTGTTTTCACTGCTGTCTGTGATCTGCTCGCATATGATGGCTGCTAATTTCTGTTGTTCTGTTGCTTCCATCTGTCTAGATATTTGCATTGACATTAATTGGGAATTGCCGTCATTAATGGCAGGCAGAGGTTATTTTTGTTTTGCTTGTTGTTTTGCAAAAAAAAAGCTGTATAGATACTTATGCTGGAGTGGTGCGTGTTGTTGAGCTGAAATGGTTTTAAGTTCTTTTTTCAGATTGTAACTCGCTGCAAATCCTGCTCCTTCAGAGTGTAGTACTGTATATTAAAAAATCCTACGTGTTTTGAAATGGACACACCTGAACAGGTACTGTTAATTTCAAATGTGTACTAGGGTTTGTTCAGACGTTACTCAACTTGACACAATACAATAAACTCGTATATAGTGTATATTTGTTACATTCCATATCTACTTTTCTCCATGTGGGCAGCATGGTGGTGCAGTGTGTGTATAGGGTTGTTGCCTCACAGCAAGAAGGTCCTGGGTTGGATTCCACCTGGGGTCTTTCTGAGTGGGTGTTTTACACGAATCGGGTTGCAGTGACTATTGCGCGGGTGCGCATCACTGCCTCAAGCATAATTTTAGTTTGGTTAAAGCATACGTAAAACTGATTTTATTTTCCACACCTCAATCACTATTGAGACACAACCGCATTTTGCTCACTGTGTCATTGCTGCGTTGGCACTCATTCCTTTACTCGTGCACTCCTCACTCAAGCAGTTAACAATCTCAGGACTGACAGCGGATCTGTTTCCAGGCCTTGCACGTGTCTTTGTCAGCGTTTCAACATCCGGAAAAAGAGCTATTGGACAAGGGGGGGGGCTTCCCAGCCGTTACTTCAATCTGTGCAACAACAGGCTGTCTTATCTGCTCTAGTGTTGCGAGTCTTGCTGAGTCGCTGATTAAAAGACATGGGGTCACCTCACCTCGTTCTCGCTTGCGCAAGTCTCTCTCTCTTTCTCTCGGGCTCCGTCTGCCTCTCTCGCTCTCTCACGCGGTTTTCACCTGTTTGTCACGCTAGGCAAATTATATTGGAGCAGACGAGTTGATCCAGAAAACTACAATATCAAGGTCGTTGGGAGGTGCTAAACATTAAGCTTGAATAAATGCTTTTAAAACTCTTTCCTACCCTCTCCTGGGAACACGCTCACACACACACATGCACACACACACTTTGTTTTTAATTAAAAGCCTGAGTGACAACATGGCCTTTTTCTTCCATGGCTGTTTCAAATTGGGAGAGATAAGGCTTATATTTAGGAGGCCTTATCATACTCATCTATATATTGCTGGGTAATTTTCCATTTCTCACCTTGCAAGAAATCGCAGACAGAAAATTCATCCTCCGTCCTTTTAGGTTTCAAATATCCACAGCAAAACCATCCATTCCCCTCTTGGTCCAACTTTGTCTGCCGCCCCTGGTAGATGTACGCAAATGAAGCTTGACAGTGGATTTCTGACATGCTTTTCTTCTGGGCCTTTACTTTGGTTCAGGATCCCACCAGCCAAATGAATGATGAACATGTGCTGTTCTCAGCTCACCTGGCGTTACGCCTGGTCACCGTCACCGCTGAGCACGGATCCACATCGGACTCGAAATGACAAACGAACATTAAAGCCTCCGCAGAACCAAAGAATCTGTTTCTCCTTGGTCTATTTTTTGCATCCAACGCGTGCCTGTAAGGTTCACATAAAAGCAAATCTGCAAACTCCGCAAACCAATGGGAAATACGTGACAAGCTCTGAAACATTTCTGCTCGGCTTTGATTTGTTTGGCCTGGTTTGTGTTCGGTTTGTCTCAAGGCAGGCCTTAATCAAAAGAGATGTATAACCCATATTGCTTGGAGCACATAAACAGTGTAATGTTGGTACAGAGCGGCAGATGTCTGAAGTTCATTTGTAAGCAAATGAGCTGTGCTGCTTGTTTTGACCTCGGCGAGGGCAACCTGTGAAATAAAGTGCCCGCCCCCTCTGTGATTGGGTGAGATGTACTGTACTGGCTGCATAGATCCTGGATGATGTATAAGCAGCATGGAACCAACAGGATTCTTTTTCTTTCATTGGTACTCTGTCGTTTATCAGGAATTAGACTGACCCTTAGTTCTAAACATTCATTCATTATCCAACCGCTTATTCCGTCATCGGGTCGCGGGCCGATGACGGAATAAGCGGTTGGATACCCCGCCTCCCGCCTCTCATCAATGGGCGAGAGGCGGGGTACACCCTGGACAAGTCGCCAGTCCATCGCAGGGCAACACAGAGACAGACAATCAGCCACACACACACACTCACACCTACGGGCAATTTAGCGTCACCAATCAGCCTAGGCTGCATGTTTGTTTTTGGTGGTGGGAGGAAGCTTATTTTTAGTAAGTAACTCTTACACCCTTCTTGTCCGTCAGGCTTTCTGCTGCTAGATCCACTACTCGTCTAGTCTAGGTTACTTGTTCATCCTTTTATCTGATTGAGGTTTCTTCAAATTATTGGCAAATCCATGTGGTTGACCGCAGACTGAAATCTAAAATACAGTATAGGAGCAATTGTGCTGCCAAACAGCAGGTCACTAGTTAATGATGAATCCAGGGAACTGTCCACCGCTCTGTAACACAACTCGGTTTCTCTATTCTGCTCTTTAATGGATGCCTCTTTTGCAGGTGTTTGCTCCTGCAGCAATGAGCCACCAGTTACATGCATGCACTCATAAAATAAAAATAAACATCCCTCTTACTCCATCACCTGTAAGCCTTTCTTAAGTAAGATGACAAAATCACATTATTTTCAAAGAGTTGCAGCATTTATTTTTTTTATCTTTCCTTTAAGCTTATCATCCTAAAAGTTCTGAATAAGAGCATGTCATAGAGAAAGTAGCTCGTCAGAGGAAGGTGTGTAAAGGCAGCTGATGGGAGCGGGTATTTTAGTTTGTCATTTAGGTTTAATTTGATGCCTTCAGCTCATCTCATTGTCAGATTGTCGCTGCAGATTGTGAGGAGAAATTAGACTGTCCGCTCAAAATTGTTCAACAGAAGCTTAACAACGCCAATATTTGAGTCTTGGGTATTTTGTATGTTTAGTTAACAGCAGTTTGAAAGTTGAACTTCAGCAGATTCAGTGAAATGAAATGAACCCCCAATGCTAATATTTGCATACATGTCTCCCTTTTAGCGTGTTGCTGCGACTTCCACTTTGAAATACTATTTAAACTATTAAAACCTACGTTTCATCCATCTCTGTATTTGTGAATTTTAGACAGTTGCTTAGTTGTACTGATGCTATGTTGCAGCTTTTTGTCCTTGAGGCTCTATCTATCTCATTCTCCTCCCCTTGCTGCATTCTCCCTGCTCCACTGTCCTCACCCCTCCTCACAGTGGGAAGATTTTCTAATATCCATTACTTCCACCAAGGCCAGCACAATCCCACTAGGTCGGCCGGAGACTCGCCAGGTGCCGATAAGGGCCTTGCACTAGACACTGTAATAACTTAACAAATCTCTCCATGACCCAGAATCCCCTTCACCAGCGTGGTATCCCACCATTTTCCATAAAGCCATTAAAATCGACCCGGTCTCATGTTGGGATGTGGCGTTGCAGTGCTCTCCATGCTGTCCTCATCTTAAAGCATTTCTGTAAGAGAAAGTGGGAGGATCACAATTCTCCACCTGCTGTCAGGATGCTGTAGGGACAGAATTGGTTCACGCACTTTGGATTGCATTCCGTGTATGTCTTGTCAGACATAATGGACACACAGTTTCACTTGTTGTCTATCTGTCCACACTATAATTTTTCTTTCATCCATTCCTTCACTCTGTTCTCTCACTCACACACACACACATTTCTGCTGAATCTCCCGGAGCACTTATACGACATTGATACCCGCTTCACTGCGGATCAGACCACAGCTCCACCCATTCCCACCCCCCCTCCTAGGCACACACACTTTCAACCTGCCACTCATACTTTAGCTGCATTCAAGTGGCAGTAGTGTTAATGATTCATTTCCCTTGTAATCCCAGCTCAGGCCGATAAGCTCATGATGGCTGCCGTTATTTGCGTCTGTTTTCCATTGTTTGTTCTGTTAATTTAAGCCTCGACAATCCATCCGCTGAGCCTCTGTGAGCACCAGGAAAGCCCATCGGCATGAGCTGCTCTAATAGATTAACGAGCCATACAGCACAAAGAAGGTGAAAACATCTTTGTGCGCTTTAAATGTCTTTTTGCAGACTTGACAGGTTTTTTTTATATATACTTATCACTTAGGTCTGAGTCACAAAGAGGAAAGTTGCTTTTAGAATATCCAGTGCTAAACAAGTAAAATATGACTTTAAATCCATGTCGGATTTTACCTCATCACTTTCTCCGTCCAAATGTGTTCTTAAATACCACCGACCGATGCCTGCTCTTCTGACTGGGGGAGTGAGCCGCAAGTATTCTGATCATCGTGCAGTGCCTGTCAGGGCAAGGTGAACAACGTGAACAACGGTCCTCTCATAAAGACATCAGGCTAAACATCAGTGGAGCGCACCATGGGTAATAACAAGTTTCATGAAGCCATAAATCTGCCTAATCCAATGATTTGGCTCACCTGCTGCACCACTTTGATGCGTCACGGTGCCTACTTGTCATTTCAAGGGGACGCGTCTGCAAGAAGCGAACGGTTTCTCTCCACTGGGCCTATTTTTGTCTATGTGACCATCTGTATGATTTTTTTTTTAACCTCGTGTTGGAAGAGTATGATAGAAATGTACTTGCATGCATGCTTGTTTAAGTGAAGTGATGGTCAGTGTCACCCTGCTCGAAGGCAAAAGCGTGCAAACCTCCAGCTAACGTTGACTAATTGGAGCACATCACAGTTACACTTCACCGGTCACCTGTAAATCTCATTTATGCCTCATGGCCAGCTGGCATTGGAGCCACTCAGTGATTTTCAGTTGTTGCCATTTTGCAGAAATGCCTTCAATAGTAATTTAGAAGACAATTGCTACAGCTTACCAAATGATGCTCTTAATATATGTCCCCATTGAGAATTGGGAAGCTAAGAACTGACCCTGGCTCTTGATGTGCTACTTCGTTCCAGTTCCTTTTAGGAGTTAGACATTTCCTCTAATTGAAGGTGCATTGCTACAAGTTCAGATTAAATGACTGCAATATGTCCTCGACAATGTGGCCTAATGACAATGTGAACAAACAGTTCCTGCACACCGTTGAGGACACATCCCTCATCGGGTTCACCCTGGCCTAAAAGCCTCCTTTTTAAAGCCAGCTTTGCTCCATCATAACAGGTCGCAATTATGGGTTGTTGCCAAGTGTTCTGAAAGGCACCTTATTTTTTTTATTTTTTTAAACTCTCTGCTTGTGACGTGGGACAATGCTAAAAATAATATCTCATGCGTTACTGCTTTTCTAACGTAAATACAGGGAAACAAAAAGAAGCACTCACATCTGAAATCCCCACTTGCAGTCGATTTTCCTCCAAATAATGTGGGAATAATTGCAAGATGACTTTTTGGGGGGCGGGGACTGGTCTAATGAAAAAGCTTTTAAACTTAGATCAAACCCTTTTAATGGTATCTTAAAATGCTGCCATTTTGGCCACTCGCTTCATGAGTTGCCTCACATTTGGTATCCGTACTTCACACGCTTCGTAATAAGCCTTTAATGAGAACTTCATAGCTCATATTTATGGGACAGAAATTACATTTAATTTTCCACTCGGAGAAGAAAGGAGCCTCTGTATTATATTATGACAGTCAGTGTTTCAGTGTCTTTTGGTTGTTCTTGTTTTTCAGCCTGTAGAGTGTATATTGTGTTACTGCAGTGTGTACATATGAGTATCTGTGGGTTTTTTTGGTGTGTTTCTTTTTTTTTTTTTCTCACTGTGTTTCCTTTTTCCGTGTGCGTGTGTGTGTGGACATGACCTAACACCCATACATGGCTTCTGAGTCAGGGTTCTATGGTTTTCCAGCTGCAGCCTAGCATGAATGCACCAGAAAAATCTCACACAGCATATATTTTAGCTAATATTTCACTCAGCGTGCCAACACTTTGCGGCATAGAAATTTGTCAATTATATATTTTTGTCTCCCCAAAAAAAAAGTTTAATCATCCTAGGCTGAGATTTACAAATACTGGCGCTTTTTTTCATCGGCTCATCTGAATATGAAAAGATCATTAAACCACAAGGCGTCAGAAAGTTCTTGTACAGAAATTCCTCAGCGCTGTAGAAGCAGCCGCAGGGAATGGATGATTAGTAATATGGTCAGCCATGTCTGGGTGTTAACCAATCAGGAACAGTTTACTGAATGGTGTTACTGGAAACTGCATCATGGGTAGTATTGATGTTTTTGGATCTAGATATATATTGGTGATTACTCTGGGCTTTTCAAGTTCTCTTTCTAAATCTGTCTGAGGTTACGCAGAGATGCAAAACAAACTATATGTATATATATATGGGCAGCATGGTGGCACAGTGGTAAGTGCAGTAGCATCACAGCAAAAAGGTCATAAGGTCAACTCTGCGCAAATGATTTGACCTCCCCTAAAGAATGAGCCACTTGTGTTTTAGGACTAAATGTATCTTACCATTCTGGGAGTGTGTTGTACAAGGTAATCGGTCCCTGCAGACATGTCTAAATTAGAATGCACCAACAGTGATCCATATCACCTTTTTGAATCAGTCTACATCCTGCAGGGCTTGTTGCTGCTCCGGCCTCATCACGGTTTAGCTGTCCCAGCCCTGTGACGGCACTGGTCTCCTCAGTTTTCAGCCATTTTGCTGCTCTATGTTGGCGAATGAGGCGTTATCTGGTGGATGGTCAGATTAAAACGTTGATACCAATCTCCCGTCTGCGCAATAAATAAGACACGACAGCTGCAGCCAGCATTCGCTTGACTTAGCTTAGCACAAGGGGAAAAAAGCTTGTCTGGCTGTGTGTGGCCAACGGCACAAGAATCCTTTCTGGAGTTTATAAATCTCAAGTTTGTTCAATATTTACCAAAATTTTTCAAAAATTGCTGCAACAATAATAACACTAATGGCACTGTGGTATTTTCGTGTAAATACGCTTTAGGTTAGTTGAGAATTAGAAATACCTTGCGTCATAAAATCAGTGTTTGTTTTTAAGTGTAGTAAAGTGTTTTTTGTTTCTCCACGCCGGTAGTGGTGATATTTCTTAAAATAGGTTTTGGATTACGTAGTTGTCCGTGTATCCCATCTGGCAATGAGTCCTTTCCTCCAAGTTTTTCCCGTCTTAATTCAATGGGATTTGAAACAAGTAGTACATGTGTGGGAACAGAAGGTGCTGCTCTAAATCTAGATGGAAACAGTGATTTCGACTGACTGGTCTCACACTTAAGCTTATTTCCCCTCTACCATATGGATTTCTTTCACACATTGGACACACCAACAATGGAGATGATGATAACGATGAAGATAAGGGGATAGCTTTGCTGTTCAGAAGAAAATAGCAGTGGGGGATCTGATACTCATCATCTTGCACCCATAATCAAGCGTTTTCTGCATTTCTTTGTGTGGCTTGCTGATATTTTCTCTCAAAGCCTCGTTTTGCTTTTTAATTGTAATTTTTTTCTCTTCTCGCTTCCTCCTCTGCCAGATTTCCCTTTCCCTCCCCTTCCTTGACCCCTGAGGATACCTACTCCAGTGCAGGTGTAGGGCCTGGAGGACACTGATAAGGCCTTCCCTTTAAACCTCAGCTCCACATGCCGAGTTAAGACGATGACAGGAGCACACTTGAAAACTCTGCACAATCACAACCATGTGGTTTTTATCAGCAATCATGACGGCCAGACAGAAAATTGACCTTTTTGTCTTTTTTCTTTTCTAGCCACAGTTTAGGGTAAACGCAGTATATAAGAACATGGAAAGTTGAGGGGCAAGAATGAGGAATTTTGTAGGGAATATTTATATTGAACATTAGAGAAACATAACATGCTATTAGGATTTTGTTCTTACTCAATATATTTCTCATTTTACTCCTATCAATGAACCCAGATAACACGCCTATTGGTGGCTAAAAAAAAATGAAATGAGGCAGTTTTCCTTAAGCCGTCAGGCCTTACACAGGTAATTTATTTTATCACGGCCATCTCTTTGCAGGTACTTCTGTAAACTGTGAGCTGCTCTCCACAACAGCTGTCATGGCAGTAATCTCCTAGTTGAAGATGGAGAGATATCGTCCCCAAACTGGATTCTCATTTCAGTTTGTACCTCCCAGGCTAGCAGTAGTTGCCTGTTTCTAGAGCATATGTCGAAAATTAAGCACCCATAAATTAACCCATCCATCCACAGCATTTATTAGGGGCTAATCTAATGTTTAAAAGCCTAAAAAAAGTATTTCCATCAAAAATAATGCATTTTCACAAAATGTATTGATCTTACTTTTAAAATTATACATGCAAAATTACATTGCATTATCAAAATAGAGATTTTCTCTGCTTTTTTTTTCTCTCAGCAAGATTATTATTATTATTACTGAACTCGTCCAACAAATTATTATAAGAATGCTGAGCTTGTATTTGCCATTTTTCTTTTATGGCCGAGTTTAATGATACTCTGTCGGAGGGAGTGAAAAATTAACATTTTATAACACCAAGCCGCTAATGCCTGCAGTAATGGATGTAAAAAGAAAAACCCCACAAGATCTAGCAGGGAGAGAAAACATACATTTGAGCATGTCATGACTTGCTGAGAGGCATCATGCTGCTGAAAATGGCAAAAACAATATTAATCATTAATGCAGTGGTGGAGAGAATATCCTTTTCCCCCCCTCTCACTTGGAATGTGAAGCTGTGCATTGGTTTAACACTCAGCAACACTTGAGTGGGATCTTTGGCCAAGTGAACTCTGCTTGATGTTAAACATAATGCATTTTCTGCTTTGATATTGGGACTCATGTTTTGGAATCCAAAAATCAATCGCAGTGTAGCATTGTGAGAAATTATAAAATCTTATTGTCACACAAGCAATGAGCTAATCAGACAAAATATCTCAATTATAGACTCTACTTTTAGAGATCGTGACTGTTTTGTCATATAAGGTCTTGCCGAAGTTTTGCCGAATTTCATCTGGATCGCATCCACAATGACGTGAGGAAACAATATTCACTTTTGCTTTTCATGGTTGGTGTTTAAAGATACCAAGAACAATTTAGAACATTTTGATGATGATCCAGATCACATTGTGGATGATGAAAATACAATTTACGAGTGCTTTTCTAGTTGTTGTTTTTTGTAATTACATGTTTTCTTTAATTCAGTATCTGTTCTCAGAAGCTACTTTTTTTTTTTTTTTTAACGCAGAACGATCATTCTGCCATTACTAAAAATGACTTTCTACAACATATTTTTTGCTGAGAATCTGTATTGGAAGTTTAAAAATATTTGCAGCTATAGGCAAAAATACTGCATGCATTGATTTTCCGTGTTTGTGATAAGAACGATACTTACACAGCTGACTCAAAGGGGGACCCAGCAGCTAGTGCTGGACAACAGTGTACTTCATATGACAATGTAGGTCGCTGTGATTAAGTTTCCAACTAACAACTCTCAAAAGGGTAAATCAATAGGTAATTTGGGGGCCAGACAAGAGTGCTTGGAGTCAATATCCTGACTCAAGCAACCGACTGTAAAGCCCTGCGGAGCCTGGTAAAAGGATTACTCTCTGCTACCCTTAACTTCTCACTCCATAATTGTATTTGTGTAGTGATGAACATCGCAGTCATGACCATGTCTTCAGCTTATACTTTTGTGGGAAGAGAAGATAGAAAATCAATATATATATATATTCACGCTAACCCCCTCCACATGCCCGCCCTTCCATTGTTCAGGGATGCTAAGATCCTGGAAACGATTCACAAATGAATATTAGCATGTTAGAAGACTAATCCCCCTGATTTTAATGTAATCATGGGCTCTTCTCCAAGCTTTTTGTTTGGTGATCTATGTTGCGCATTCGCTCGCTGTAGAAATGATTTCACGAAGCACGGTGTAATGCATGAATCGAGTTTTATCCTTCAGACCTTTGTCCATACTGGAGGATGGCATTTTTTTAAATGTTCACCTTTGTCGTCTGTCCTCTTTTACTAATTCACATTAATTCCGCTGTCAAGAAATATATCACGCTAGCAGAGCTTTACAAATAAGGCAATAATTGAAGAGCAACTTGTCGGCGTTCCTGCCGAGTTGATTCATCCTGTCCAGTGAGGTGGAGCAATATCTTGAAACCACAATCTGGGTCTATCAATGCCATGCTGTTGTTGTAACTAATCCTCTTTGACACGATGAACTGTTATCTTTGTGGAGGATTGATTCTCTTTTGTGTATTTGGCTAACGCCATTGCAGAGGTCTGACTTTTTGAAAGGAGAAACCACTGAGGATTTTTGAGGTATAGATTGAAGGAGAGCCACTTGAAATGGGGTTGCCTGACCCAGGTTGGCAGTACACAACCGGCTTCAATTGGAAAAAGAAATGAAAAGAAAGAGAAAAGCTTATTGGATGTATTGAATCATTTCGCTCTTTCAGTCAGCCGAGGGATTGGATGGGGTGCGTGATGAGAACTTAAACCCATCGGGCTGACTGAGAACTGCCACGAACAAAATAAAAACATATATTTCATATTTGTCAGTCAGCCAGATGCATTTCTCTAGCATTGATGAAAGAACTAGCTTAGAACCAGTGACTCTACAGCCCTTAATGGGTGATATTAACATTTAAATTCTACAATCCAATTTGCACGTATTACCCCCTGCTGCCGAAGCTCTTCATTTACTGGTCAATCTACGTTCCTACTCTCACCTATGGTCGTGAGCTTTGGGCCTTGAGAGAAAGGACAAGATCCCGGATAGAAGCGGTCGAAATGAGTTTCCTCCGCAGGGTGGCTGGGCGCACCCTTAGAGACTGGGTGAGGAGCTCAGTCATCAGGGAGGAACTCGGAGTTCCTCCACATCGAGTGGACTCGGCTGAGGTGGCTGGGGCATCTGTTTCATATGCCTCATGGACATTTCCCTGGGGGAGGTGTTACGGGGCCGGGCATGTCCCGCCGGGAGGAGGCCTCGGGGAAGACCTAGGACACGCTGGAGAGCCTGTCGCTCGGGTGGTCTGGGAACGCCTCGGAATCCCTCCGGAAGAGCTGGAGGAGGTGGATGGGGCAAGGGAAGTCTGGAAATCCCTGCTGAGACTATTGCTTCCACGACCCGGCCCCAGATAAGCGGTGTAAGACGGATAGATGGATGGATGGATATACCCCCTGCTGTGAGATGGATGTCTGCAGGATTGGACTCTTGGAATGGGTTTACTGTATAAATGCACATTAATGCATCTGTTTGATCCTCTGAGGTTTGTAAGCCATAACTTTGTTTTAAAAGAAAATAAACCTTTTACTGGATCTACAGATTCTCCTCAGGACAGGTCAGAGCAGAATACTTTTGCTTGGTGCTTCTACCATATATCCTTGTTAAACCCTTAAGGTCTGTTTCATAGACATCTACCATCCATGTATGATTTGAAAATACAAACCTCAAGATCTCTTTTGAAGAATTGAATAACGAGCTGCACTTGTTCCCAATCCCAATGGCACTTTACCACAGCAGCTGATCAGGCTGCTTGGCAATTAAGTACCTAAAATGAAGAGCTTCTTCTGGCTGGAAAACTGCTTCCGAAACAGACAAATAAAAAAAAAAGCTATTATCTTTCAGGCCGTTTTTTATTACAAATCTGCAAAATAAATTTCAATTGAATGTTGTCAAGGATCAGTCTCATAATTTCCTTCTCCATCTTATAGACTCTCAGTTTGAGTTCTTCTGTTCCCCAAAGACTTTCCTACACCGACTCAAAAAACTAAAGTGGACTTGCATTGTAGCTTTGTGTTCTGATCTGTTGAGTCCATGGCTAGTAGAACAAAATTGACCTGCGAAGGACTTTTCAGTGCATGAGTTTCGTTAAACATAAAAAAGGCAAGGACGTCTGGGTCTTTCAAAGCAAACCTGAGATTCCCCGCTGATGTTCTAGCCACACAAGGAATACCTCAACTTGGGGTCCAGTCCGGTTATGATTGTTTAAATAGTTGTGTTTTGCAGCATCTGTAATTTGACAGAGATTTTAACACACTTAACTGAAAAAATGCAATTATGTAGATTTCTAAAATGCCCAGTAGGCACAAACACTGTTGTACTGTGTGACGCACATGGGACAATTAGTCTGTGAATTGATGATGGGGCTCAGCACTAATTGGAGGCTGCTAAATGAATGTGATTTCTCCCTCTCTTCTCAGTAGGCAGTAGCATCAGGTAGCACTGATCGAAGTTTATTTCCTTAACCAGCTCTGGCTGCACATAATGGGTTGATCATGTGCAGTCGTAACTGCACAGCAGCCACCAGCACTAATCAAACAAACCAACTGCATTAACGAGGTGTTATGATCTTGTTGTGAAATAACTGAAGAGCACCAGGATCTCTAAAGAGCTTAGGATTTAGAATGAGTTAGATTTTTATTTAATTTTTTAAGAGAGGCTGGTCTTTTTTTGCAAACATTCAAACTGATAAGAAAATATTCCTTCTTTGCCTCCCAGAGTGTTCAGGGTGGTTCCCCATTTATTACATGCTGTATGTAGTCTTATGTGGGGTTACCTAAGGGCTATAAAACTTTTAGGTAAACTCAAGCTGAAAAATAACTTGGGCTCCAGCAGTCGATCAAAACAAGTACCGGTAGACACAATCAATCTAATCATCTCATTTCTTCTGCTTACCCGGGGTTTGGTCTCAGAGGCTGGAGGCTAAGCAGCGTATTCCAGATGTCCCTTTCTCCCAAAAACACTTTCCACCTAATTGTTAGGTATCCTGAGGCGTTGCCAGACTTGATGAGATATGTAATTCTCCAGAGTGTTGTAGGCATACCCCAGATTCTCCTCCCAGGTGAATGCACCCAGACAAGCTCCAAGGCATCCAATCCAGATGCGTGATCCACCTCAACTGGATCAGTCCCTCCAGGAAGTTGCACACTCAATATGGAGGACTGCTATTTTTGAATGTACAGCGATTGGTTGAATTTGCTTTAATTGACATTCCTACTACATCGCTAAAGCTATTCTTGAGTGATTGTGTGTGTATGTGTTTCTTGAGGCTTCAGCACATTTCATAAAACGCAAACAGCCCTCTCTACGGTTGTATTGCCATTGTAAAGTTTCAACGTAGCATGAAAAGCCTTTCTGTTCCCTCTGTCCTGCACTTGTTGCAATGGGGCTCACTTCATGTGTAGATTGGCATGAATGTATCCATTAAGTTAATTTACCATCTATGTAAAATACTATGTGCAGTGTTGTTTATTTGTCACAGTTAATAAGAATGAACATCAATTTTAAGAAAACTCACAAGGGCCAAGTGGCCCGTATTCTCATAGCACCAATCATGGACCACTATGAGCGACAGGGTCATATTCCTATTCCCAGTCCATAAAGCCAGTGCAGAATGGTTAGGTCAGCACTCGTGGACCGTGCTGTGATGGCGCCAAATGCTGGCAGTTGAGCTTCCTGGGAGGTCTGGCCTGGGGAATATTTATTTTGATGGAGCATGCAGGCATTTAAAAAAAAAAAAAAAGCTCACAGTTCCCTCCAGGAAACCAGAAGCAAGGAGCAGTAAATCAATAATTACACAGTGTGGGCAAATGACAACCAGTTTAGTTTGGTGGCCTACTTCGTTTCACAACATGTGGCCTGGCCTTCTAAACTGAAGGCAGCGTCTCAGGGAGAAACTATTCCCCCCCCCCCACACTAAATCAGATTTGGCAGCAGGTGGTCTGTGGTGTTGTGAGTGAGCTGCCTCTCCACCTGCCAAGGACTGTGAAGCTGGGAGAAAACACTCCATTTGTCTCTGCCCAGGTGACTCTCATACACCTCCCACTGGTTCAACACATCAGTGGCATCTGGCTGGTTTTGATGTGCCACTGGTCAGAACTGCAACGTCTTCAGAATAACCATTTAATACTGGAAGAGTGTTCTCAAAGGCTGCTTCTTGAAATCAGACATTTATGACCTTTGTCCTTTGGAGGAATCATCAGTGTTGCCATGTGAAGGGTTGATGCAATCCAGATTCATAAAGTGGATGAAAGAGTGATGTGTGCAAAGAAATCCTTCATGAGACCTCTGTAATATGCCTTTGAGCAAAAAACCTGTGACACGGTTGACGGAAGGAAAATTAATTCCAATCATGTTTTTAAATCCACAACAATTTGTCCTGAGCAGCAAAGTCACTCGGAGGCAAAAAAAAAGAAAAGGTATAAAGCTAAATGCAAGATGAATTATGTATGTGAGGGGAAAAACTCGATTATACCGTTATTTATCTGATTGACCGGTGCTGTGGCAGTGAAGTTCAATTTCCGCTCCTTCGCTCACGCTTCATAGCCTCTTGCTCTCTAATCTTTATATTTCAAAAAGGTACAATGTCTGGTTTTTTTTTTCCCCCTCAGACATTTCAAGGAAGCTAGGTTGTGTTCTTCAGGAAGACTAATAAATATCCTTCCTTGCAATCTTTTGCAAATTATTTTACCCATAATCTCTGGATTCTCTAAACGGCAATATAAAGTGATGGAATAAGGTTCCAAGCATAATAAAAGGTGAATATCACATTTGCCTAGAGGAAGAAAATACAGAAAATCTAATGAAATAAACATAAAAGAAGGCAATCACAAATATTTCCCACTATATTTAAGCTTCACCAACTCATTTTTCTCTTCAACCAATCACAATCTCTTGAATTCCTTTAGCCAATCACCTGTTAACGCTCAACCGTGGATGTCCGGCTATCTCCAATCAAGTCCCCCAATCAGGAGTTTCTTTTTCAATACATCATCCCAACATACGGTCTGCTCCTCGGCACCATCGCCAGCTCTGGGGGAGGGCAGGTTTTTTACATACTAACACCTAATTTGGTCAACGGCTTCCTTTTTTCTGATATTATTATTATGTTGTACTACGCTCCGGACGGAGCAGCGCTCCTAATCTCTTTGCTTAGCCACTATGCAAAGACAATAAAGGCTTTCTATTCTATTCTATTCTATTCTTTGTCGAACTACTTCCTGCTAAGTCTCTGCTGTCAAGTCTTTTTCCTCTGTTCGCAACAAATTAAATCATAATTCATTTTATGTCATTCTTAATTGTCCTGGTTCTGTCTGTACGTAGAAAATGTATTATGTATTTAAGCAAAAATACATTCCTTTGGGCTGACTTTCTGGCGTGACAGCAGACAAATGGAGCAACACATGTTTGAAGACAGTCGGTAAGAAAAACTAGTTTCAACACAACAGTGCTGAAAATCAAAACTGCTAATTTTACTGATAGTATGAGGAAAAAAAATCTGTCGTACGGCAGTGATACATTTCCATGTAATATTTAAAAAGAAACTTGAGTACACAAGTGACAACATTATGACTTCAGACTGCAAACAATACTTGATTAGTTGTTTTATATGTAAATGAGGAGCTGAAGCTGACATGTCCCATTATGTTGACTTTCCCACCAGTGAGGGGGACCTGCCATATGTATTAGAGTGTGGAGCCATTGTCAAATTGCTAATAAGAGCCTATGGATGCCTGAACTATTGCTCTCCAACCTTCCCCAGATTAGTCAATCTCACAGTCCTATTGCTGGCTCAAGATAAAATGGAGAATCCATGCAGCGGAGCCTTATCTGAGTGAAGCACACACTCTCAAGAGTATGGGATTTCACTACAAATTCCTTCAGCACGCTCCAGGTGTGACACAATTAATTTGAGAATTTGCTGCCTTTCCCTTTCAGCCCATGCCGCGTCAATAAACGCTATGAATTTTGTAATAAAGGCGGCGTGGAATCTTTTCAGGAAAGCATTTTGAATTCAAACATACTCGTCACATTTTGAAGTCGTGCACTTTAACTTCAACAATTTCACTATCGTGGTTCTGTCTTGAACAGACGCCGTGTCCATGCTAATAATATAACGTGGTGGCTTCATAAACCACTTCTAAACCATCCATACGTTCACAAAACTAAGATTAGTGCCACGTAAATCCTGTCACATGCACATGTTTTCACCATATGATACACGATGTGTCTCCTGTGGAGGAACCAGAAATAGCTGGCGATCGGTTTGATATTATTTAGAAAAGATGTTGCCCTTTTAGTTTGATTAGAGAGCACCAACTGTTAAAAGGAGTTAAAGCCTCTTTAATGCTTTAACTCCTTGGGAGTGACACGTCTGCATAACGTGGGTGGTTGTGTGTGTCACGGATTGAGTCTGAATCATTAATGGGAGTGTCACAACTATTAAGCTTTGTGTAATAATCCTTTTCTACAGTGTATAACAGCTTCCTCTGAGGGAACAAGTCAGTTGTTTTATCCAGTTATGGATTTTTCCTGTCCTCTGAGACATGTTGAACAAAGTGCAGCTAAAGACTTTGGCCGGGCCGTTCTGGGTGTTTGTTTTTTTTCCACACTGTGATCATTATTGACAATTGTACTAATCTTGGGGGGGGGGGGAAATGTCAGGGAGGGAGAAAAAAAGAGGCGGGATTAGTGGAATCCAAGAGTTAAGACCAGACCCAGCGCACTCTAATTAGCTAAAAGGCATGTTTGGCTCCAAACATGGATGGAGACCTCGGCTATCAGCGTTCGTGTCTGCTTGCATCTTCACCAGGAACTTTGTATGAGTCAAAGCTGAGAGTCAAACTTGGATACCGCTTTACTTTTTTGTATTTATTATTTGCAGTTGTGTGTTTGCACCTCCTGAATGGAAGTTGGCTCAAATGCACATAGTATCTTGAGTAACAATCAATGCCAAGCAGAGGAGAAGCGCAAAAGAATTAGACAGCCAAAGGAAATGAACCAAATTCAATTTCAGCTCTGGTCGCTCAAGCTGCCACAGAAAGCCAAGACTTATTATGAGATGGGCGCCGATGTCATTATTATTCAGACCCGATGAGGCGGCCTCTATTTAATGGAACCATTAAATTTAGTTCACCTGACAACAATCCCTGCATTATGAACTTGGTTCGCCTCAAAATTTCAGTCTCCCACTATTTGAAACGGGTCGTTAATTCAATGGTTCTTGTGGAACATGTTACAGATGAGGGTTATTGATTTATTTAGATAAGAAATGGTGCTTTATTTCGAAGACGGATATGTGATACCTGTTTTGCTAAGAGCCCGAATGAGTAAGGTGACGAGTCACTCGGCCGCCATAGATTCAGGAAATTGGGTTGTCGTAGTCGAACAAAAAGCTTGTCTGTGGCACGTAATTACTTTAGACCCGCAACTTTCGCTCCACACAGACGTCTCAGGTGTGTTGCTGAGGCTCAAAGCTCATGGATGTTTGGCTTGATAGTTGGTGTACTTCAGAGCTTTTCTGATAAGGGGCCGACAGTGGGTCCGTAGATGGACCTAGAATCTCCTTTTCAGCAGGCCGATAAGATTTCAAAAGCCTCACGAACAAAGCCTCACGCGAACACTTTCCATCATAACACCCGCGATTTTTATCAGGTAGCATTCAATTAAAGATTTTCACTGACTCCACACATTTGAAGAATGGTTCCCATTTGCAAGAGTGAGTCTGTTATTAGGTGTGTGTTGGTGGTAGGATAATGTTGATGTCTTCTTATCATAGATCATTTTCTGCGTACATCCATGTTGACGTGAAATAGAACACCAAATGTCTGATCAGCCATTTCGATGAATTGCTTTAAGCTATATATCCCCTCCTGTCTTTTAAATATTTTCCTGGTCATGAAATATTGTGAGTCATCGTCAAAATCCAGGGAAGTTCAGCCGCTCCGTAAGACAACACTGTGAATTGATACGTACTGCTCCACATTCATAATTGCTGATTCAGTGATTGAAGAAAAACATAAAAATAAAATCGTTGAGATTTTATTTTAATTTTTTGTCTAATTTGATTTCAAATCCATCCGAAAGTGTATTTTTTTTTACACAGATAGAAATAAACTGGTCTTTATTCCCGATTCCGGACTCTTTCCCTTTACATTAATCAGTAGTGAACAGAACTGGAAGGACTTAATTAAGTGTCCATGCTCTTGACTGTTCAGTGCCATGGGTGGCAAACACCCCTCTTCACTTATGCTCCTTCATGCGGTGTGTCATGGCAAACAGAGAGGCTGTGAGAGCAATGTCTTGGAGGGACAAAACACTTGAACCGATCTCCAAGCCTGTTTGCAGAGCAGCCATGACGAGGCCTGGCCCCTCCACGCAACAATGGGATGAGCAAACGGGAAGTCACGGCACTGAATTCAACGTTTGACGGGAGGACAAAGTCAGGAATCGGCTTAAGACGTTTGTTTACAGCAAAAGGGAAAGGATTGCAGTCAAGCAGACTGAACCCGGGCAGACACATGGAGAACATACAGACTCTCCCACAGAAATTCCCCAGGTGGAATTGAACCAAGGATATTCTTGCTGTGAGACAGCAATGCTACTCACTGCGTCACCGTACTGCCCCGCCTCCAATAATATATATATACACACATACTGTATTTTGGTATAAGTGTATAAAAGGTAAGATGCACTCTCTAGTTTGGGCTCCAGTGAATCAACCAGTAAATCACACATCATTTCTTTTTTTTAAATCAATCATTTTTCAATTTCAGTCATTTCAATGTAATTACAAATCTATTTTGGATTATGCACTTAAAACATGAAGATTGTCACTCTTCATAACACTGGAGAACATGAAAGACTGAGGGCTTTTTGCTCTGTGCAGATTGTAAAGCCCCAGAGGAAAATTGTGATTGTGGTCTATATAAGTAAAACGGATCTTGGAAGTTGAAATTCCGTAGCTGTGGGTGACATGACTTTGATAGTAATGGACAAACTAAACGATATTTCAGCTCCTGTTGCTGATGACTCATAATGCTTAGATGGTGCATCTCATAAATCAAGAGGAGCAAGATGGCTGTGTAATAGTCTCAACAACTTGGAAATACATTCAATTTAAGATCCACGATGCATTTAAATGTATATAAATATAATAAATAGAAATACCTTCAGGAAAGAACATAAATGGATGTCAGCCAAAGTACGCAGTCTGGAGGCAGGCTCGTTTTTCATTAAGATTAACTGTGTAACGGGGGTGGCCTATCTTTCTGTGCCTCCAGCTGGCACTTGTCCCCCTCCTACAGCAATTGTGTGCACATGTGAGTCTATGCGCGCGTGCTGCTACACTTTCAAACAATGACAGCGTTATCAGACATTGCCAAAGGCATATGAACGAATCAGAGTGGGGGGATACAGATCCAAAATCGGTAAGAATTTCTGCTGTGGACCAAAATAATGGATGGAATTCTGTTCTCTTGACCTGCTTTAGTAAATGACATGCCTTCATTCCCAGCAGAAAAGCATTGTCATGTAGAACTAAAACCTCATTTATATTGGAATGATCTATTTGTTCCGTATGATATCGTTCTGTTCTGGAAAAACAAATGCCCCGTGTGTGTGTGTGCAAAGTCCATCAAACTTATGACAGCTGCAAAAACTCCAAGCCACACTCACAGGATTTCAGTTTGGCAGGTATTTCACACCTGTACTTGTCTGTAGTATCTATTTTCACTACTACTGTTCCGTTCACATCCCATTTATAGTTTTATGGTAATTGTGATCAGTTTGCTGCCTGACCAGCATTTGAATGCCAAAGAGAAGAAATGTGCCACCTACAAGTGATCTGAAATTGTTTTTCTGTGTCTGTTTGTAACAGGATTTAGTTAATCAGAAGCAACTTCAAGAATTCTCACAGATGGTTGCTTGTGCAGTTGTTTGTAGAAGTTTGCACCTCTCTGTGTTGATTGTCGCACTTTTTGTTTTCTTCCATATGACCATATGCTGGAAACTGTCATCTGATCTCAGCGAGCTGCTCTTCAGTCAGGCGAAATTTAATCCATCTCACTACAGATCTTTTCAAAGATGTCCAGTAAAAGCACTCCAGCTTAATGTATATAAATTATCTCCTCCAGATAATTAAAACAAATGTTTGCAAGCAAATGCTTTTATGCACTCCAAGTTCTTGTCTGTTGCATTACCTACACTGCAATACATCAGACACCAAACCGACCGGGGGGGGGGTTATGGAGTTCCAGCTAAAGCACGAGGAGTTCTCCGCTCCCATTAGCCGTCGCAAATCATTAGGATTTAGGATCATTACTTGGTTGAGAGGGGTGCTACACATTCCTGGCTTGGTTTGCAGCCGTTAAAGAATCATGTCCGTTAGTTTCAATCTCTGTTGAATTACAAGAATGGGTTACTGGAAAGAGCTGGCTCAACCAATATGACAAGTAAGCAGCGGTTTTATTTCTTACAAGCGAGAGGAGCACTTCCTGGAGTAAACGCTTCATGGCTCCATTTTCAGCATTTTTTGTTAGAAGCTTAGCGGAAACTAAAACTTGAGCCAGAAAAGGACAAAGAAGACTCTTTGAATAGGAAGTATGGAGGCGCAGCACGCCGACTGCACCCTCTTTTGCCCCCTCCCTGCTGTGAAAGATGTGTGCAGTATGTTGTGTTAACAAGAGATTTTCAAGCTGCTGTAAAAATCTGAACTGGAGTAAATGGGAAAACCTGTAGAAAGCTTGTAGATAAATATAAAGCTGTGAATGGAGCATGCAGGATTCCACCACAGCAGGTTTGTCTTAGTTTGGTGAAGTCCATAAATGAAATCGACAAATGAAGAAAAGAGCGACGCTCAAAAAGAGGCAAGCAAATGAAAATGTACTGTGGGTAAATGTGTTTTGTTTGTTTTATTTGAAATTTTTACTTCTGCCGAGGAGGCTATGTTTTTGATGTTTGTTTGTTTGTCAGCAGAATTACAGCAAAAACTACTGTATGGATCTTAATGAAGAAAAACATTAAAAAAACAGTGAAGTTAGGTCACGTTAAATTTTGAGAGTGATCTGATCTGATCCAGAATGAGGTCAGGAAAAAAAAAAATGTTTATATTTATGGATTCAAAAATTTCACTTTACATGGTTGGTGTATAAAGATAGCAAGAACAATCTAGAATCTTTTGGTGAAGATCCAGATCACCATGTGGACGGTGTAGATCCAATTACAAGGGGAATGAGCTGCATGGTGGAGGTTTGTGCTCTGAGTGTTTTCTAATTAATAATTAATTAACTTGATACATATTGTCTGGAAAAAGTGTTTAGCCTACTGGAGTCTAAACATTTAACTGTTCATGCTCACACACAATCACGCTGATCGCGTTGTTTGTTGTGTATTTATCGAATTTATTTCATCCACTGCTTCTTAAAAGGGAGACAACTACGTGGCTCATACCTGAGAGTCTGACGCACCTGCCCTGTTGGCTGGAACAATGTCGGAATCTTCTAAAAGTGTAATGTTGTGGAAAATAGGAATCGGGATTCGGCGCGTCCCGATATGCTGCAGGTTTAGATTAAGAGTCCATGAAAGGTTAATGGCTGCCATTTCTCCTCAGTGTTTGTTCATTATTCAAATGCCAAGCAGGTAAACTCTAATCAACGTGCAGCGCTGCACAGATGGGTGGCGCACCGCTTTCTGAATGTGTTCATTAGGTTTCTTATGTATTATTGAAGCAATCATGCTGACATGTCCTCACATTAACGTCACAAGGGGCTGCTTTGATCCACAAACAAGAGTGAGGAGTGAAGTCTGTTGTTCCGATTTGATGGGCAATAAAGTGTGTGAGCTTGAAATGATGCTGTAAACCAGCAGAGGAGGTGGAGGACGGTCTGTTTTGGGTTCAAACGTTCACCAGTGTGATTGACAGGATGTTGGTTTTTGACTCCAAGCTCTTGATTTCTGCTGTATTGTGTCTTTGGGTACACAACAATGGGGGAGAGACCCCTCCCAGAGACGGAGTGTAGCGAAACACTTTGATACCAGACTATAATAAGCAGCTCCTGAATCACATTTGAATAATGCATTTTCTCAACGTATTAACAAATGTTTGTGCGTGTTTATGAATCACAGTTCAAATCTTTCACGGAGGTGACTTGAGGATGATATGGTCAGTAAAGCAGGTTGTCATCCACTGGAATTAACAAAATATTGCATAGTTGTGTAACTTAGTTTAATATAACTTGCACAAATCTTGCAGTTTTAGATAAACCATTTACATTTAGATCTGGAACAATATTATTATGGCAAATTCTATATTTTTAATTAGCCATGAAAAAATGTACCGGTAAGCTGTGTACTCGCGCTGAATGTTTGATTACATGCTGGCAAAAGGTATTTAATACCAAATATATTCAAAGGAAATGATAAATAAACTACTCCTGCTTCTGTAAGTCATGGATGCAACGTCCTCAGAAATGGAAGCAGTAAACTATCGGCTACCTTGTCATTACAAAAAAGTGTGAAGGGCAAAGTAGGTGATAAGTGCTGCATAATCAGGCCGATATGATGGCTGGAACAAGCACGCGTCTTCAGTCGTTCAACCTTGAGACTACCTGCCGGAAATCAACCACTAAACTCATAGATTAGGGGAAAAGAGGGGAGGGGGCATAAACACCTCGACAATAAGGGAGCCAGTCTGAAATCAGTCATACAATGAATGGCTATTTATCTCACCCGGAGAAATCTCTGCAGACGCCTCTTTAGCTGCACCAAAATTCAATCACGGTGTTGAATGAGATTTTATTGCATTCAGGAAAAGCCTAACCCCCCCCCCCCAAACATGGTTTACACACCAGGGTGTTAATAACGTCAGGGGTATTAGCATTAAAATGAAAGGTAAAGACAAACTCTACCTGAATATATATCTTTACCAGCAATTTATCTACTGATGGAATCCATATTTTGTAATTAGGAAAGCATTTCTGGGAGAATGTAGAAGTGCTGAAAGCTGGGAGTAAAAGACCTGCTCAGAAAGATGAATGCTATTATAGAGTGAGAAGGCTGGTCTGGAATAATAACTTCCTCCGCCACATTATGTTAGTGCAGTTCTGATAAGATCATTGCCAAATGGCAGCTGTTGGAAATAATACGATTCATTCCGTGTTGCTGCGGGACACTACAGGGCCCTAAATGAAGCATGTCTTCTATTAGACCCCTAAAGAAACAAACTAATAGCCCTGCAAAGACTTGCCATTTATAATATGACTATAATTCCTATGATTCATTAAGCAGGAACGGAAAACGATGGTATACTCTGATTAGAAAAGTCCTCAGGGGAAATTCTTATGTTAATTTATTCTGAAATCTCTCGTTGACTAAGCAACACAGTTGAGATATTGTGTAGCTTAACTCCGCAGGTCACATTGTACCAGAGTCTGCTATTGTCTCTACACTGTGCACTGTATGACGGATTAATGTTGTTTACATTCTTATAAGTCAGCCCAGAACAAAACCATCTAAGACCAGAGGCCATGATTATTATCATTTAAAGCTTTATTTAGCTGTAATAATTTGGTAAATGTAATTTTTCTTTTATTTTTTAATACGTAAATATCTTAATTATTCTTGTTTTTTAATTGTGAGAAGGACAAAGTCAGATGGTTTTCATGATGTCAAACACATTGGCTTGGTTTTGGCAACAATATTATTTGGTAATGAATAAGGTTGGTCCACAATTTATGTTTTAGAGTTGATGATAGAGATTAGCACCCCGCTGTTAACATACGGTAATGTATATATTTTTAATTATAGGCCTATTACTTATAACTACTGCATAAATGTGACCTCTTATTATTAGTGTTAGTAGTGTTTTGTATATTCCTATTTTAAAAGGAATACTATTTAATATGCCTTATAATATTTAATATTCTCTATGACGATATGAAGGATGAAACAAATAAATCCCACTGCTATAACAATGCGGATCTCAAGCTTATTCCCTGTAGCAGTCCAGTGACAACCAGGATGGAGTGATGAGCAGCTCTGCGTGCTCCGACAGGCAAGAGGACTCGCTTAGAACCGAATCATCCTATATCAACCGCTTTGACAAAACAGCACAGTGTGTCATATCTAGAAACGGATGAGCCCATGTTATAGAAGCAAATGAAAGCGAAAGGAGAACCCAGAGAGGTCAACCGCAACCATAGTGATTATTAACAGCATGCATATTAGTTCAACGCCCCTCATTTATCAAAGTGTAGAGATTTTCCCTTCATCAGCTGCTTGGGATACATTTTTAATAACATGCACTCATTATACCGGGTGGCTATAAGGTGGTTACTATTTTATATACACAATTAATGCACTTGCTCATTTTTAAAAAAATGTGATGTATATTTTGTTTTACATTAACTTGTGTGGTATTACTATGCACATTTGGTGCCCTTTGATTAAATGTTGTAAAACTGACACTCGTCGAGGAGCCACTTCTTTTGCTGGGGAAGTTTCGGTATCATTTGATGACCAGCAAATCGGTTTCATTATTATTCCATCAAACATCTTGACAGTATAATTATATGAAGAAATCACATATAGGACACGTCGGCATCATGACATAATTTATTTTTATATTTTAGTTTGGAAGTGGGTTTATAGCTCTGCCCTGTGTTACTCACACTCTCTCTCTCACACAAGATTGAAATGGAGCTTCATGCATCCACTGTCTTTTTCCAAACCTTTATCAGGGACAGCATCACAAACCGAGCGGGAAAGGAGATCAGCAGCCGGGAGCAGCAGGGTTTCGAACCATGGCAGGAAAAATGATTGGGCCTCATATTCTCAGAGTCATCTGTCTGGCCTCTAATTGGCCTCCTCTTTGTCATGTTTCACTTTGCAGCTGCACACACTCTCGTTTGAGGCTGATGTGTGTGTGTGTGTGTGTGTACGTGCGCATTGGTCTATGTGCATGTCCTCAATTGTGAGTGTGCATCTGCACATTTGCATGTGTGTGTAGGTCTAACTCAGCAGGGGGACTGGGTGGGGGAAGTGGTCGGTCCACCTGCTTGGTCCAAGTCACAGTCTATTCATCTAACTCTATTCAGAGGCATCCTTGTGAGCGGCCTAGCCGTGGGGCGTCATGAAAGTAATGCATCCCCCATCAAGGCCATGCTTTGGTAGCCAAATCATCATTTGTTAATTACCTTTTCAAGCCTTGGCTAGCAGACGCATACATCATGGCATTCTTGCTGTAAACACTGTGAAAGATCAAACCCCATGGATGTTGTACAAGGGCAAACATCAAAATAACTGTCTGTAAATATCCATGCACCACTTTAAAGGTGGTTTTATGAATTTTGCACCAAGTGTTTGACAAACAAATGAATTAAAGGGGAAATAGTCTGTTCTTTTCAGATTTTGAAAATATGCATGTGCCAACAGAAATTGGTATAATTGTATTTTCTCATGAAGTGTAAAGTTTTTAAAATGAAATACTAAAAATACAAATATTTGCCTTTATTGCAGGTGTTGAATATGACATAGTGCTTGCAAAATACACGTACATTTGTTTCCATTGCCACATTGTAATTTTAGAATAAAAAAAGGAGAAGTATTTATTACCTCTGCCGAGGAGGTTGTGTTTGTGCCGGTGTTGGTTTGTAAAAAAAAGTTACAAACGGATCTTGATGACATTTTTAGGGAAATTTACCAGGAATATATTAAATTCTGTTAGTGGTCCTGAAGAAATCCTGGATTATGGATCACTTTGAATTTTTCATTAACATTGCAGTCAATGGAGCTTCAAAATGTGTTCATCAATATCTCATTTGAATTTGACACAGTGGTGGAGGGTGGGGACCTTTATCTTTGCACCGTCTGAGTGGAATGAGCTGCTTTGTGGAGGTTTGTGCTCTGGATGCTTTTCTCGTTTTTGCTGTGATACCTGTCTGACTAGCTACAAGTGTAAACCCCCAGCAGGAGTCTACTGGTGCCTGTGAATTTGGATTTTCATATGTTGACACTACATTTCTACAATTCTCTGTAAAAGACCTCCATGGATCCATGAAAGCGCTAGAAGTACAATACCAAAAGTGTTTCAGCCTATGGCAGAAGACTGGGAGTGACTTTGCAACGTTTACCACTCCAAAGTTTGAAGGTCAATCAAGTAGCGAGAGAAGTGAGCGGAGAAATGAGTGCTAAGTAGAAAGCGCAATGGCATGTGGAGCTGCAAAATGGCCCGGAGGAAGGGAGCTGGTGTCGATCTTTTGATAGTGCCAGAGTCTGGAATTTGATATGAGCAGCCGCCACATGAATTTCCGTTGCTTTCAAAAACAAGGTGACCTTGTGAATTCACGAACCACAGAATTAAACACAGTTTTATCATTATTCAATTTATGGGTTATCTCTATGCAGGCCTTTTTTTTTTCTCCTTTCACAAGGACATCGGAGTCCTTTTGTGAAAGGGAAAAAAACCCCACTTCATTTTTACTCTTGATACTTTTTTGGGTCAATTGTAGATCTGTTCTGGAGACTTGTGATGGATTCATCTGAGACTCGAGCATTCATTCAGAGCCACAGCAGAGAGGTTTCAATAGTATACATTCTCACTTACTTTTCGGAGGGATTTTTTTATAAAAATGCCGGCCAGGTTGGGGGACATGGCAGAAGGGTAAATTAATTCAACACCTCTTTCCCTCTACCTGCCTTTCAAGCATGCACATTAATCCTTTCATGAAGGGGTTAATGTGCATTTTGCGACTATTTAACATTTGGTTTGTCTACTTTTGCTAGTATGCGATCTACTGGGGAGAAGAAGAAGAAAAGGAAGCAGTTCCCTGCTCTGACCGATGGCATCAGCACCATGGAGAGCACCGCAGCACTTTCACCATTGCTTGATTTAAAAAAAAAAAAGATTTCTTCTATCCTGACAGGTGTACTAATAAAATGCCAGTTGATGATTTGCAGGTTGGTTAGGTTGATTGCCTCTGGTAATGTGCCAGATGGATGCGCACTGTGCAGTTTCACCTGTGGGAGATCCAACTGTTCAACTCGTGTAGCATTTCCCGAATGTATATGGATCTACTGCACTGAGACGCATTTTCCCCTGCAATTCTTTTCACTAACAGAGAATTGGATCACTTTAGAACCATTCTTGTCCCATCTCTCCTTGCAGTGAGAGATGTGGTGTGAAAATGACTGGGGCTTTCACAAACAATGGAGTCCTCCTTTAAAGAGCATGGATAATTCCACCTGACACCTGACAGAGAGCATGAGCTCCCACGGGGGGAAACTGAGAGCTGTGTGCCTGTGAAGTCTGAGTGGGCGCTCGATTGGCCTTAGGCCCTGACGGAAGTCATGGCATGACCTGATCCGATCCCAGATACTGTAGAAGAGTTGTTATGCCAGATGTGTCCTTGTCTGAGAGACTGCATATATAGATAGTAGGTTAAACGTGGAACGCGGTTTGTCACAGACCTCATAATGTCGATCCATCTATTTTGTTTTGAGGACAGTAGAAATGGCAGTGGAAGTATGCTGACGGTGCAGATGTCACGCAGCCGTTTGGTCCGCTAAGGTGCATCGCCGACTGCGTTATGAGGGGTGACTGTTGAGGGAGCCTGAAGGGGTACAGACCCATAAGCATCCGTGAGCATGCGATTTCAAAGTTAATTTAACTTCAACTGCTCTGTGAACATCCGGTAAATGTGCATTCTTCGCTCCGGGGGGCTCAAAACTTTTCAGTATCATTATCCACCAAGGCAGAAGTAATTTGATCAAGGCTAATTTTGTTATTAGCCTGATTGTGTCCTCTGCCTGGCCCATGCAAGGTGACAGAGATGAATAGAGAATCCTTCCCCTCGGTTGAACGGAGCATGCAGGAAAAAAAATTACAATAAATAAATGTCAAAGCTTTTTTCCTCCTGTGATGTCTACGGATTCCTTTAAGTCTGGAATCCCACAAGGTTCTCTAGGTTACAACTGTGCTAACTTATACTTGTTTAGGATATAGTTTTAAATGTGAGCTACACAAAGAAAACAAATGCATTTTCATTTGAATGCAGGGGGGGGAACGTTTTCTCAGCTTGAAGTAGCTGGCTAAACTCTAAAACAAACAGAGCTCTTATGAAATGACAGCAATCACACACTTTGATTGCCCCTCAGTCACACAGCTGTCTGTGGCTCCAAAGGCTGTAGTTACTTCCTCCTGTACAAGTACCTCGATACTAATCAACCTTTTTGTAATTGAGACTGACAATCTTGCTCCAGGTGGTCCCCATGGAAACCAGAGAATGTTCTTAATTATGAGAGGCCCGTGTCTTGATCGCAGTTCCTGATTCCAGCCAAAACCGGGAAGGCACAAAAAGTTGTGGGGGAAAAAAAAAAAAAAAAAAGTAAATCCCATTAAACTGTAACTGGTGTACTGGCGTGACGCCTATGCCACTCTGTAGTCGCATCAGGAGCAATACCATGTAATAAACTCCTTTACTTTGCAGGCAGTTCTTTGACATTCATTATCATTTCTATTGATTGTAAAGTACTTTTGTTGCTAGTTTGGGAGTGAAGCAGGTCTGAAGCTGTGTTTGTAATGGACTATAAAAGGTCTAACGAGTCGCGGAACTTGTAGAAACCCTGAATTTAAACCCAATGCTTGTTTGTTCATTTGAACATGTCACTGGTTGCCTTTTAAACCGGCTGCTTGTTAATGTGCTTTTGTGATAAAGGCCACAAGCTGGAACATGTTTACCCAGAACAGGCAACATGTTGCGTATTTGCAGAGCTAGAGTTGTTGAGTCATTGTAATATAATTGTTTTTTTTAAGAGCCTGCCCTCATTTCAACTCTTTGAGCAAATGCTGACGGTTATCAAAGACTGAAATGCATCCCTGAAATGCACACAAATCAAGCTGGAGAGTTTATTTTTGTTTGAGTAATAGTGACAGCCCACTGGCTTCGGGGGGGGCAGTTGGAAGGTCAGCAAGCTCTCCTGGGTTCCACCCTACTGCTTCTGCCGCAACCCCATGAATGCATGAAATGTTTGCAAAGCCTGAAAACCTCAAGCAATGCATTTCCTTTGCCACCTAACCTAATATGACATGTATCCCTGCAGCAATGCAGACTTAATTCCGCATAATCCGGTTTTGCTGACTGCAGTGACGTGGGATCCTCTTTGGAATTCAGAAGGAATGCTTTCGAACATGACGACAAAAAAAATACAAAGATTGTATTCTGTATTCTTTTGTAGCTGGACAATGACAGCCCACTTGAATGGAATGGCTCTTTTTATTAACCTCCAGTGAGGTGTAACTGCTCCAAGCTAAATGTGCTCGATAGGTTTGAATGGGATGTGGTTCTTTTGGTTATTTGATAGCCTGTTGGGAAAACGAATTCCCCTACTAGTGAAGGTGACACGCTTTATGTCACATTAAGGCCTACTGGTCATCACCCTCCAACCGAAGTCATTGTGGTTCCCCCTGCAGCTCACACTGGCCCAGCCTTATCTTTACTGTGTATTGTTACGTGCCTGCCAATCGTATGCTTCACAGTGAATATGAGGAGACTCGGTGTTCACCAGGGTGGAAACATCTGGAGGAGCTTAAAGACCTTTGTCATAAGGTATTCAAAAGTATGATAATCACGCCACTAAAATCAGATCTCCAGGAAGAAATACATTATGACATGATGTGGCCGGCTGCACTCTATTTTAGTCACTTCATTACCCCTGATGTGAATTTCACATATTTGCTGAGACATGCAGAATTGTCCAGGGTTTGTTGTCTCGGGAAAAGCTGTATCAGCAGGAGCATCGAATGAAAAATTCAGCTGGGAAAGAGAAAAGAAAAAAAACAGTGCAAATACATCCAATTTTTCTTTTGATTTATTGCACTTTGCAATTACAATAACCAAAGGGATTCACTCTGATGTGCAGATATTCAAGAGAAAGCAGATTTATTTTCTTCCCACGCAGTGAATATTATTATGCAATTTGCTCATTGGGGGTTGGTGGCATGCAGAATTTGAATGTGCATGCAGACGAGCATTTCATTGCACAAAAGGAAAGCTTTTTTGGGAAATGAATGCCCATGGAGATGCTCATCTCATGGAATGGGCACCAGCATGACGAGTGAAGGTGATGTCATGACTTTTGTTGATTTGGAATTCAAATAAATTAGAAAAAGTAAAGCAGATCAATGTACTTAATCGTGGTAACCGGTTCATCCTAGAGCGTTTTCAAGAACATACTGACTGCCATTCTCTTTCTCTCTGTCTCTCCGCCACATGTTTGTATTCCATTGTATATTCATCACTGTTTTAAATGGAGAATATTAATATTAGATTTTGTGCTTATCCTGTACAGAGCAAAAATAATGGAATAATGTTTTACCTTTTGGCCTGCCTCTGTTGCTTCTCTATCTCCAGAAAAGTCCAACCCATACCAAAACAATCTAATGATATAAGTAGCTACCTTCACGAGCAGAAGGTAAACAATTGTATTTTAAACATTTTCTTTTCTATTATGCTCATAAAATAATTTCCTCAGTCAGGAAACGAATAATTGTACCCTTGTGTCCCAGCTCATTGTGTTTGGTTCATGTGATCATCTTAGAGAAAGCTTTGTGAGCTCTACATTATTACATATGGAAACACAAATACTCTCCTTAAAAGTGTCTCAGCAGCTGTTTATAATCTGTAAAAGTTTAATGAGCAACTTCACTCATATCGTTTGCCCATATGGCGTCATTTAGAAACAAGGAAGTGCTAATTCTCTGTCTGGCATTTGTCATGAGACGCATAAATACAGCTGCAACTTGTTTCCCAAGGTGACTCGGTAGCTTCTGATTTATGGTCATATTCTGACTGCTGCGTCTTAGTTTGGTACATTGTTGTTTTAAAAAGTCGTGAGTGTGAGCATAATATGGTATATAAAATACGACTCGGAACCATTTTGATCTGAACGTCACTGATGCTGTAAACGGAATCACATCCATCCAGGAAAGCATGTCTTTGAAAACTGTGAGTAGTGTTTCTAGTGTTATCTCCATCATATTACATAAAGAAGTACAAGCTAACTTAATTTTTATTATTATCTTACTATGATTCATAGACAGTGTTACAACCCCTTTATGATGACATCATCAGCCTCCATGCTCAAGCTACATTATTAAACTAATATTGAAATTAGGGTGCTATTTGATAGGTTTACTTATTGAAGATAATTAGTGATCAGGTTTCCTGGTAAAAAAAATAAATAAAAATACACTAATTGATTCATCGCTCATAGAAATTTCAAAAAGTTCAACAGCTGCTCTCCAGTTTAAGTTTACTTTAAATCCAACGTCTTTGTTTCTCATTTTTTTTAAAAGCCAGTTATCTTTAAACCGTCCTCGCCCGGCTGCTATGCGTGTCATCCGGCAGCCGGCATGCCTCAGCTTCCATCCGCTCGACATAACTCACAGGCTTCATTATAGGTTCCTGCCTGCTTTCCAGTATCGCTCTGGCAGGCTGTACTTCACAGACCTCAAATCAACAGGTTCGACATTTTACGCCTAAATCACACTTAAACATTAATCGCTGTGCACAGAATCATGCCAGAACCCAGTCAGTGAGAACTACATTAGTGAGGGTAGTGGCGTAGTGGTGTAGCGCTGTTGCCTCACAGCAACGAGGTACCTGGTTCGAATCCTATCTGTACGGAGTTTGTATGTTCTTCCTGTGTCCTCGTAGGTTTTCTCCGGCTTCCTCTCACCTGCAAATCCTCCTCCTCCTCGGACACTGAATTGTCCGTTGTCTGTCTCCGTGTGGCCCCTGCAATGTGCTGGCAGCGCATTCGGGGTGTACTCCGCCTCTCGCCCATAGCAAGCTGGGATAGGCTCCAGCAACTCGCTTGACCTGTAAAGCAGAAAACGGAAGAATATGGATGGATACCAAAAAATTCCAAAAAGTGCCTGATGAATTTTACATTAAAAATTAACTCCTACATATATAGAAATGTATAGAAATGATTCACACAATCCATCGACATGTTTAATTGTTTCCTGAATGCATAACTCCACCGGCCCGGTCAATACCTCCAGAGTTGTACTCCTGCAGAAGAATATTGGTAAATCCAAGCTTTTTAAGGCATTAGCTTGTGCTTGACAAATAAAGTACTAACGAGATAGTGATCAGAGAGGGCCCAACTCCAAAGGCAGCTTGCTTGCCTGGCAGCGCTTGATAATCTCTTCATTGGCTTCACGCAGCTCCCTTTTAATCTGACTTTACATAATCCTTTTTTTTTTTACCCTCCTGATCAAGTAAACGCTTAATTATGGCTAATGAATTCCATCCAGAGCCTGGGTAAACACGTCTATCAAATAAGATCGAGCTGATTTCTAACTGTAGAGAGGAAAATAATGGGGGGGGGGGGGGGGGGAAGCAAATATGGGGAAAGCAATCGCTAACCGGGGGCATTTCCTGTACCGAAACGACAGTGGTCCCACTAAATACTCCTGAAACAAAGGATTCTCTAAAGACACCAACGGTTTACTGCTTAGAGGAGAGACAATCTGTCTATCCTGATGTTTAAAAATGAATGCTAACTGCATTCACCTGGAGCCATTAAGCATGTATAACATAATTACTGTGCATGTGTAATGCCTGTATGTAAATTAGATTAACCATTGCAAGGAATTACATATTTAACTGTTTGTGACGCTCTAGCATAGGCCAGTCAGGAAGATTAACGCTTTACACACTATATACTATTATATACTATTCTGTTCTTCACACCGTTTATGCATGCTGAATGCTATCCTTCTGCTATCAGGTGCTGCGCCATTGCTTATTTTATTAAGTTATTAAGTTATCTGTAAAAAGCTATTTTATTGATATAAATTCCAAAAACGCCACCGTCTGTGTTTGCTTCTCGCTGGTCTATGGCCAAGCTGTCTGTCTCTTGACGTTATTTACTCTGAGGTGATGACCATATTCAAACGGCTTTACCTTGGCGCTACAAAGGTTATTATTACGACACAGCTCCATTAGTTTAAGAAGCTCGTTGCTTATCTTGGCTCTGGAAACTGTTTAATGAAGAATTTGAGTTATCTGTGAGACACGACTGTTTATTTTGGGCGACCATTGTCATTCTCTACCCATGTTTGACAGTTGGTCCTGGACAATTTGTGCTTGGCATCCTTGAATATGTTTCCCCGAATGAGTTTGATAGAGTGACCATTCATTCACATTGGGGGGGGGGGGGGGGGGGGCTCTTGATGCACGACAGTTCGAATGTTAATCACCCAAGATTCTTTGGCAGATTGACAGAGCTCCATTCACTGCTTGCTCTGTGAATACTTTCCCTCTAAAAGCCAGGCTTGTGTGTCTTCGCTCTCTTCTTGTGGGACGAGACAGATGGAGTCCCCAGTGACCTTGTTTTACAGTCCTCGGCTTAACTCACCCTTATTAGTTTTTTATTTTAACGGACGTAGTACCATCATGGTAACCTCTCAGCTTCGGATAGCCTTGGGTAACCACACAAGGTAATTTGAGCTGTATAGAACAATAGTATTATAGGCCAAAATAGTTCAGACAATTCTGCATTCCATTTCTTACCTTATTTTTTATTTTTGTGACATTTCTGTGAAGAATACCGGTATCACATTATAAATATGGTTAATTTTACTTCCTTAGTATACATACTAGTATGAAATAGTATACAAAAACATAATTACCAGATCTTCAATTACAATCTACCAAATCATTTCTGGCACAGAAAGGGGTTATACTTACTCCATTCAATTGTCTTTTTGGGTTGCAATACATTACTCAAATAGACAGATGTCAAACCGGTACGTTCTGCTGTGGTGCGCCAGTGAACTCCTTTTAAAAGCCCAAGACATGGTCTTTGATTTTGACCCAGTGCGCAGTGTAGAACAATCTACAGGAAATTTGACATTTAAATGATCCAATACTGACCAGCACAGACGTTCAGAGAATTCTGGGCATTCCATCACAGAACACACAACCTGCTTGTTCATATCCACACCATTAGTTTACGACTACAAGTCAGCTGTGGTTAAACCCTCCGTGGTCCTAATGGCCGGCAGCAGAGCACCCTTGAAACATGATGAATTGCAGTGAGTGTTTCAATCCCAGCTGGGCATCTGGTACTTAATGGCTTCCTTTCTTGTCAGATGAATTTCTGTGCCTCCGAGTTGAGCCACATACAAGGGGGACGTTTGATTTTCATTTTTTGGGGAGGTGATACACTATCTTCTGGATAAACACATACCACTGTGTTGATATCCTTTACAGATTAAACCAATGACATGAGTCTGTCGTCATGATCCTCCTCTGCAGCAGCTCAGCGTGGCAGGAGGGCGGGATCACGTAATGTGCCGCCGACAGTGATGAAACAACCATTTAACACGAGATGACAACGAACAAGTATCCTCACTTTCTCAAGGTGTCATATTCTTAATCATAATATTCATCCCAGCTCTGTGGCCAGATTAAATAGCCCATTAACCTGACTCGTGAACGTGCAGGCAGACACTGTCGTAGGTAGATGGCGTTTTAAAGAGAACCATGTAGTGTGGCTCTAAATGAAATTCTTCATCAGTGCAATTTCATGTGTCAAAGAGAGTAATGTCTATCCCACTGTCCCAGTCCCAAGTCCATGTCTATGCAAAAGCTGCTGTTACAACGGACAGATGCTTAACTATTGGTCTTACCTCAGATTCAATGCTAATTTACACCAATTTTGGTCATTCTTTGTGTATAGAAACGACTGTGTAGAGCCTTCTCTTTGCAACCCTAACAAAGAAACAAAGAATATGATTCCTTTTGGTGTTTAGGCGTTTATTGGTGCATTGTGTATATTTGGCAGTTGTTATTTTTTGCTTGGATACAGCTTTATAATGCTGAAATAATTTTGCAAAGATGTTGCTGCTGCATAATTTGATTTAAAAGGAACTGTTTAGACAGAAGGGTTAACGATGTATTTGCCAAAACTGATGTTAACAACGGAGTTGTGACTCTCCACACACAGTGGGAGGCAGCACAGTGACTGTAAACAGGGTTAGACCTTGGGAAATGACCAAGATTTATTGCCTGACAGTATGTGTCTTCTTAACCCAGCCTGGGATATACAAGTGTCAAAAGGCAGGCTAGATAACATGCTTTAATCACTGCTGTTTACACTCCGTCCCACCTCACCGGGAATGTTATACTGCTGACAAAACAGGAGGTTATCAACCAAATTATAAGAGTTCGTTCAGTACTTTACGTGGGTGGAATGTCCAAGGATATTCACATTACGCAAGTCAACGGGAAGCTGGAAGACATTTTTGGTTATATAATATGTTGTTTTCCCAAGGGGAGTGAATCGGAAAATAGTTTATAGTTTTCTTAGCATATATTAGTATGGATATGACAAGGTAATCCACTCCCACACAATTATTGTTTAGACCACAAATATAAATTAATATGCAATGCAAATTACTTATTCACTTAACACTTTAACTCTTGACAAAGATTACGCTCGGCTAAATGGCGTAAATGTTATAGTTTTAGCACAAAAAAAGTGTCTTTGTCTTTAAACATGTATTAATCCAATAATAAAATGAAACAATTTAATCCCAAACCAACCCTTGAGGTAGCAGAGATTCCTGGTAAATTTATTGTATCATATTTTTTCAGTGTACAGAGACATGCTCATGAGACATGTTTGACTAAAACAACATATTTTAGTAGTCCTCATGAAAGTGATGCCACTGGTAAATGTAAAGTGCAAATAATTACAAACTGTTTCTCTGAAACTTTTATTGAAGACAGATTTTTTTTTTTTGGCTGGAGGCTACAAAAAACAAAACAAAAACTTGATGACGCAACCATGTCTTGCAAGAAAACACATTAAATACTTGTTGTATAAGATCTTGAACAGCACATAAATTATGAAAGCTGGAGAAATGAGGAGTCAAATCTTTCTCTGCGTATACCGTCCCACTCGGGCATTGAAACCTTCAAGGCCAATCTGCCAGGGGGAGGAGTGAGAGGCTATGCTCTTCATGCTAGAGCTCACCTGGGAGAGTGACAAGACCTTGCTTTATGGGTCTGCGGTTTCCTTCATGTACAACATTTGAGTTAATCGAAGTCTTCATCCCTGACCAACCTCATCAGGAGCTTACTGCCAAGGAAGTTATTGGGCTAAAAATGGCCGTACAACAGCAGGAGGCTGACTGGGAGCAGGAGAGCCGAGGCGGGGGGAGGGAATATCACCATGAGGGTAGAGTCGGTACGGATATCGCAAACAGAATCGCAAAAGAATCAGAGCTCAGTTCGCATGCTGAGCGTAGCAGGGGTGTGACAGTCTGTATTTGCATGATGCAGATAACAAAATTAACCACAAAGATGAGGCTGTTTGCTGTCTTTGTAAAAGAAAAGGACCTTGTCTGACCGCCTACTCGGTGCATGGTGATGTTGGTGCCTTCATGTGACACCATATGGGACAATTTTGAGGACATCAGTGGGCAAACTGATCCGTGCAAAGATCTAAAATCCTGAAAGCGTGACCTAATATCGACCCTCCACCGACACTTGCTTTGTACAAATTCAGTATCGATGAGCTTTCAAACATGTGAAAAATTATTGTCACTGAACATAATTCTCACGTCAACAAAATAAATCGTAATCTTTAAAGTAGGTCAATTGGGTCATATCCTCAGACATGCCACCAATCAAGTGAAATGATTTGAGTTTGGTACAAAATGTGTTTTAAAGCCCAACAAAATAAAACTCGTGCGTCACCTTAAGCCAAAGTAAAAGCCCTCATGCTATGGCGTCTGGGACATGACTGCCAAAATGAGCTTTCAAATTGATGCATGATGAGAAGGACAAGGGTGGTGCCACTTAGAAAGGGGGACGCTCCAGATAAGCATATGGGGTATTCAATCATGCTGAGCCTTGAGGGGCAGCAATGAGTGATACAGTGAGGCGTTCCAATGAGGAACGGCTGCTTGAAACTGCACTTAAGTATTGAAAATAAATGCTGTCCCACTCTCATCCATTGTGTGCTTGGTCTCTCTCCTGATGCCCCTTTTGACAGAACAATAGTTAGCACTTTTAGCTTAATTTGCTTCTTTTTTGAACGTTTGTGTAGCGCTTGATTAATTAAGCTGTACGTGTGATGCACTGGGTGGTCCAGTACATCACATGCTTTTGCGCTTAAGAGAATCGTTCGACAGGTAGATATTTTGTTCAAAAATATGGTAATTACTACCCCTGAAATCAGCCAAGAGTTTTGATGTCTGATGCAGCCATTCTCCCATACTGCAGACCAAGTTAATGTCCCTCCCCAACCCTCACTAAAACTGGTTACAAGAAAAGTAAACATCTTTACAGTCACCCTGATCTGATAGAATAGACCGGTGATATTGTGATCATACATCATATGTCCTGGCAGTTTATTTACCCCAGTAAGATGGCTGGAGAAAGTATTTAATTCTCCTCATGTTAAAACAATTCTGCTGTAGGGCCGGCTGCAACCTGTCACTGTGCAATAAATGACACCTGTCATGTTTTCCACAAAACAGGAAGTGATGACCTTCAACCGTTCTAATAGTCGCCGTTCTCTAGCGGTGTTTATGAGAAACCTTGTCAAGAAATAGTTTGATTGACAATGAAAACACAGCTTGGCTTTTGGTTGGGGGGGCAGGGCGGACGGGGGGTGGGTGGGGGATGAAAATGGTGAATATAATCAGAGTCAGACACAAAACAAAACATCTTCTGCAACCCTGTAGATCATTTGTAGTGACATCCAAAATTCTTGGGACGCACGGAAGACGATGACAGTGCTGGCCGTAAGCGGTGTCATTTTTAGCTGCTGTGAGAATCAGCTTGGCAGGCTTGACATATTGCCATTCCTAGCTATGTACAACACTCTCTTCAGCCAAATGAAATGTTCCCTCGAAATTGAGGTCATTTCTATTCAAATATTTGTTGTCATGACAATCCAGCAGGAGGGAGACGTATTACAGGAATAACTGGGATGACAATGGGAGAATTCAGCCTAATGGTAACATTAGGATTCCCTCCCATGCATTCGCTTCCATTTTCATAACTGATGACCCACTAGAAACGTGTATCCATGGCACAGAGACAGCTACACACTGAGACTTACAGCGCAGGGGTGGGGGGGTAAGCTGTGGAATGGATGAAGGGTGCGCTTTAGCTGGATCCACACAAAATCCAGAGGGTGTTTGCATCGTTGAGGGCGTTCAGGTGTGCTTTGGAAACATTAAGGAAGTATCATCCATCCATTTTCTGTCGCTTTTTGGGCCACAGGATTTGCTATGGGCGAGAAGAGGGGTACATCCAGAATGCGTCGCCAGCACATCAAGGGGTCACGCAGAGACGAACACGGGCTCCACAAATGGGAAGTGAAATTGTGAAGAAAAAAACAACTCCAGCGCATGTCTGGATGCATTTGTTTTTTAATGTTATTATTTACAGAATGCAGTAGAGTAAATAAATAAAACATTTAATCCTTAAATTTGTTGGAAATATTCAATATCACCAGATTTGCAAAGGCATGGTTTTCACCGAACATGAAGAGTATGAAAGATTTCAGAGTTAACACCTGCAACTCTTCAATTTAGCCGTGCAAAAAGCAGAATAATTTGCTTTGAAGAGTAAGTAAATGTACTCTTCTACCAGTGTGAAGTTTGTATTGAACAGGTCAAGTCTTTAAAGTTCTAGTCCAAAACTACTAACAGATGAAGGCGTTTTCGCTTCCAGCCAGCAGATCAGAGACATTCTGCAGAGAAATGTGTTTGAGCATGAATGAAAAGCCCTGTGATTTGGAGGATTTGTAATGCAACATAATTTGGCTGAGCATCAGCCTCAATGTTTTGTTTGCTTAATCAAACTGCAAGAAAGGGTAACGCACATTACTAATTGGGTTGTGTGTAATTCAATAATAAACACAAGGAAATGAAATAAACAAATTAGATCTCCCACTCATTTATGCAATTTGTTCCAAATTCGAAATCATATTGTAAGTCTTGGCACACGGACGGTTAGTGATAATAAGAGGGTTGCTTTTAAACCCTGTGTACCAGCACACAATACAGTAAAATAACATGACACCCACTATGCCTGAATAACGTTGAATGCAATTCAACATTGGACCTTTAGAAATCAAATTTCTGACATATTTCTATCATTTGTAAAATTATAATATACCTGTTATATTTATAATCGAGGTGTTGGATAGGAGAATCGTTTAAAGACATTCCTGCACGTTATCGAACTTGTGTTCGAACCTCTTTTTCCGATGGGTGAATGTGATTGGTGACTGATAAGAAATAAGTTATCATAATATCACCACAGATGTTGCTCCTCAGAGTTTACTATCATCGATAGCATGGCTTAATACATCCGTTAACACATCAGATATTGTTGTTTGGCTTTCAAAAAGATTATATTTTCACAAGAATCAGCAGAAACTTTGCACAAGAATCATGGATTTTTATTCAGGTATGATGAAGTGCCTCATCTTGATCCATCTTTGTGGCACAACATATATCTGTCAGGCTTCTCGTGTTTGAAACCGATGGCAAGGAAATGGGATTTGGGCAGCCGGGCACGCAGTCCCCAGAGAAACGCAGGGACATATGGTTGTTGCGATGAGTAAACTTGTTATTCCACAGTAAAGGAGTCCCACTAGATCAGTTTAAAAGTATATGGAGTGAATTGACAGGAGTCACATTTCCACTGGGGCCGCATTCAAGTCCCACTAATGATTTTTGCGGCAATTTTAAATTGATTTAAACTCATTGAGAAATGCAATTCTTTCTTGTGGCAGCTCAGTCGCCGAGTCACATGCTGAGGTCTTCATGAAGTGGGTGTAACCGTGCTCACCTTCCCAAGGCTAATAAGACTGTGATCACGTTTATTACATCCTGATCTCACAGGTCCACAAGTGTGTAAAAACCAGTGTTCTCATTAGAGCACGGAACATTGATTAAGATTAAAATTAAAATGCGCAACGCCGCAGTGAGGCCTAAGGACCATGCATAAGAACATCAGCAATGTTTCATGCACCACAGCCCGTGTTTGCTCCATGAATCTTTAGGTTCTGCTTTGCCAGATCACAAAGTTGGATTTCTCGTTAGTGGACAGAAATAGAGAAAAGAAACATTTCCTGCACTTCCACTGTGCATCGCATGGCACGCTATGGTAAACTGTACGGTTATGCGCCATCATACTCTAGTAAATGCACTTTCAGCCGTAAGCAAATTAAAATTCTTGCAAAAGGGGAATGTAGAAAAAATGGTTGCTTGTCCAGACGTAACCAGAACAGACATGGAGCGTGAACAGAGAGGACTGTAAATGGCTTCTCCACTGTCTTGCGTTCATTGATAATGATCAGCCAGCATCAAGCAGCTCCCAGCAGATATCAGCACATAATCTCAGGTTTAGTGCAGCCTCTTAATCACACCAGGCACCGCAATCCATTCGTCTCTGTCACTTTCTCCCAAACTCAGGAACCTAGATTCAAATCTACCATTTGAATGTTATGCCTCTTCTCCTTCCGCTTCCACCCAGAATCGTTTTCCATTCTTCCATCCCATAAGACCTCTCCAGACACACCCTTACAATTGCCTTTACTGCATTTGTTGTATGCTCCGTATTTCTATTAGTGGCAGGGCGACCAATCGTACTGTACATCGTCACCACCTATACTATCAGCTTTGTTCCTCCGTCAAAACACATTTTCTCCTTGTGCACGTGGCAGCATAAGAGGTGATTGTGCACTTGGGGAAGTGACACTATTTCTGCTGCCATGACTTCAGCACATGGGATGATGATGACACAACCAGACTGCATTGTCTATGGAAATGATGTAGCCTTATAGAGAAATTACATAGATGGTGTTCCAACCCCCTCCAACCCCCCTCCAAAAAAAAACCATTTAAATATTGATCTGAAAAGGAATTTGGATGTAAACATTATTTTGTTTATGCCTCTGTACAGACTATTTTCTTCTTTTTTTTTGCTGATAGAAAAATCAATACAGCTTGAGTTATCAAAAGCAACGTGTGTTGGAGGAGAGTGCCAAAGGGGGAACGCGAGTGGCACTGAAATCGATCCTGAGATATCACCTTATTTAACAGGTGCCATAAATAGCAGCGTTATGATGTTAACTATTGCCAAAGTTACAGACGGGACAAGGACGGGTCAGGCTGCATGTTGCGTTCACTTTTTTTGCCAACAGTGATTTTGTGCGTTTTCAAAATGTTGCAATGTTCGTCAAGAAAAGGAGCTTGTGCCGCTACTTGCCTGAACTTTACATGAGATTTTCTTAGCAAAACAGGGGTTCGTTTTTAACATGTGATAGCCCGAGTCCACTGACTTAATTGAACGGGTCTATTGCACGCATCTTAAAAAATGAACGTGCAAATAAATAAATAAGGGAGACGTGACAATATAGTGAAACTTAATGAATGAGGACAATGAAGGGGAACGCAAACAGCAAATAGATATCAGTCCATCTATTCTATAAGAGGCAATACATCATTTTGGAGAAAACTTGCACGGCTAAGTAGATTTAATTCGGTAGATAAATGCATAATCAAAGTGATTAATTCATCACGGTAAAATGGAGAGAATAGAGCATGAGAGTCTGAATGATCAGACAAAATATAATGTTCTTAAATATTTACTGGCACTAGCAGGAGAATAGGCATTGCATGAATGTCTTATATGAGAAGACTGCATGCATTTATTGTGAAATCCCATTTAATTCATCAACCTGCACTGGATTAGTACTGCTGCATTTTTTCCCAAAATATAATTAGCATCCATTTTTAATCTGTGACCGTGAGGCCACGCTCCAGCTGCATCTGCTGCATCTATATTGCCACCCTCGGTGTACTCAAAGCGAGCCTAAGATATCACCCCTTCCTAATCTGTCCACCCTCTCCATGTGAACCTTCTTGGCAGAACTACAGAGAAAAAGATGCTTAAGAGAATTGTTTTTCATGTTGTCCAATGTCACAGTAAGCCGCAACGTTCAAGGAATAGTGAACTTTGTATTTTATGTCTGGTAAATGGGGAAATTCCCACAAAATATAATCATTCACTAATAATACTATTCTAAAAATACGATGAGACAGCTAATGGGTGCCGTATAATCAACGGTCCGGTGTGAACAGATTTGCTGTGACTCTAGTTGCAGAAACTTGGTGGGAGTTGTCAGTGGGCGTGACAGGAAGTAGCATTAGTCACAGCAAATTGAATATCTCATCTCTTCTCGTCTGAAAGCACCTCACTGTCTGCTGCACTGCACAGACGGCCTCATAATGGATATAGCAGATAGCGGTGAAGACCTGCTTTCTGTACAGATTAAAGTTCTTATCACAGAAGCTGGGGAGTTGCAAAGTGGAAATATATGTTACCCTAAAAATCTACCGAGAACGTATGAAATGTGACGGCAGTGGCAAATGTTCTCCTGTCTGGAGGCAAACCACATTTCTGAGCCTTGCCTTTTCTGCACAGAAGTCCAATTTGTACTTTTTTTGAATTACACAAAGCTGGACAATATGAGATTTGCTGTCTACATTAAATATTACCTTGCTAAACATTTCCAATATAAAAATGTATACAGCTTTTGTGTCGGCTACATATTACTCACATTATGACATATTTACGCGTTACCCACTTTGACATTAAGATGCTGCACTTACACCAAATTAAAACAACTAAAGTAGATCGTGTTAGATTTTATATACACCTCATAGGTAGCACGGAGCTAGCGTAGCACAACCAGTGTCTCCCTTGAGCCGGTCCCAAGCCCGAATAAATGCAAAGGGTTGCGGCAGGAATGGCAATTAAATAAACACCTCTACGGCAATATCTACAGAGGGGTGCTTCTAGAGCTGATGCTATGGTAGCTAACGCATCTTGCTGTATGTGGCGGTGAAGGACCGCTCCATAATTGATGCATCGGGAGTGAGAAGGAGCTGGAAATGCTTGTCTCACTTTGATGTCTAAAGAAAAACACTAAGACCTGTACATGCTGCTCTTAATGCACTTGTTCTCATGAATATAAGGGATGAAAGGGGGGGTGATCGAGATGACACTATGCTGCATTTGACGTGTGGCGTCTCCCACCTAGCGACGCCGTAGTAAAACAAATTCATTTCAGTCGAACCGAGAATGTATTTTTATACATCAAATAATAAAAGTTGTGTTTGATGCAGCTTATCAGGCTTTTAATATTTGGGATTAAAGTGCCTTTACTTTAGAATCATAATTTTAAAATTGCACTTTATTTATTAGGATATTTATGACTTGCACATCATGTGCCGTGCCTCAGAGACTTCTTTGTGCATTTGTGTGTGTGTGTGTGTGTGTGCGTGCGTGTGCATGTTGTTGTCTATATCTAATTAAAAAGAATAAAAGTATATAATTAACTACAGAAAAGTACTTACCTGCATTAAAGCTGTTTCTAACTTGGCCAGATCTGCAGATAGCAACAGATAGTCTTAGTCTTAGAGTCTTATCATACAAACTATGACTTCGGACTAATTGATGGCTCCTGAGTGATTTACTTGCAGAATTCTCCACAACTGTCGCTACTGTTACTTTAAAAATCTCCATTTACACCAATTAATGGATCATTGTAACGTAATGCAGCATGTTCCATGGAATGCGTCTCATTATTTTTGGAGTGGTTTGTTCAGTTACAGCAGAGTCACTGGTGGATAGAGCTTAACAGATGAGGTCTCTCTCTCTGAGCAGCTGTTGCAGGTTATTGATGACCTCATTAGAATGCTGCCTGCGGCACAACGGCTGACTTTGAAGGACTTCCCATACGCAATGGAACAAACTGCCAATGAAACACGTGCCATTCACTTCGTGCCAGACAACAGTTCCTAACGGTTTTTTAGTGCCGGAGTCGTTTTTGGGATCCAAAATCCTCTCTTAGAACTGGAGTCCCTTTGTTGCAAGCTTGGATTTGAGGGTTCGGAAAGGTTCCAGTAAGTCGGCCATCTGACACCTGTGACAGCCCATCGACTGAAAATTAAAAAATATATATATATTTAATTTGTTCAGGAATCATTGTAGAGTAATTATTATTTTTTTTTATCCATTGCTGTGAATTGAATTACTCACCTAAGTCAGCATTCAGAAAACTTTATTTAAACTCCGCTATATGTGTTGTATCTTTAGCTTTTATATATTAAACACTGGCTTATAGAAACTAGGCCTCATTAAGCAATAATGCTCTGCAATTAAATATGACTTTACATTTGGCCCTGCTCATAAATGCAGGCAGGATGAGCCAGAAATAAAACCCAACAAGGAGCGTAAGTTGTTAGTTCGACTGACTGCACATTAACGTTTTTGTAGCTTTGTGTGCGTATAACGCAACAGAAGTCACCTGCCATAAAAACTGAAGGGAAGACTCATGTTTTAATGATGTATTTTGCTGCAGTGAATCTCTTTGTTCTCAAAAGTATGTTGTCATGTGGAAAAATATGTCGACGTGCCCACAGAAACGAGGTAAACCCTGTTGAGGTCTGTTCCTTCTTTTATTTCTATCCTGTGTGGTTTTTATTCTTTGACACTGTGCTGTCATCATGGCCTAGACCTCCTGGAAGAGGAAATCTTGTATTTCATTTGGAATGTCCTGGCAAAACAAAAGGTAAATGGAAATAACAAATATAGCAAATATTTCATATCATATCCGGAAGACTTGAAATCAACTGTGAATAGATGCATCCGAATATCATTTCTGAAAAACTAATCATGCATAAATGAATGATGGTAAATAAATCAAACTCATTGTCATCCAATCTGTTAAATATTCAGGATGACAGATGTTGTTGTTTTTTTCTATTATTGAAGGGGGACCTTGATTTATTTACATAAAAAGAGTGTCAGTTTAAGTACGACAACACACTCCTGAGCAAAATATATACTTTATATATATATATACAGGGAAAATGAAATAAACATGGATTTTTTTTTTTTTTTTTAAAGGAGCTGGGTTTCGGTTAAGAGTAATCGTAAAAAATACACAAGTATACCTTTGCTGTAAAATTTAAAATTGGTATCTTTTCTTTTTTCTGTTTCACTGCTTTATCTCCAAACTCGCGAGCCACAGCTCGTTCTCAGGCTCCAGTTCTTCTACTTACCCATCACATATTGGAGTCAACAAAAGCCCCAGCCATCACTTGCTATGCTGCCTGACTTACCAAGAGTGCATGCCAAGTCCCTCCAACTGTCACTTCCTTGTTTAATATTAATGAGCAGTTTACGATCCACAAATCCAAGTCAGTAGTGCTGAATAGGAGGTTGTCTTCCTTGACGATAGTGGCTTCCTTCAACTGGTGAACGATGGATGGAAGAAGGTGACATAGCGGCTGTGGACTCCATCTGTAGTTTGCTGAAATTGGCCTTCACGGCCCGTAAACTCTGCCCTACTCATCCAGAAACCCGCTAGCATCTTCCCTGTGGACAGGCCATATACGGGCCTCTTATAGAAGAGAGACAAGAGAGAGAAGACAGACTGTCTGGCTTTTTTTTTTTTTTTCTTTAAATCACTGCAAGGATTTTCCATGTTCTTCTATAGCAGCAAAAGACTATTTAGTTTCTGGTTTAATTGCTTTCTCTGCAAAAGTAGAAGAAAAAAGCGTATTCAGTGGAAATGAAAGCCTTCATTGAACTTATCACCTTGATCAAATCACTATACTGAATATGCCAATTCTGAAAATGTACTTTTAGCCTACAACTGACAAGTCTGCTCATGCCCATTCACCCGTAACATTCAAGGAAAAGACAAATCATTGCAGAAAGGCAATGATTTGTTCATAGCCGCAATCTTTATTCATAGCCGCTCTTTGCATGTTGTACAGATATTTTACATGTTTTGTGCGTTGGCAGCTTCCCAAGCTGCTGAAGAATGGAAATACAGAATTTGACAGAGAATAGCAAATCATCCGCCGGTGAACTTTATCCCTCTCTGGATATGAACGGAGCCTAGTCCTGGGCCAACATCAAACAGTATTGCTGTAGGCTGCGTGACACCTTGGGATAAACCACTGATTGTACATCCTCAGGTACAGCGAGGAATGCAGTTTGGACTTCCTGTTTGATCACGAGAGCCTCACACAACAAATCCAAACCAAAATAAAGAATACTTGGCAGCCATTGTGTTTTACATTCAGCCATCCAGGATCACGTAGACTGGGCTGTGTGAGCTGTACAGTCGGTGCAGTGAGCTAGGCAAAATGGCTACATCGCATTAAACGAAGGTGTGTTGCACCGAAGCTGCAGAAATGTATGAGGCTTGATTTAAGGACAGAACGGAGCTATCACCACTGCTGATGAAGTCAAGCTCGGCAAAGCAACACCGCGTTTTGCCTCTAATGCCCCTCGCGCTGAGCTTTGACAGCTGTGAAATTGGATGAAGCATCCTTTTAAGACAGGTTTCATCCAGTTGTAATCCATCATTTCCATTAAAGCAACGGTATCAATGACAATGACTCAGACCCCCCCTGTTTCATCTAGAAACTGCACGGACTCAACAAGACGTTAGACGCTTTCAAAAGGAATCTCAGCCTTTGATGACTGGATAACATGTAGTATCATTTTTGTTTTTTGAAGTCAATCCACTAAAACATTCATGCTGCTAACTTTTCAACCAGCTCAACTCAATAATCCATGGTCTGTGCTGATTGATTTCTGCACTTGTGAACACACAATTTGGGTGAAAGTTACAAATCAGTAAATTTGAGCAAATCTCGTTATTTGGGGGGCAGTTGTATTTACTGTTATCTGGAGGGGCAGTGCTCAGGGTCTATTGTCAGTCTTTTAATCCACGTGTGGCACATTGCACAATATGAAAGTGAAAATGTTGTAGTGTAAATACAAATATGTTTATTTTTCCCTTTTTGTGTTTTTGTTTGTCCGTTTATCGCTCAGTGCAGAAAATAATATATAAAAAAAAACAACAATTTGCACTGTATTTTCTTTAGATTTGTGTTGAGGTGGATCTATGGCTAAGAAAGATTTTACAATTCGAGGCAGATGAGGGTGCATCTATCCGGTCAGTTGGACGGATGTAACCAGCAAACTGATGAAATTGTGCGCTGTGCGCCACATCTTGCACTGCCGACATTCAGCACCGCCACAGCAGTTATTTGCCTGCATTCACATGTGCGGCTGCAGTGGAGGTGATATGATAGAAACAGAGTTGTAGTGCAGCCGGAAGGTGCGCTGCATTTAAAAAAAAAAAATCAATTGTGTATGTAAAAGCAATCTTAAACTGAATCCAATGCAAGGATTCAGATTGACTCCACATAACAATGAAACCAACTGTATAGAAAAAGCAGACAGTTTTCCTGAAAAAAAATGAAGACAATACAAATAATCAGAGCCCACAATCTACCAGCTGGGTTTAACGTGTCCTCAGTTCTTAATTATAACATCAAAGTTAACTTTCCCTACCCTCTGCTGTTTCTTCTTCTTCTCCAAAGTAGCCTTCATTCCTCCAGAACACACGTTTAAACTGCTGTATCCTTTTCCAGCGATAAATCCTACATTTCCTGGTGGGAATACAGTTTGCTGGGATGATGACAATGCTTATAATACGGTTCAGCGGACATCAGCCATCTGATCAGGCCAAACCGCTCTGCTGAGATGGCCGTCCGCACCCAAAGAAACGGGGCGTAGGAAGGCCTGGGCTTCCAATCACTCCCAGATTGGGTCAACGATGCGCAACCATTGTGCTGCATCACATCACCCCGGAATGTCAAGCAGAACATCACCCACTCACGACTCCGTCAAGGTCATGAGCACTGGTCTGGACATGTAATGTCAGAGTATGAAAACCGGCACGACCCTACATGAGAAGCAGACCCAAGCAGCCGCCATTATAGCAAAGACGCTGCCGGTCAGTGTCTTTTTGTACTTTCTCCATGCGGTACACAATGCAGTATAAACATACAGAATACATTTGAGGACATGAGATTGGAGTATAAAGGCACTGTGAAGTCCCGTTGTTACTCACTGGGCCTGCTTCCTATAACACAGGGACTGCGATGCAGAATCGCTCCTGATAAATGGTTCTACATTAGGCTGCGGCTCACTAGCATTAAATCATGATAGACCCTCCATCAAGAAAAAAAAAGAGAAATGCCCCTTTTCCAAAGCCACTCGAACATAATTGAGCGCCGCCACATAGTATTTCCCCTTGAATGGAATAACTATTTTCATTAAAATCCATTTAGAGACGGTGTCGTTTATTTTCAAAGGGGCTCAATTCTTAAAATAGTTTATACTCATTGACCTACTTTCCGAGATTGTTATCTACATTATTGCGCTATTATCATGTCTCGTTTTCAAAGTGAGCATACGCCTAATCTCTTAAAGCCCGTCTCCAAAGTAGATCATGGTGTTGTATCTGCCTTCTGAATTCTGCTTTGTGTTCCCCAAGTCTCTCATAGATATCTTGTGTTCTGTTTTTCACTCTTTTTTTCCCTCATTAGATTTCCATGTCATCGTATTTCTCCATCCTCTATAAACAGCTATAGCCTTTTCTTTCTTCCCCGTCTATAACCTGTTGTCCATGCTCTGCCGAGCACGCTCATCTTTTGGGGTATCATTTCCAAATCGTTGCTTCGGTCTCCTTGTCTTTTTCTCACCTCATCTTTTTTTCATTTCACCCTCCTGCTCCCTCCATCTCTCTTTGCCTTTCACATCTTCTTCTCTACGTCTGGCTGCCTCCCATCATCCCTCTGCATCCCTCCTCTCCCGCTCTCTTTTACATGCCTCTGATGCGCTACTGTTGGCTCCGGTCCGTCCGAAGGGATTAATTGATAGTGAGAGATAATAAATCTCCCCATTAGCACAAGGCCCCTGCCCATCGCTCATTATGTGTGCGCCGCTCCACAATGCCATGGCCCGGGGTCCCCCCTGCTATTTTAACACACATGTCTGCCATCCCAGTGCCTCCAAGGTCAGTCGATTGGCTACCTCGTGTCATGACACGTACATGAACACCACTTGACGCACATGTGCTTCCCTTTCTGCTCCAGCAGCCTCGGCCACGCAGCAGCAGCTGCATGCAAAATCGAAACATTGTTTTTGACTATGTGACTAGACTGACATAAAAAAAAATCAGTGTGCATTTCCCCTTTTTCTTATCTGGTCGTATAAAACAGCACATGGGGGAGGGGGAGGGGGGTGAACTCATTCCATGGGCGAGGTTTAATGGTGCCACATATTTCCTGTTATTGTGAGGTACTTCTTAGTAATTCTCAGATGCTCAGTCATCAAGGGTTCCTCCGTGAGTTGTCTCGGCACACAGAGCTGCCACACGCATTAGCTAGTTACAGATCTGTATCCTGCTGAATATCTTGGCAGCTGTTTTCTCATATATCTTCCCCTATCTAATCAGTTTCATTACAGAATAATGATGTTTGTTTTGCTTAATCTGGATTATAACTGTGGTAATCATGCTATATATCATAATATTTATGAAACAGACATAATGTATAATCCCTGAAATGACATTTCCTGTAATGGTGCATGATCTTGAGTTGATTCAATTAATTTCAATAAGAGATTTATACACATGGATGTATGAAAAAAGTAATTCTCGAAGGTAATCTGTAATGATTATTTTGGATAAGATTAATAATGATTGTGTGTTATATTTTCTATCTATTTCAATTATTTTTCAGTATATGTTCCTGCCTTAAATATACTGTATGAATCACCCAATCAGTAACGCAAGAAGAGATGGAAATAAATTTTATTTTTTTTATTTAAAACTTCATATAACCCATACAGCAAACTGTACAATTGAATTATTCACAATGTGTTAAAAAGAAAATAGTTCAATAGCTTTTCTATAATATTTAGTTGAATTTCCCTTTGTTTTATTCGGATGTCAGTTCTAATATTCTCTTAACACATACAGTTACTAAGAAAAGAAGATATTTTTTTTAATTTTATATATAAAACCTTACAAAAGCTATATTCATAGAAATTCTGCATGTCCACAAAGAAAACCCTGGTTGGCACCAATATATTTTTCATATTGTTTCAACATTTTTCTGCCAAATGATAGAAGCTGTGCAACATAAAAGAAAAGTGTTCATAAAACATCATACTGTTGTGACTGCTGGAAAATCCAAACTCAAGTCACACACCGCTAATTGAACACAGGCTATGTATCTTATATTTTGTATTACTTTTCTTTCACATTTTATATAATTTTGTGGAAAATTGCATTATTATTCACATTAATTTATAAACCAAAATAGTGTATATCCAGTAAACAAACTAACACAATCAGCCAAATCAGTATAGAAATTCCACCTAATTTTGATTATGATAAAATTGTCATTCTCTTTTACTTATTTCCGAGGTGATACACAAGCAGACTTGAGTCCTTCCCGTCTGGAAAGCTACAGTACACGAGGCCTACAGTATTATAGTATGACCACATATTGGCCACACTGGAGATCCTAGGTCCTAATCCAGATTTCAAGCACAGCAAAGGTCCATTTAAAGGAGATAAACTTAAACTTAAACTTAATCTCAGGGATTTTCCCTGCACTGGTTGGGGAAGTTCAACATTTCCAGTTCATCTTCACTTTTAGAAATACACTCGTCGTCATTACAGAAGATTATCGTACTTAGTATATTTAATTTCTCTTAAATAAATGGACAGGGTGTGGGGCTGCAGAATCGGGAGAGGACGTAGGTTAAAGACACTTCTCTATTGAAATAAATAACATCTTTCTCTACCATATTTAAATGTTGACAGATTTAATTTATAACCATAGAAATTTAGCAAAATACATTTTCTCCTTCTGATCTTATCTACATATTGTACTTTGCGGAAGGGAATAGATAAACAATGATCCAGTGAATCTCTATTTAGCTTTTACAGATTGGAATTTCTTTGAATCACAGAGTTTATGCTTTTCTGTGTCAACGCAACGATAATGTAAACCTCACGGAGGTTTCAGCGTTCAGCGTTGCTGTTCGTTCAGATCCCAGGTGAGAGCGCCTCACAGACTCCTTGAATATTCCCACAGCATGTCGCTTACTGAGGACGTAAACGTACCCAATACGCATAAAAATCAACACCGAATCATCACTGGTCTTCTGTTTGTCCAACTCATTTTCTTCCAGCGTGTTCACACCCCAGTACAGATTTACTCTGTCCACGCACATTAAACCAGATGCCCAGTTTCCATGACGCTCAGAAAGCAGAACAATTGATTTCCTGCCAAAAGTCCTCTCAATCACATCGGGTAAATTAAATAATTGTTCAGAAATGTGTGCAGAAGTAAATGGGACAATCAATAGTCCTGTAACCACACAACGTCCAACATGTGTTTGATGGGTCAGAATAAACACGCTCAAATACTGCACTGTAGCTTTAAGACCACAGCCTTACCTTGACCCAAGTTTATCAAGCTAAGATATATAGAGAAACACGCCATCGTCTTTCCAACTCGGTCTGTACATGTATTTCATATCACAGGTTTGCACAAACATTTGAAATTGATCGTATAATTGCTCCATCTTTTCGTGTTCGTGCAAGATCATGTTTTCAGAGACATCTTATTAAGAAAACATCTTTTTTTTTCTCCATTCTGATAATTCAATGACTGTTTTGTCTTCAAATTTGTATACCATTTTGAGATGAAAAGTTGCTGCAAATCCAGGAACTACAATTCAGTGTGTGTCAAATACAATTCACTTTGGATGCATATCACCTTGCGTTGTTTGGAAAAAACGTTACATAGCAAGGTATGCTAAGAGTAGCATTCAAACCACCGTGATTGAATTTTGAACACAAAACAAGGGCTCCTTAAAAAGCTGAGTGAGCAGGAAGTGGCTCATACTACACTGTGTGTAGTTTTGTTCAATGGCTGGATCTTTGGCAGTTTATCTTATTAAAATTCAATTATGTAGGAAATGATATTGACATATTGTACTTCTGTGCCAATACATCTATTCCCATAATAACATGATGGAATGGTCCACATTACGTCCTTGTTTTCAATCGATGATTAATTGCTTCTGTATAACAATGAAGTGAATTTCACATAACAACTTCCACGAACATATATTTACTGTTGAAAACTTTTGTCTCGCTATGGGTTTCCACCAAGAACAACACTGCAGACACAGAATGAATATTCTTACAGGTTATCATATTTGTCCCTGTGAACCATGCTTCCAAAAGTATCCTGCAGCCGGCGACTCAAAGATGGCCCCTCAAGCCTCGACAATGCCTTTGAGGTCATTTTTTTTTCTGCTGTCAAAGGCCATTCAGAAGTTTTATGTAAATCAACAGGATGAACGTAAGATATCGTTTAAGCTGATCCCCAGAGCGATTAAGTTTCTTTGCTGTATATCTTTCATTTATTGCCATTCTTACTAAAGTATTCAGTCTGTGTAGTCCCAAATAATTCTCTGTTTTTACACTGATTGAGTGAAACAACGTGCGTTCTCTTGTGTTTTTCTGCTGCACACGTAAACATCAGACGTGAAACTGATTATTTAGGTGTGCAATTTTCCCAGGACCTCTCACACATAATTCTTGTGGTTTTGGAGCATGGCAGTATGGCATAGATCTGTTGTTATACCTGTGTGGCCGATGCTGCCATTTTGAGTTGACCATGTTTAGTTAGTGTCCCCATATCACTGTGATTAAATGAATATCTTGTGATTGCATCTATGCCATTGTCTCTAGTCTCTGGCAACACCCCCGACACGCTGCTCAAGAGGCTCTTGCCCTGGGGAGAGCATATTGTCATGGGAACACGGGAGTCATCCCAGTGCTGCAGCTCATGTTGTCCTTTCCCGGGAGTCGTCGGTCGTTGTAGGCGTGCATGTTGATCACCGCATCCGTCTTCACCGTGACTGGGGGCCGGGGTCTGTGCTTCACCCGCCTCTCGAAGGTGAACGACAGTCTGATCTCGTCCACCATGGCACTGCACAAAGACCTCTGGGCAAAAAGGGAGGATACGGAGAGGGGAGCGAGAAGGAGAATAGGAGGGGGGGGGGAGTAAATGCCTTAGCATTAAATTGTTCTGACAGCGTAGAGTGTCGACAGTCTAAAGAGCACAGGATGCATTTGAACGTAACATTCATGCTGTTTTGCTTATGGTGTGTGTGTGTGTATGTGCGCCTGCATGCGTGGCTTTCAGCAAAGTCAAATCACGGCAACGCCACACATGAAGGAGTACGGCGCGTGAGCGTGCACGCAGCTGCTCACTTAGCATGACTCATATTAGTGAATTACAACACCAAAGTTTTCATGCTATTCTAACAAATCCAATGACAAATAATTGATTCATTCTCTTTGCTCCAATTTGCAATTATGACTGTTAAAATAAGCAAATATTGTGGCGTCACAGCCGAGCTCTTGCAGGGATTATCCAAAGGCATGCTCACGCTTTGAAAGTTGTTTCAGTTAAAACCCACGAATACAACGCAAAGGCTGTACGTATTGTAGCACCAAAGAGCCAATACAGTGGAACCTCGGTTATGGAACAACTCGATATTCAAACACAAAAAAAAGGCGTTTAAATTGCCTCAGAAGTCGAACAAATTTTCGGAGTTCTAATGCACACAAACGAACACGAGTGAACGAAGGCGGAGTCTACCCGTGTAGGCTCAGTTTGGGTCGACCTGCCATAGCAGAAAGACTGTGCAAATTTAGGCACGTGAAGGGTGTGTTGGCAGGCAATACAAGGGAAATGTATCTGGCGCGTAGGAACGGATGAATTAAGCTTCCATTATTTCTTATGGAAAATATAGCATCGGTTTTCAAACAAAATTACAAAATGAATTAAGTTCGACAAACGAGATTCCGCTGTAAAGGGTCCAGCGGGCAGGAGTTGGTGCCATCTAGTGGTGTAAGTGACAGAGTATACATAGAACGCAAAAGTCCCTATATAGGCTGTTAGTTTTGTCACTGCAGATCAATGAAAACATGATTCCGAATATTGAATTCCATTATTAACCAATAAATTCATAAAAAAATCTAAATAATTTATGAGTACCTGCTCGCGTTCTGCAGTCTTCCTCAGCTTGTAGATGAATTCGGCAATTGCCACAAAAACAGACAGCACTAGGCCAGATGCCAGCACAATGAATATGCCACCCAGTTTCTGGATACCCATGGGGCCTGTCTCGCGACGCTCTTCATCCAAGCAGCTGCTTCCACTCCACCACTTCTCCTTCAGCATGTGTAGATGCCCATCCTCCAAGATGCTCAGGATTGCTATGGTGATTTTGTCCCTGTATGGGGAGCCTGGAAGCAACATAAGGCCTCATTTGCTTTGGAAGAAACACCAGCTGGATTCTGTGATAATAAGGCTTAAAAACATGTTGAAGTATTCTGTGGCTGGTAGCTAAAAAGCAATCTCTAACCCTCATCCTTCAAAGACAGAACATAAAAGAGGTTTATTTTATTAGATTTCTTTTAAGGCTTCATAGTTTAAAAATTGGCCTCCAGTCATTCGCATGGCTTACCTAGAGGAGTGCCGATGCCATAGCCTTTGCTGTCAATGAGCCCTCCCACCTGTGTCAGGTTACAGTCCCTCCTAGTAATGTAATCGATAGTTGTAGACTCCATAATGAGGGCATAGTCAGACTTCACCACCCTCTGAATCCCGTCTTCTATGGACTTCACCAAAGATGTGCTCGGCTTGCTGCTCATGAAGGCCCACATTTTCTCAAAAGTAGACACCTTAGATTTCTGCAGGGATGGAGAAAGAGACCGTTTTAACTTGCTGGGTTTATAAATTTGGACCTCATTGGAACATCTGTTTCGCTGCAGGTGAGGATAAAGTAGCACAAAAAGAGAGTTATTTCTCTATTGCAAAAGTTGCGCTTGCAGCTAAACCACACGATCCTCCTCGCGCCCCCCCCCCCCCCCCCCCCCCCACCCATCCCCGATGAGCAGATTAGCATCAGAACTATCGGGATTGTTTCGGATCACGTGTGGTATTTAGGAGAAAAAGAAACCCACATCATTTAGTCAATGACCAAACAGATTCATGTGATTGCATGCTCCCACAAATCTCCACTGTTACACAATTAAAGGACAGCAAATCGAAGCGTTGTGGGCATCTATTCTCCTGCATGCTACTGGAGCAGCGATACTAGAATGCCCCTCCATTAGTCCTGCATTAAGCTATGTGGGATTTCAATGCAATCTTTATGAGGTGCATGCATCTCAGTTAGGGTAGTTACTGAATTTTTCTGTTGGAGGAATGAATAGAGCTCAAATCACACTCACATAGATTCAAGAACAAAAATCATGCACAATTCATTATGTCACGTAAGGATTAGGACCAAATCCTCCAGTTGCATACATCTGCAAAGCTTTCATCGTTTACACCCCCCACAGTCTCCTCAGTATTTATCATGCTTCTCTGCCTCATTGAGCCGAAATCATTAGGCCTTTCTGTGTGAGCCAGGGGGAGCAGAGGGCACTTGAGCTATGGCACACTGATGAGGTAATTAAGCACCTGTGTCTACTTCTATTCCTGACACTGGAAACACAACTGCAATTTATCCAAGTACACAGAATGATCTAGAATAACGCTCATTTACACAGCTATTGAGCAAGCTGAAGGTTTGATTTTCCTTTCAAAACATCAACAAGTGGAGTCGGATCCAGATTCCCTAATTATCATCCCAGGACACTTTGTATTAATAGGATGAAGCACGGAAGAGGAGGGATCTTAACAATATTGTGATTATTGACTGGGAACACATTGGGATACAGTAAGTAGACGACACCTTTGTTTTGAATGCACATAACTTCAAAAATCAGGGTAGGTTCTCTTTTTTAATATATTTAAAAATATGAATCAAAATATGGAGAAACTAACGGATACATTAGTTATTCATCAGCAGAATCTAAAGCCAGTCTGAAAATGAAATCAAAAAAGCCCTGCAGACAAAGTCTGAACATTTGGAGTAGAAACTCATTTTGGAGAAACGCATCAGAGTAGAAGAAGACGAAAAGCTGAATTTGACTTTGCTGTGGGAATTAAGATCTAAGAGTAAAGTTGACCTTTTATATATTTTGTATGTACAACCCCACTAAATCTAGTTTTTTTGCAGTCAGTTTCCACCCAACAAAAACAATTTTATTATACCTTGAAGAACGTCATGGTTGCGCCATCTTTGACCACGCCATACTCGATCTTCGTCTGCTTGGCGATGTCATCGGCCGAGTCCATGGGTGAGTCCATCCTCTCCACCGTGAGAAAGGCTGCCAGATTAGCCGTGTATGATGATATGATGATGAGCGTGAAGAACCACCAGATCCCGCCGATGATCCTGGTAGAGAGGGCTTTGGGCATCAGCTCTGAGCCTGCGTGTGACACAAATCACACACGATATTTAGCAGTCGACGAGATCAAGTTGTACCTGCCAGCGCTAAGTGAATTAATCAGCATTTTTGTAGATTAGCCTGCACGTGTTTTTGGCAGTGCTGCTTGTGCTGATCAAGGTCCCGTCAGCGAGGAAAGAGAAAATGAAGCCAATTTTACTCTGGAAAGGAAATTATATGTTCCGCAACATTCTGCATCCGATATAAAAAGCTCTAATTTTAGCCCCTCGAGTTGACAATGCTAACTTTTCACTCACACCCCATGCATTTATTGAACAGTCCATTCATTTTGCAGTTGTTTTGAGATCCAGCTTACATTACTAACAATAATTGTATACAATATCTACAATAATATTAAAATCCTTCACAATTTTTTTTTACAATTTAATTTAGCAATTCAGTGTTTGTTCTCTTTGAAGCGTCTCACTGAGAGTCTGTTTCATGCGCTGCAATTACCAATTGTTCACCACTGCAATCACACTTAACCGCTTTCTACTACCAAAGCACTTCCGGCATTGAGATAGCAGTTTGGATTTATCAAGTGATAAATCGTAGTATTTGCAGTTGATCTCCGTCTGGTATTGAATGTTTTTCCTGGAATGGGTTTAGCCGTCAGTGACTGGGAAGAAAGAGCATCGATGCAGGATTTGAGCTCAAATACACAGAAAGAAAATGTTAATGAACCAAGGCACGTAGTAAATAACGTATCTCATCAAAAGCTGCCGAGAGTCGGCACCGATGAATTTTGCAAACAAATCTGAACAGTCTGTGTCCGAAAACGAAAAATCAGCGTTTTCTGCAAGCTATATTTTGTATCCGTCTAAACCAGCCCTGACTTTGAGTGGTCCTCTGCTGAGTAATACTATGTTTACAATGGCTCACTGACTGGTGTTAAACTTACTTTATATCTCATCTCTGACAACCTTTAAAATACCCTTGTGCTTTGTGCACTCTGTTACTTTACTGAGAAGATTTACGAGGGTAATTCTAAAGAGTAACAAGCCCACGCAAGGGGGGGGGGGGGGCAGAGTGGTCAGCTCTTTAACCTCTTCCACAAAATTTGATTGGATTTGTCCTTTGTGGTTTGACAAAGACATGGTTGGAAACAAGGGAAGACAATAGCATCCTTTAATTCGCCATGACTTCAGAGAGGGAAGATCCCGATTCATTCTGTACTTGCACTAAAAATGGAGTGAAGCAACGGGGTACCTCAATTGAATTCCACACTATGAAGTGCTGTTGTCAGCGGGGAACAGTATATTGCACCGCATCAGGACTCTAATAAATACAAAAAGCAGATCAGTCATGCGGTGCCAGGGAAATAAAACGGTGTCAATATGCCATACATTTCCTTGAGGAAGGAGTCCTAACTTATAAAGCAAGAAAAAAATAAATGCTCTTTCAGCACGGACGACACTGATGCTATTTCGGTAACCAAATACCGGTTACCCCCCCTCATTCACATGAATGTGGTAAAAACAACACAAGACATCAGCACATGGGATTTTCATTTCATAAACTGATTAAGGTTACCAAGACATGCTGAAAAATATGTTTAAACTATTATTGGTGGTTAGAGCAATGCTGCTGCCAATGCTTTTAAGATAAACTTCTGACTGCCATGGAAACATTTCCTCTCACCTGTTCATCTCCCCCAAAGAGGGATCCCCTCTCGGGAGTACTTTATACAATAAGGGAATGGTACTCGTTAGGCACCATTAACAGTACAGCAAATAATTATTTAGAGGAGTTCACAGAATCATAATGACACTTCGCAAACTGAATGTTGTTGTTTTTTATATGTCATTTAAAAGAAAAATTAAAAGGCTGCAGCATGCTAAACATGATAAGCCCATTTTCTGGAGTGTTTCCTCCCACTGCAAAATGTCACCATGAATTATTCCTGCATGAAGAAGCAAAAAATGCAATAATTTAAGTTTAAAAACATTTACTGTGGAAGCCAACTTGATTAAATCAAGTCAGAAGAGAATGAGAGTGGCGGGAATAAATGCACAACCCCCCCCCCCCCCCCTGCAAAATGATTTTATGTGAGGGAATCAGTTTATGGAAATAGATCAGGCATATGTTTGTTGTGAGAAAACCTTACTGTGACCCTCACTTCTGAAGTACACAAAGCCTCTGCTTCTGCACATCCTCACATTTTGTGTTCTTTGTGTTGTCAATGACACCTCACTGACTCACTCCCACAGACAGGCTGCTCAACGGGTTTTTTTTGGATCTCCTCAAACACGTCCATTTGCATTTTAAACATGTCAAGGAAATGGCTTCTGTCTCAGCTGCTGTCACTGTGTTTGGCAGACAAGCTGAGGATGTCTGTTTATGTGACGGAGACAAAATATGTGTAGCTGCAGATATCACCACACGGCATGTGTTACAAGGTACTGTACTCTACAAATAGGTGTCATGGAAAGCCAGAAATACAGTGTTATTTTGAAACGGTTCCATTTTATTATCACTTCTTTTTCGGGGGGGAGAACCTCCTTGTGGTAACATCATATATTTATGCACAGATATGGATAAACTTGTTATAAAACATAAATCAGCTGCACAATCCTGAGAAACTGCAGCACATGCAGACAACGATGTGAGTCACGGAGCCAACTATAATGATGGAGTCTCCACGTTTGAGTTTAATAATGGAGACGACTAACTATCTCGTTGTGTTCTGATTCTCTCTTTCTGCTCTTCCTCCCGGCACACTGGCGCTTCCCTCACAACCCTCTGCCTTCACCGGCAAATTGGCAGAGCTGCTAGGCAGTTTCACGAGAGTGCTGAGCTCCTAATGAATTGCTGAATACATCTCCGTCCTTACAGGCATAGATCCCTCTGCCGTGTCTCTCTAGGACTCCTTGATAAGCCTTGTTACAGTGAGGTTAAACGTTTAATGACTCAGTTCTTCCTGGGTTTTCTTGTGCCTCTTTTTTTTCATACCAAAACCCTACAAATTGGCAGCTCATCCATTCTCAACTGATTCCCAGCCCTTACATTTTTTCTTTTTTTATAAAAAATATTTTTTGAGTCAAAGGGTAGAATTAAGTCTCCAGTTCTGGCTTTAGTGAAACATGTTGCATTCTTCTGTTCAACTGGTCTCAACATGAGGAATTAGCATTAAAAAGGTTGCAGTGTGATTTCATTGGTGGGACAATTGCATGCGAAACATGAATGGATTCTCTACAGCTGTTCAGTCAGCCTTGCAAAAATCACAGCAGCGATTTCTAGCATGGCGGTTGTTGCTCATTCCTCTTTGTCCCAGCATGCAGAAAGGTCTTGAGCGGGGCCGGCCGCTGTGCTATCCAGAAATAAATGCAGCAATGGCTTCCATTCTTGGCTGACAATTTCTGACAAGCGCCTGGCACTAGCTCTTCTCTTTTTTTAAAACACGTGACAACATGCTTCTCTTTTGTCGTGTAAGACTGAGCTCTGCTGTCGTTCCTGACAGGTAAATAAATATCTTTTGAAACAGTTCCGGAATGGAAATCAGAGCGCTTGTCAGTTAGAGGAGCTGGAAGTGGGAGCTAGCGGTGCACCGGAAAACAGGAGTGGTGTGATGGTATTGTTTTTGACAGCTGGGTGGAATGCGTGAGCCGCCATACCTTGTTGCATTAAGGAGCCGACTCCAAACCAGAAGCTGTTGAGGAGGGTGAAGTTGTTCTCCACCACATCCGATCCAGGGTTGCAGGGATGGGCGTCGTACCACTCGTATGGGCTGAACCTGTAAATGAGACAGAGGGTTGAAGGTTAATCTTTATCAAATAATGGTATTAACTCAAATGAGACACAAATTAATGGCCTGCACTAATAGAAAACTAGCTACAAAGCAGCATTTAACCAGCTTTAAAAAAAAAAAAAAAAAATTGCGGTGCAGTGAAACAAGCTGTAAACTCGACCGATATGAATCAGATAAAGTCGCAGCCCATCCTGCAAATTAACAGGTCCAAAGCAATACAAGCACTCATTTGGAGCCAGATGGAGTTGAGAAGTCCTCTCCTACAGTCGGTTTATTTGAGCTGTTGCACTAAAAAGAAAAGGACTGATGAGAGCAGTAAGAGTGAACCAAACCTTACAGTTGCAAGCCGTAAAAACCAAACCAATGAGCTGAAAGACTTTAAAAAGCCCTATAAAGCTGAGGGGAAGTGCAGAGTCGGGCTTTCTGTCAGCTCATCACTATGAGCTCTCAAATTAAAAAGTTTGATCAATTGTTGAGTATAAAATGCTCTGAATATTTTAGAGTGTGTGCCGTGTGGTCATAGCATGTTGGGAATGATGCAACCGTACATTCCGGGATGTTTTACGCCACGGTTTAAAAAGTTTGTCACCTCACATCAATGTACTTCAACTAAATGGCGTTGGCCTAGATTTATCGTCAAACATCCTCTCAATTCTATCATACGTTCGAAAGGTGACAATTACTGCAAATGCTGCACGTCCATGTTGATGAGGGAAGACGCGATTTAACGTCACAATGACGTTTATTCTGGGTTTTCTGCAGGTTGGAAATAAATTATCTGATAATCTCCTCAAAATGAGGCAAAACTGTTGCCTTCATAACATTTAATGTGAAAATGGCAGAACAAAACAACAAAAAACTAAAAGACTGACTCCACGTTACTGGAACCCACAGTGTCGAATCTCCAAGTGCATATTCTGAAGGATCATAATAAGAACAACATAGAGCGACTCAATTGATTGGATTTTATATTGTTTAAGAGATAGACACGCTTGAATCTAATTACATGGTGCAGAAATATTTTCTGTCGGCAATCTATTTTAATCAAACCCTGAAAAGGACTGCTGATTAATCGAGCGGCTCCATAATGGAGGCTGTTCCAGCCATTGCTGGAATATCAACTATGTATTAAAGTTGCACAAATAAAGGCATCCTTGTTTCACACACACACACAGATATTGATAACTGGGAAGGAGAAGGAAAGTTGAAAGGTAATCCTTCTTAAAAGAAACATGGAATCTAATGGATAATTTGGGAGTGACCAGAGCTTGTGTATGTACTGCTGTTGGTGCAGACACATGTTTGCATTTGTGTCTTTGGGAAAACACACAGATTTAACCTTTAGGTTGCACAGAATTTAGTGCAGATGTCCACTGAGCTAATCCCACCTTGTGCAAGTTGAATTTTTTATTCATTAAAACTCCTACTGCGAAATTACTATTGTTTCCAGAAATGTGTCACTTCCTATTTCTAACTCGTGTGGCTATAATATTTGCCGGAAAGGCCTCAGGCAACAGTTGTACAAATGTGGTACTTCATAGCATTTCACTTAATTCCCTCGGTTTTATTATGTATTCCTTTAATGTTAAATTGAAAACCACAGTTTAAAAACAGGAGATGCTTTCTGCCCGTCCGAACCACACATGAACTGGACTCAAAAGAAAAGAGCAAAGCCTTTCCTTCACTGTGCTCAGTGAAATTAGAAGACCGTGTCAGACAATGTGACAGTGCTGATTTATTCCCCTTGTTAATTTCTAAAAAGGTTTACCTGGCAAGCAGAGATATAATGTGCTGAACAGTCCCCGTACAGAAATGCCTCCTAAATCGCGCTATTACCCCTAATGGGAAAAACCGAACGAAAAAGAACAAGAAGCGCGCTGAAAATGTTTCCAAACCATAAGTCCTGAGATATTGTATGCCAACAGTACTGCACAAAATAAACATGTTCGAGTAATAGACTGCAAACAGGTCCTTCTGAAGAAGAATACACAATTAAAAAAAACCTTCTAATCATTAATCATTTGCTCTATATTTTTTCATAGATTTCTCCCGGTTTTGAGTTTTAAAGCACATATATTATATATTCTCTCCCTTAAGGCCCTTAAACCACTTCAAGGGTGAAAGAATGGGCTGTTTTATCTGAAAATGAAGAGCTTTTTGATTTCACAGGCACATAAGCATTATAGTATACTATATTTTACATTTAATTTCCTTCTGCAACCAAAATGTGTCTGTCGAAATATATGAATTAAAAGATTGTGTTTTATAGCAAAGAAGTGAAGTGTTTCTCACGAATATTGTTGTCAGTGATCTGTCCAGCATTTGCTGAAGTAACCCTCTCAGTGTCTGTTTTATGCTCACATGATGCACTTCTGGGAAAACAGCCAGCTTCCAAAAAAAAACTGATGCAAGAGTTTAAGATGATTTTGTTCTTATGTGAAGCCACTCCAGAATTGATTTGGTCTCTCACAAATGAGGAGGATAGAGGAGTGCAGCTGTTGGCTCTCAAGCCCCAGAATTCCTATCAAAGCTTGCTTTTCTAGAACTTCCTTGAGCACCGCTTTGCATGAGAAGCTGCAGGAAATGCCGACAATGGTGTTAACAGGATATTCATCACATTCATGACTTAAACAAACATAGAAACGAGGACAAGGAGTGAAAATGAGCGAGATGCTTTGCAGCCAATCAAATATCCCCATCCATAAAAATTGTGACTTATCACTGTCTGAAATTTCATTTTCAATGCAAATGCTAATGGCTCATCTATAAATAGCATCGCTTCAGGTATGTATGTTATTCTTTTTACACTGCTATTAGAGCTGTTAGCATTTTTTGGCTCAGCAAGTACATTTTTTTAATGGCATATTGTTTAATGAGGCCTTGCCAATTCCAAAGACATCACACAGGAAACAAGAAATTGCAGCCTGGATGAGACTTTGCAACTCAACCGAGGGCTTTATTCTATTCCTCCTCCCACTGCTGGGCGGTTGAAAGCCCGGGCAGACATAGCTGTGTTGATTACTAACCAGGAGCGAGCACAGGATGGAAAAACTGGCTGTTCAACTGAGTCTGCAACGTTATTAGAGTAAATTACTAGGTGTATTTTGAGGCCGCTGGGGAAAAGTAGGACTGCTGGGACAAATTGTAACTTGTGAACTTACCTTGCAATGACAAAAAGGACGCAGCTAACCCCCAGGTAGGCCAAGAGAATGTAGACCCAGATGTCCGGAGTCATGGGGTTCAGGAAGGAGAAGAAGCCATTTTTGGTGACATTGGGTTTGCGATACAGGATGCTGATTCCCATGCTCATGAAGGGCTTGCTGAAATCGATGACCTTTGTACGTGTGTAGGTAATGGTGAGAGGAGCTACTGCCAAGTCTGCTCTCTGTAATGGAAAAAAAGATACATTTTTAAACTGTCTAGGCTAAAACTGATTTTGTTTTAGGTAATGTCAGCTTCTCCCGCATGTGAAGGGCTAAATCCTGAGTGAAATGTCTTAACAAATAACTTAATTGTATACAAATTCAAATTTCCCTCATGTTTTATATCTCTGTTTGCTTGACTTTTCATCTCAGTCAGCTTTAAATGCTGCTCAATCAGCTCAGATTCACCAACTGTCACATGTTTGACTCTCATCATCCTCGTCATCGACACCCCGACTAAATAAACGTACCCCTACAGCATAACACTGGTATTATTAGTTTGATATATTTTCAAGAACACTCACTATTTTTAGTTTTCTTCGTGATCTTGCTCAATAACCTATGAAGTTCTATCAAACTACAGACAAACAGATTAGTGCATACAAAGACTTTGCCTACTTGGTAGAGTTGTTATGTTATCTGTGATTCTTGCTACTTAGCATCCTAACACGCTTTAGTAATATTTGGAAGATGGCCAGTGCTATCATGCAGTATTATTCAGAACATAGTCACTACTGACGATGTGCACTATTGTTTTTGCACTGTGAACTTACAACAGGGCTGTGTAACATCTCGTTTATGTTATAGAAAGTTTAGTGCAGCACGATGATACATGGCTGTGACATTTTCAGTACAATTTTATGTGTAGGTGAATTTGATCATGTGAAAGTGAAATATGTTTCGGTCTATGGTGCCTTTTAGGAAATATTTGACATCACTGCAATGCATCGGATGCTGTTCCTTCCATAAAGCCATTATCTAGTGTCACCGGAATGACATATGACATCATCCAACTTTATGCAATGGACACGGCTAAGCATGACAAATATGTTGCAGTCACCTATTATATGTGTAAGAATGTATCTTCTGAAGGTTGTCATTTAGATTGGTGTCCCCCCCCCCCCCACACACACAACTCCCCTGCACCATGGATGGACAGGAGGTTAATGAAACCAGCTGCTTGTTTCACACTTGGATGCCCTATTTTCCTCTAAGAAACGGCTCCACTCTCAATGGGAGGCTTTCTTTCCTGGATACATACGGAACAAGGCCTGTTGCCACGACAATTTGCAAATGAAGACCAGTTTTCATCATTATATTATGCAAAGCCATAACAAATGAATTACAGATTAAGTGAATCTGCTGCTTCACACCCATAAATAGATAAAAAGAAAGCAATCTACCAGTGAACAATATTCCAGCGCTTTGGCTACAGTTTCATGTTTTCATCCATGTCTGTTTGCATGTTTATATGTCTAAAGCATGGCTCTTCATGCATCCATAACACAGACAGAATAATAACCCTGGAGCTTCATCTACCCTGTAGTCTGACCTCACACTATTAAATCCACTACTGCTGCTGATACAGATTATAATCTGCATCTTGTTTCAATTATGGACCTTGAATCTATTGTTTAACAGGAACACTTGTATAAGGATGAAAAGCAATGTTAGTCTTGATGTTTTATGTCTACTATTTTATGACAATGCAAATGTCATTTTTGTATTCAGACCATTTCCTTTTTCTATTATTTTTCTATTATGAGAGCCAGACGGACACGCGTCAGATTGCTTAGCCTTGGCAGAGGTATGTGCTTGACTGATTTCCATTCGTATTTGTTTTTTTTTTAACATTTACTTTCCGAGACCCTCGGGCTATTCTTGATGGGAATTCAACTTTCTCTGTGGCTTGGAGAACACCTCCTCGGGATTCATGTGATTGCAACCGCATAGTAAAAAAGAAAAGTCAGAAAGAAAACATTTCCACTTTGAGTGCAGCGCTGCAGATTCTCCTGTGGTCAGCACCACGATGGCTAAATACACGGTGACCTCAGAGGAAATGGAAAGATGTGAAAAGCTGTGCTCCCTGCGATGCATCTGCTGTCTCTTAAATTATTCAAATTTGTACATAGCATACCGCTCCCTCTATTCTCTGCTGCCAACTGCAGCTTCGAACCAACCTGCCACTCAGCTGGAAGATCAGCCGGCATGCTATTCCAGACATCCCCGCAGTGGGCTAATATACGTGCTGCATGTCCTTGTTCTGCTTCCTGCTTGGGCACACAGACTGGGCACAAGCAAGATAACCTGATAGTGCCCTGCTGCGTGCCACATGGCTCAGTGTTATCTGGGTTTGCAGATGGTGGGCTTAGCGGTGTTCTCCCTCCGGACCTCCTCACCTGATGACAGCCCGGAGGTTTTCATGAACTTGCAACCGACGCGATTCATGCATATCAAAAATAGCGGTTTTACATGTTGAACAAACTTAGAATTAGCACAAAGCTACTTCATTCTTTGTGTTTCTTTGTCTAAAGACAAAATGGAACTATGGTGTCTAGCTTCGCTGTAGCTCCAAACACACATTTAATTCCATGCAAAATAGAGCTAAGGCCTTTATCCACCAACAAACATTCGCACACTTTGCAACATATACAGTTTACAGCTTGCAATCTAAATCCTAATTTATAGCACATTGCCAGTGTGTGTGTGCTGTTGTGCTGCTTATTTGCTTCTTTAGACAAATATTTAAAATGGATACAACAGCGGGAATTCACTTAAAAATTTTGCATCTGCAGAAACGTGCTTTACTGAACCATGTAATAGTTACCAAAAAATGGAAATTTCTGCCGCAGGGATGTTGTGGGAATATATAAACGTTTGATTGGCCACTCATGCACGCATATACAAAATCAATAGAGAGGAATGGATGCTCAGTGGGACACTTCTGTACACAACAGCAAAGATGCCTGAATCCTCCGTCGTAATGCAGTCTAGCATCGAAATATACAAATGGCTAATGATGAAGAATACACAATGTAATCAGGAATTTTTGGGTTTGCATAAGCTGTGTGATAACAATGTGGTGAAACTGCGACTTTGGAAAGCGAGACAGACATGTTTGCTGTTGAAGCAGTTGAACTTTTGCCCTTGCAAGGCAAGGGTCAGTTCTTCTCACTGTCGGGCCATCGTGCTGTCTGACACAGGAGTCAAATTCATGTTCGTCCACTTGTGTGTGCTTCCTCAATCCAACAAAAATAAATTCTTAAATGAGAATAAAAATACTAAGTATGGGTTTAACCTGATGACAAAATTGTGCAGCTCAGCACGCCTTCCTTAAAGCTTTCCTGTGTGACCATACAGAGGAAAATAATGGGCTGTATGTTCTACAATACTAAATTGTTGCACTTGGCAGCACTTCTCATTCAGAACTATAGTTTAAGTTGTGTTGCATAAAAGAAAATGACTGTGCTTCAGCAGCATCTCCTCCGTGTGACAAAAAAAATCAATGGCCTGCAGAGATGAATACAGCTCACACCTAATTTAAACGAAAGTCAATCTGAAGACGACACCCCCACTAACATCCCCCAAACACCGCACATCAAATTTATAGTATGTGGCATGTCCGCCGTTCCTTCGGGGAGCCTCAAAGTGGTGAATACTGGATACATGCTGTGGAGAGGATTAGAGTTGGAATCACCTTAAAACAAACTCTCTCTAAAACAAAATGGTGTAAGATTCAAAATATGTTGTTTGGAGCGTAGATCCAGTAGATTAAACGTATCCTTTGTGTCAAAATGAGTCAGTTGAGATGGTCCGGGTATCTGATTATGATGCCTTCAGGTCACCTCTTCTTGGTACGTCCAAGCAGGAGGAGAATCCGGGTTAACCCAGTGCTCCCTGGAGGAATTACATATTCCATCTGGTCTGGGAATATCTATATATATATACATATTTTACTGATAACAATTCTCCTGATATATTTACGGGGGATATAAAACTGTTATAGTGTTATACTCTCAGTGACTATTTGCTCTCAAAATCCAAAAAGTTGAGATCTATCACCATTTTGTCAAATATAACTACATGTTGAATTCTTCATGGTGCTCAAGGAACCTAAAAAAGAGAAACTTTCTAAAATTCAACAGAGATGAAAATGTGACCCAGTTTCTCAAGATAATCCACAGACCTTGTGAGAAATTTCATGTACGGTAGCAGGTATTTTGTTTCAGTATCACTGCATTGAAGGAAGTGCGCATCAATTCAAGGATAAGAGGCAATTAAGCTCGATAAGTGGAGTTTTTCAGATTTTTATTATTTTTTCACCCTTTGATGCATTTTATTCAACATGTTATCTCCAAAAAATCTTACACCAAAATGTTCCGTGAAATGTAAAATAAACTGATTTGGGGGTGAAATGCCCCTTTAAAATGATACCCTTTATGTAATTCTGTGCTGCAACTATGATTTATGAGGCTGCGTTTTGTGAAATGATAGCGTGAATCCATAAGATTTGAGTTTCACAGCTGGTTTATCAGTTAAAACCAACTGTTTTCTCCTGTTTTCTTCCTCAAACATTATCTTTGTGGACTTTTTTTCATGTGAAGGCACTGATACCCAAGCAATTGTTATATATCTTATCTATCTGTATTACAATGAAAGAGCAATGGGTTTTTAAGAGGCTAATGGGGAGTAGTTATGAATACAAATTGAACAGATAAAAACTGTGACAGTGGCCATTTTCCCTCGGTATCTCTTTCTATAAGGCGTGCACAATAAATGCAATTTATGCATACAATATGTTAGAAATAGCCTTATATTTGGAACCAAGCAGAAAATCTTTTTTAGAAAACCGGCAACTTGCAGCCACTCTGACCTTCTATCTTTCCAGGCTCAGATCTGTTGAGCTCGTCATAAAGTTTATGTTGCTGCTGAGTCACGAGCAGGTTATCCACGCCAACAGGGATAAGGAAATTACTGAACCGCAAAAGATCGCTGACGGAGAAAAAAAAAAAAAATCCACACACACACACACAAAAAAAAAACAGCCGTTCTCAGCCGAGCGATAAGAGGCTATAAGTAGCAGTATAGATTCTAATCTGCTCTTCTGCAGCAATTCACAAAGGCAATAGAGCTGGCAAAAAAGATAAAACACATACGCACTCTGAATATATCTCTTTTAATATATTCATCAAAATTTAAATCACTCTTTGCATTTATATTAATTGAATTAAAATATCCCAATTCACACAACCCTGTACCCTGTAGATCGTCCCTTTAGACCAGACTGGACTAAAACAAAGAGGCTATGTGCTGTTAACTGCTGGAACCATGTATGTCCATGTGGCGCCAGGTTGCCCGCATCCTCTACCTTTAACAATCAATTTGTCCCCCTCAAGGTTATTGTTATTAGCATGGATCGAGCAAAAAGCTTAGGTGGAGAAACAAAGTGCTGCACTGGGAGCCCACCTTTCCCAACCCTTTCAGCACCATGCCATTGACTCTTGTCATATGCAATTCCCCGCACTAAATGCCACTTAAGCTATTACAAGTTTTCAGCCGAGTACACAGGGCTGACCCGATGGGGCTGAGGACAAAGAGAGAGCATCGACAGGGGCACTTATGAAATGCTGGGAGAGAATTGCCGCCATCACTTCAATGCGAGACTGTTTCATGGCCGCTGAGGCTTTGAGACGCATCACACCCCAGCAAGCTGATTGCAGGCATGTTCGCGAGCATCCTTTAGAATATATGGTATATCTCTGGTTTATCCAGCTGAAAGAAGTGTTTTGTCTCACACGTGTAACTTTTAGGCAACCTTGACATAATTGTGCTATAAACAAACTGACAGCTTTGCAGGCTCTCCCTGTCTTGTACTCAATCATAACTATATCCCTGCTTGCTCAAAGGACATATCATGCATTCATTTTGATGGCATGCCTCTGTTCTTGTGTTGATGTGAAGACATAGTATGGAGCAGCAAAAGTACAGGGCTACGGGAAGCAATGAAGGAATAGTTCACATTATAGTTCGATAGTGCTTGACCAACGGTGAAAAAAATCAATTATATTTTTAATATATAAAACATTCCTGAAAGTAAATTAAGATGATGGTTAGTATGATAGTATAAGCAATGATAAGAAGGCTACTCACATGTTCTATAAGTTCTCTGATCATGCCATTCCACTGGCCCTTCTCATCCTGGGAGCCATATTTCCCATCGGGCACAAGACGGATCTCATACGTGAAGCCCAGGACGTTGGCAAGCTCTTTGAGCAAGTCGATGCAAAATCCTTCAAAACGGTCGTTCCCAACCAGCGCCTTGTCAGACTTCTTAAGCATGACATATGGCTCCTCCTGCACAGACCCAAAAGATCAAATGAAAAGCAATGGCGAGGTCAGCTTTTTCAATTTGTTTCAGGACACGCATCTAATTGAAGCAAAGTTATCTGAGCTGATGAGTCGCTGTTGCGTTTGACAGGCAGTGACAGCAGATTGGAGTTCAGGGTGTGGGGACATAGCGTGTTCAAATATGAAAGGAGACTGGAGGTTTTTCTCACATTGATGTCTTTATATAAAACAAAGACCTTGGACTGCATGTGAATGTGTTTATAGTGCAGATTGAAGGTGACTGAAACACGTGCAGAAAGAACAGCTATACTATCAAAGTTCCTTTCGGGTTGTCACCTTTGGCCTCACCTCCGTGCCGTGTGCTGACATATACATACATATATACACCGTATATGTAGATATATATGAGTCGGTGCACGGGTCAGTTCATTTAATGGCCAGATGGCTGGCACTCTTTACTGGCCTGTAATGTCCCGCCTGGCTGCTCATAATTTGGGATATATCAGCTTGATTAGGAACAGAATGTAGCAGTGAAATGGAACATGCACACAATGTTGACTTCCTTTATTGATGCCAACCACCAAGGGAGAGCAACAGAGCTGATCCTCAGAGTGACAATGACTAACACAGAACGGCTCATAAATGAGTCCTTTATTTATTTATTTGCCTGTTACCATTTTCCCGGACAGATTTTAATATCCCGCTGTGCATTTCAAAAGACGTTAGTCCATTTATTCAAAGGCAATCATAAAATGTATCGCCTCCAACGCCCCCCCCGTGTGTACAATTTACAAACTAAGCTCAGAAGCAGTGTAATTGATATCTCTTATGAAGGTGACCCCTTTCTTTAAAAAAAAAATACTGTTTGTGTGAATAAGTAAGTACCGGTAGATCCATTCAAAGAGAACAAAATTGGCAGTCACACCATTTATTCCCTCAAGATAGTGTTCATCATGGGACAAAGAAGAGGTAGACGCAAACAAAAAATAGGGCATGTGCTGGAAGCATGTGAACAGTTTATCTTACTCTTTCTTTGCGATTATAATCTAGTGAATATAGTGTGAATCAAATTTACAGCAAGCAAACCATGATTTATTTAGTGCTCCGAAAATATACAGTAAATGAAAACGCCTCTAATCGCCTTCTATCAAAAAATGAAGCGACTTTGACATTACAATTAGGATGGCATTTTGAATAAATAATCAAGTTATGAATACTTTATGACGACGCATTTAGGAAGCGAGTGCTTAGCCACAAACTTTGCTCAAGTTGTCCAATTAATTTGATCAAAAAAGTTTTTCTAGTAAGGGGAAAAAGTCTTTACCATCTGTTTCGAGCCTTCCAATTCTTGCTATTCCCCAAGGTTTGGGCTCAAATCAAAGTGTTTATACCAGTACCATGCTCACAGTCGCAGCATGGGCGTGCATAACAGGAAGAGGAGGGGAGGTGGGCTTGTGCGGAGAAATCGCACGCAATGGAGTGCAAACAATTAATGTAAGTGGGAAAACACATTAAGTGTCTTAATCTCTTCTTCAAAGTTATCACTATAAAGCTGTCAGACGTCTCGTTCATGCATCACTGGAATCAGTTTGATGCAATGTCATTATACTAAGAGGGGCAAATGATATTAAAGTTGAAACTGTCTTCAGCTATTTGAAAGCAGACAGCTTTAACTAATGATTTTCAACAAAACAAGAAATCAGGAAACATGTCATAAATATTCAAATCTTCTATCAGGCTTTTTTTTTTTTTTTTTTAATCAAGCTGAAACGCAATACAGTGGTGCCGAAAATTCTATTATTACAATTCTACTAACATCAAGTCAGCAAATACAGTACTTTCACTTCCTGTTGCAGGTTCCAGATTACACTAAATTCTCGTTCCATTTATCTTCTGGGAGGCAGAATTAACATAGACAGCACCTGATAGGCATTGATTGAGTATGCTTTGACCTCACTTGTCATAATGATAGTGTTTATCATTGTGGATTGTACATCTGTCCGGAAATAGGGGACATCTGTGTCAGCTTCCCCCTGATAGGTTCACAAAGACAATCAACATCCAGGCACAGTGTTAAATACAAGGAGGTCTACAAATGAATGTGGAGTTGGAAGAGGGATCACCTTGTGCTATCTGCATCCTTGAGAATAGAACATTGAACCCCTCTGTTCCTTCATTAGTTATTATTTGCTCCAGGCATTCGTCAATTTGTACGATCGTGATGCAATGTTCCAAACTGCATCATTAATGGTGACTTTTTGCTAAGCTCCTGACCTCTTAGTTACCGTTGCTCCCTCTTCTTACACAGCACAATTTACCATGACGTTTCTCATAGATGCTTGCATTTATGTTTTTATTACTCTCGATATTAAACATGTGCTAATTGAAACATTACAAGGAAAGAGGCTTTGAGGAAGATGAAGTCAAGCCATGCCTAAAAACAAAATGTGGCGTTATCTTCCACTAATGTAATAAAGAGAATGAGAGAGAGCCACTAATATCGCCTATTAATTCTAATGCAGATGCTTCCCCACAGTGGGGGAAAAGCAAGCAAGCATGCCTGAGACATAATTAATCTAGTTTTTGCATCTTATTTTAGCATGAATTCACTCCTTACACTTACCATTTTAAATCTAGTAGTGACTCCTTTAAGAAAATATGTTCAATGATAGCATCGAGAAAAGAAATATGAACCGACCAATCCAAATTCTGCATGAAATATGGCTGACGCTTTCTAGGCAGCGTCAAGCATCGCTACGGGAAAGCTCGGAAAGCTTGAAATATCTGTGTGGAAACATGAAGGGGAGGATGTTGTTCTCCACCAGCCTCCACCGGTCACCTACCAGGATGGTGGAGATGATGAGGGAACGGTTGGCCAGGGAATCGGTGATGTTCACCCCTTTTCGCGTTGGTACTTCTGTGATGTTGAGACCTCCTGACACACTCCACTTCCCCACCTGTGGAAGATGAAAAACACGTAGCTGTTTGTGTCTGTCATGGGATTGCGACCCCAGCAGGTTCACAAACAACCAGTCACCTTTATATCAGAAGGCCACAGCGTTTCAGAACACAAGGGGATAGGGTAACACGCCTTGAAATAAATCATGATGGACAAATCAGGGAAACGGGAAGCATTAACTTAGTACTGTGTTAAAGCAGTACACGTAGTCTGACACTCAAAAATGGAACAACAAAGGCAAACTGATTACATCACTTCCCTGTAAGAAGCAAAAGCAAAAAAAAGCAAAAAAATATTTTGCACCATCAATTTAAAAATACAAGCAATGGCATATCATATTAATACCAACCAAAAATTATGTTATTTGTGTATAGTTACGGTGCAAGTTACAATAAGCTCATCGAAAAGAAATGCGAGGCTCAAATAAACCGAACATTGTTTTAAAAATATAGTTGAACGAGAAAAGCACTCTGAGAGCACTGCCCTCCGCCAAGCACCTCAGTCACCCTTTACTGTGATTTACACACACAATTATTGTCCTCCATTTATTTTACTCACATTTTTTGACCACAAAAGTGTTATCAGAAAGCAAGCATAATTTATAGAGCAGGGGATTTCCCATTGGGAATTCCCGATAGTTTTGATTTATTTAAAAAAAATAATAATAATAATATACGCAATCTGGAACCGATCCGGATTAAATGCAGTGGTATGATGGAGAGCCACACCCTTCACAATTGCGTCACATTCCTTTAGCATCAGCCAATAATCAACCGGGATACGGTGGAGCACATTTTTTAACCTCCATTTACTCCAATTTTCACAGAAATTTCAAAGTGATCCAGAAACAAGGGCTTCATCACCAAAATTCAATCATCCCAACATTTCCTGAAAATCTAATTGAGATCTGTCCGTAACGTTTTGAGTTATGTTGCTACCAGACAGACAAACAAATGCTGGTAAAAACACAACCTCCTTGATGAAAATATTGTAAAAAATAATAATAGCTTGGACACACATACACAGTTATACTGTGTGTGTCGAGCCAAGCAGACAAAAAAAGAAGCTGTGCTCACTGCAGAAAACGAGTCCGGAACATCTCATTAGCAGAAATAGTCCTTTGGCTGTAGGTGAAAATCTCTGTTTGCAGGCCGTGGCCTCCTCCTCGCCCTCCACACAGCGCTCCTACTTCCCTTATTACAACAGACACAGCTGTTAATAGTCACTGGGGTTTGAGCTTGAGGTGAATCAATTTAAATCCCAAAAAAATGGGCATAAGCTCTAATTTGAAAAGTACATGAGTCACAGCTTGTCACACACAAACAAAAGGAACTCCAGGAGAGAGATTTATAAATATCTTCCAATACTTAATGCTCTGCTAAAAAAATCTTTCTAATTGTGCCCAATTACAATTAGCTCAATTCATTAAACATGATTAGCAAAGGGCTTGATTCGAAAGTTATTTACTCGCGCAACAACACGACGAGCGCCACGTGCATTTCACCCGCCCGAGCCCTCCGATGTCGAGTGAAAGCAGGCACTTTGAGAATCTGTTCATAATACCAGCACAAGCTGCAACTTGGGCTAATATTCAATTAGGCTGGATTAGTTGAGAAACGGCCACATCTTAACCCGCTCAAACAGTTAAAGCCGATTCCACGGATATAGAAGAGGGGGGGGGGGGGTATATATTAAAAATCCAGCAATCCGGATCAACGTTAAAATGCTCGAACGTAGGATTTGTTGGAGACACAATGAGAAGATGATAATATTGTATCAAATGGTTTTCACACGATCACCATGCTTCACTTAATTGACCGGATGCAGGACACGACTCCAGTGGAATGGAGAAGATGAATGATTTCAAAGCAGCCGTTTTTGAACAGAAGGGTTACAAGCTGAAAAGCCCCTGCTATTATAAAATGTAGTGTTGAGCCTGTGGGGAGTATTTGAGCAAGTCATTATGGGACTTATCCCTATTTGATGTATTCATATTGTATGAAAGCCCTCCAGTAGAGAAAAGCTCTTATAGCCCAGAGGGGACTTTGCCTTCCAGTATAATAAAGTAAGTTCTACACTACCAACCTTTGTCTCCATTTTTTTTTTTTTTTGTAAAGCATGTTTATACAGCTCATTACCACCAAACAGCATTTTGGGCATCACCTCAAATTATCATTAAGAGAGGCTCCAATTAACACCGTAATGTGTACCCTAATCCAATTTGCTTTATGATCCACTAACTCATGCTTATGTTCAAACAGCCAATTTGCCTCTTGTTAGGAGGTAAATGATACTGTCAAATTTGCATCATCTGTTCCACATCGAGAGGGAAATCCAAATCTTCCATCTGAAATCAATATTCCATTAAACATTTTTTATACATAGTTATAGATTCCTTCTCTGCAAAGAAAGCACGGAAAACAATGGGTTACCTTTTCGAGTCCATCTTCCTTCAGACTGATGATGTCCAGGTCGAAGTCTGTACGGAGACCAGTCGTCTTGTTGAATGACAGTCTCCCGGTTAAACCATCCCAGTGGGACTGAAAGATAAACGTACTAAATATTTATATACATTTAAATGTGTCATCCTCATAAAATACAGAATGCTGCATGTTAAAGACTTCAGCCTCCTAAAACCTAATGCAGTCATGTAAGAAATACTCTTTTCAGCACATCACATTCAACGATTGTGTGCATTATAATTTACATTTCATTTTATTGTGTATCCAATAATTGGTCGCACCTATTGTATTCTATGCAACATGTTGGATAAAACTGCATTCGCATTAACGATAATAACAGCTGCAAATAATGGCTGTTAAAAATACTCAAAACATACACTTACCACATATTATAATGCAATTTCCTTTTTAAATTTACACCCACCCACACACACAAGCACACCAAGAACACACAAAGGCAAACCATACAAGATGAATTTCATCCTTTTTTTAATTACATTTTACAACTCAACGCCTCCAACGCACTTCCCCTCTAGCCTGCAGAGTTAATTAACAATCGTCTCCTTTCGCTCGATTCCCCATGAGCAGGAAAACACATACAACTGCCCCCCTATTAGGATTCCATGATACCGGCAGAACAACATCAGCCTCTCCTACAGTCCTGCTCTTCTCCTTTTAATGGGGGTAGAGAAGGATGGAACTTCCAGGGAACAGGGCTAGAGGTCGACCCAGGAGAAGATACATGGACGTAGTGAGGGAGGATATGAGAGTGGCTGGTGTTAGGGAGGATGATGCAAAGGACAGGGTGAAGTGGAGGACATTGATTTGCTGTGGCGACCCCTCACGGGACAAGACGAAAGTACAGTAGCAGTAGAGATCTTTAAGCACTCGTGATGCTAACTCTCCTACTTGTTTACACCTGTTTTAGTTAACTCTTAGATTGTTTGCATTCCTGCGTGGTCGGAAGTTCGTCTAATCCGACTCGGTTTCACAACAACAGATTCTCAGCCGCATGTCCTTTGCAGGCTCTGGATGCAGGAGAAGAGTGCGGTCATCTCCATTTTCCAACCTCCCTTCGTAAACATACCTCATTCTATCTGGCCTCTCACCACTGAGGTGGGTGGCATGTTCATACAGCTCTAACATAAAAATCAATGTGCAAATAGTTGCATCTCTACACACCCATAATCTGCCAAATAATGCATTACTGCAGTTTTCACAGGCTTGTTTGTGTATTCTGAGCCTCTGTCAGGCTTTCGTGTTAGATTAAATAAGAGCCGATTAGACTAGTTGTGTTTTGAAAAGGTTACAGTACTTGTTTTCTAGAAATAGGTTACGAATACAGGGCATTTATAAAGCTGACAACAATGCTACTTTGATGTGTCCATCAATATTTGGTTTGCTTTGTACGTTGATATGATTGGTTTGCTGGGCAAATACCCCAAAGCCCACACGACGGCACCATCGCCGCACTTCCCGTAACAGACGCCACTCGGTAAATATCCTGTAATATCAATACCGCTTGGTTCAAATAGCAAAATGCCAAACGTGTCCCGTCACCTCTTTGATGAAACTCATAAAGCGCCCTCCAAATCTCCAGGGCTTGTGGCGGTGGCATTGCAGTGAGTTTACGGTCATCTGTGGAGCGTGCTGGTACGACACGGACACAATGTGGACTGCGTCATAGGTCAGAGCTGCATCTGTCTGGAATAAGGGGTGAACATTATTTCAGCTAATGCCTGTGGAAAGACAAACACATTCATCTCCATCAGTCTTCTCCATTCGTGGAACTCCAGCCCTGAAATGTTGAATATATTGAAATGTTAAATGGTAACAGCAGGTTGCAATCCTTTACTTTGAATGCTGGATGATAAATTTAAAAAAAAATCAAGAAAAACAAAGTTGTCAAATCAAATCTATGGGACTGGCACATGAAGGGGATCATGTTTGAAAGTGTAATCACTACTCTGGCAGTTCGACAGACTGGCGGTATGAATCCAGCAACTGGAAACCTTCCATTCTGATTCTGTCGGGGTGGCAAAATTATTTGGGACAAAATCCCTGCCATTAGCATCTCATCCCAAACAATCTGTGCAGTTTGATATCTGGACTGTGTATATTTTTTCTCTTTCGTTCATTCATTTAAAACACACTCAGGCAGTGGGCACAATGCTACTAAGCTACTTTGAAAAGGTTGGCTGTAACGAGATACACCTGGTCTGAAGCAGTGTTTTGGGAGACTGCCGTGTTCAAGGATAATTGGTGCGAAAGGGCTTAATGAATGTTCTCTAAGCCATTATATCACCTCTGTCTGGACTGTTGAAAGCATAATACATAACCCTGTGGATTTGTGCTTCTCTTGCCAATATCTTACTCTGCTATCGACTTGCCAGAGCAAGAGGCCGGGATGTTTCTGATGAGGTGGAGTTTTTTGTTTTTTTTCTCCTCTCCATTCATCGGTTCACAGATCTTGCCTCGAGCTGTAGATTCAGCTTTTTGCTTGAAAAGATACCTAAATGATTTTCTGACTTATATTATTATACTACCATTAGATTTCTTGAATACCTTCATGTTTGATACATCCATCTGGGCCGATATATCAATTACATGAACTGATAGCATGCATTATTATTATAGGAATGCTGTTTAGGGTTAAAAACATTTTCCTACCATAGGCAAAAGCCTTGATAAATAGATAAGACAGATAAATGTAGTTTCCTTACATCGACATTTTGATGACCGTGTTTAAAAGGAACAACACAAAAGTAGTAAAACCTACCGTCATGATGCCCTCCAGCAGGCCTGAGTCAGGTTTCGGTGGTAGCTGTCTTTCCATCGACCATTTCTCCGCAATCGATGCAACCTGGGGATTATCCACATTCAGGATGCGGAAGCCAGTCATGTTGACGCCACAGAAGCGGTACGGCTCGAGGTCGATGGCCATCAGGTCCTTTTGAGAGACACAAGAGTGAATGGATTACTCTGTCAGCTTTGATGAGCTACGTTTTAAGCATTTTTCCTGGATACTTCCTGCTCACATGAAAAGAAAATGATGTAGGGGTTGGTTGAAGAGATGCTATATTAAGATTAAAGAGTGTGGAACAAAGGGAAAAAAGTTTTTTAAACAGTATCCGCTGCGGTTAGATATATATAAAAAAAAGTCTCCATTGGAGACACTTTTCTGCTTGTAAATCCTTTAAGGATTGACAAATTGTTGTTGTTTTTGTACCTCAGTTATGCTGCACAAATTACATGCTCAGGATATATTTTGTATTTCCTAATCATGTTTATGTGAAAAAGGTGCAGATTTCTTATTTGGGAATATTTTAATTATTGTTTGTAGCTCAGAAAACATAAGAGAAAAACAACAATTATATTAGATGGTATTAATAATTCAACACTTTAATTCCCAGGGCAACTTCGAGGCAAAAAAAAAAAAAATCTAATCTATTTGAACTGCTGTAATTTCTGGGACATCCATTGTAGCTGAAGTGTGATGTCACATGTTGACTCGTGTCATGCCAGGATGGGCCAGGGCCTTTGGAAAATACATTTTGATGAACATAGATATTTCATTAGCACCCTGTGGGGTTAGTGCTGGGGTAACGATAGTGTGTAAGACACTTACTAAGAAGTCGCCGCCAGTCACTGAAAACATTCTTTTGTGTGTGTGTGTTTATTTCACGCTTAGAAAGCATCACAATCCTCTCATTTATTGAATAGAATCAAATGTCGCTCGATAAGATATTCAAAAGAAAATCTATGTTGCAATTTTCTTTGCTTTTGAAAGTAAGGATTCAAACTAACTGTTACACTGAACTCTGCACACGGAACGTGCTGCACATGTCTGAGCGTGTAGGAACACCACATTGGTCTTGGAGGCAAATATGGAGAAGCAGGAGCTATGAGAGACTCATTCTAAAGGACAGGGAAGATATTACTCCGTACCACACTGCTGTTGCCTTTTCACACTCTAATAAGATGGCATTTCCCCCCACCTCAGAAGATAAAACACAGACATCAGTGGATTCCATCAAGAGGAAATTGTATTGCCATGTATGTCACGAAGGCATTCATCATTTTGCATCAAGTCTAGCCACCAGGTAGGAACTCAATAGCGCGTCTATCTATATGACGGCACATTGCAGCTTTAGATACTCTGATTGTATCAAGATATCCGTTGCTGCAGAAAATCAGATCAAAAATAAGTTTTTGAGTTATTCCTTTGGTAGTTTCTTTGTTCCTTCTCCACACTTGTAGTGAAGAAGCGCTGGATTTACCTACAGCGACAGACGTGACACGTTAATAACACAACGCATGGCAGACCGTCGCCACTGCTGCGCTGTCAAGCGTGAAATATGACACACATCATGCATGGACCTCAGTGTCATGTCACCTTATCATAACAGGCGGACTGACTCCAGACAGACAAGGAGTGTGTGGCGTTCATGGGGGGAGGGGGGCAGAAACAGAGACAATAACAGGGAGTGAAAGGAACAGCAGAGATCATGCTGGTATTCATTCCCGTTCAGTCTGTTTGTCGCCCGATAGCGAAGTGAAGAGCTGCTACGGCTCCCTGCTGGGTCTGCTTGTTTTAGTCAGAGAATATTATTTCATCGGAGCGGAAGGGGAACTTGAACAAACTCAGATTACAAATATATCACTGATTCAATAGTGGGTTTAAGAGTCAAATTAACCTCATGACTGGGGGGTGTACTGGCTCCACGTGGCAGTACTGAAAACATACCGGTAGTCAGATATACCCCTGAACTGAGGCGTTATATTAGATATGTCAGGCTGCAGGTGGGACAAATTCACTCATATTTCCATAGTATTTACTGTCAAACACAGATTGTACGGTACGTTTAATTAAATATTACAAACAACTTTGAAACTCAAGCTGTTTTTTGTTTTGTTTTTTGTGCTGCCACCTAAAACTCAAAGACTTCTGATGATTTTACTATGAAGCAGAGTGTTTACTACAGCACGCAGAAGACTCCATTATGCCTCCAGCTTGTCAAACAAAATTGATATTATGGACCGGATCCAGCCCTCATTGGCAATTAGCCGCTATTCATCAGAAACTCCAGCGGGGGCGTAGATGAGGACGGAGGATGGTATTTGCATGAACGAGTATAGTACATTACCAGAGTGGTGAAGATATAGTGGTAGTACTCTGTCATCATCCCCATGGTCTGGGCCTGAAGGGACAAAGGCAGAAGATGGGACACAAGAAGAGAGGCGGGGTAGAAATGGGGTCAGTGTGTGTTTTAAAGCAAATCCGACATCAATAAACACGTTTCAATGATCATATATCTTTTTTTTTGTGTGTGTGAGACTTTCTGGTCTCACATGCTGGAATTTCTAAGCCATATGTGGTCACCAGGATTACACAACGGAAAGAGTACCCGATGCGTTTCTATGCATTTAAATGGCTAGCAGTGGCTCGGGGAATCTGACGTTATCCCGCATTTAAAGGAGAGGCTTCAATCAAAAGAGCTCAGAAATCTTTGTCCCGCATCCAAACACTCCATCACCGCCACTGGCTTTGCTCAATCTACATTCAAAGGCACCGTATTCTCATGGCGACTGTGCTTTCCATTTAATTGTACCATCTGTTGTGAAGAAGAAAAAAAAAGCCAAGGTTATGTGAATAAGATGCTTCGCTTATGCGGAGGCATATTTACGTCTCCATCTCCAGACATTAAGCCAAATACATGACATTGAAACTTTGTGTGATATTGTCTTTTGTGATTGGGAGGTTTTGATTAATTGAAGTACTTTTCCCACTTAAAAGCCTGGTATAACTCTATTTTTCAGCCCGGGTTCTTCATCAACCTTTTAGTTTAGCAATCCTTCACATGTCCATGCTTCCTCCAACAGGGGAGGGATCATGGCAGATACTTAAAATCATAGGGTAGACGGCGTTCTTTTAAAATACCACAGAGAGATGCTCCCAGCAAACCTGTTGAAATGTCGAATGCAGGTGAACTCTTTGAGAATCGCGGCATGACAAGTAAAATATTCCCAAGGCAAAATGCAGTATCTCCATGGTGATATGAAAACCCTTCTAGAACAGTCACCTCGGATTCTCTTTATACACCTGCAGCAGCATTCAAATCACATTACACATAAATTCATATACTGTCTTGGATAGAGCTAACCTTTTGCGTAAATCTCTAAATTGAGTAGTCTGCAAATCTCGCTAGTAAATTTTGTTGCTGCTGGCTGCAAGTGTGAAGCAGTTCGTGATATTCATTTCTAATTTGCTTTTAGTAAGGGAGTCATTTTAGGTGACTTTCACAGACGGCTTTATTGCGCGATCATATTTGTTCGCTGAGAGACGCTGCAGTCCATTTAGCAATGATACAGCTTAGTAATTAAATAATATGCATGGTGTCATAAAGCAAGCAATTAATTTTATTTTCATATATCTATAATAAACAAAACATACCTTAAATATTTTCTTTTATGCCTCTAGTAATACAATTTGTTTATTTTTTCTTGGTATTGTGAATCAATAAAGCCAATATCTTGGGCTGTTTATAATGCTGTTTGTGATAGACCGGTACTATAGCATGGGTGTCACAGCGAACTACTATATGAAAAGAAGGGTGCAAGTTCACTGTCTCGTAAAGTAAAACACAGTCTCTTTAACCAAGCACAGCAGTCGTGGTATTTTTGACATCAGTCCGAACCAGTTACTCATCGCCCCTTCTTTTAAAAGCCGTGGTCTTTGCTGTAGCATATCTGAGAGGTCCTGGAAGGAAACTGTCGGAAACATTTTTTGTCTCGAATCCTTTTCTCGCTACTTCCCAAGAGGACAGTAATTCCTCGGTGCGAGATGTGCAGACTGGCCTGGAGCTTAAAGATGTCACCTTACATCTCACGAACTTGGGAGGACTGACTTATTCAAATAACGGGAAACGCCGTTCTCTGCGCTGTGCATCACGCTGACAGTTCTTTGTCGACTTCTATGTATTTTTTTTTTTTTTGATTGGTTTGTGTGCCAGCTGTGTGCACGAGGACCATGTATTTGCCACGTGCTCACTAACCTGTTTGAGAATCTGGGCAGCCATTTGGTGGCTGCAATCAAAGATGATGCGGAACTCCCGGCTCCTCTTCATTTCTTTGAGAAGGGGTCTCGCATCCTGTGTGTCCAGAGGAAGCTGGCGGATCTTTAGCCTGATGTTGTATCTGGATGGCGCCATTATCAGCTCCTGTAGCCTTATAAGACCTTTTGGATGGGGCATGGGAAACGGCACTACTGGTAGGAGGCTCACATGGAAAATGGAAGATGACGAGTAAATGATCCGATTCTCACCTGTGCTGTCATCGTACACGACAGTGGCTGTTTTCCATTTGAGAAACTGTACCAGGTCCAGGATAGCGTAGCTTAGCGAAGAATAATCTGGGTATAAATTCGCATAAAAGCTATCCCTGTTGTCCATGGGGTGGTGTTTCCACCGCACCTGGATGTGCGGTACTTCCAACGCGTTGCAGATAGACTGCACGGCGTTCGACGATGAGCTGTGCGAGGGCCCAAAAATCGCGACCACGCCTAAAGACAGCTGGTCGCAGGCTGGAGAAGAGCAAGAAGAAAGATGATAGCTTGAGGATGAAGCATGTCACCGGTTCAGTTGGGGTGTTATTTAGTAACGACTGAACAGTTGTTCCAAGTATTTAGACGTTTTATTTGTGAGAAAGCATCACGACTAACCATCCTTTATTTTCCTTCACACCACAATCCGTTAACGAACACCGGACGAGCCACTCACCTTTCCTGGAAGCCTCAAAGCTGTCGTAGATATTTATCCTCTGTATGTCGTATGTTAGTGTTGTGTTTGGCAACAAAGTCCTGTTTCTGTTTATGTTATTGACAGCAAATTTGAAGGCAAGCTCCTCGGCGCAAACGAGTGAAACAGGTCCATCTGTTTGTTCAAAAATCCCACCTGAAAAACACAAAAAAAAAAGCAAGAGACATGAAGCCCGTGACAATCGGTCGCATATATAACCACAAGCGAAAGAACGAAACATTGACGGAAATGAGACACGTTCACACCTGGGGAGTGTCGCAAAAGGCGGGGGCATTAAGTATGCGAGGAAAACACGGAGCGGCCCTCTCCATATCTGCTTTGAAGTCCAACATCATAATGGATTTAAAGAGTGTAAGTGTCCATTACATCAGGCTAAAAACACCACAAAAAATCTGGTCTCTTCAATCAGATTTCCTTTTCTTTGACCGGAATGCCACCATGGTGGGTCAGATGGTTTCTTTTTTTTTAGGGGCTGAAACACTGCGTAGACTAGAGCTTACTAAACATGTTTATATGCATTTCAAAGTGTTGCTGGAGGTGTGTTCTTTTGAGCATCATTCCGGTGCATCCTGTGGTATACAGGAAAAATGACTCCTTTTTACATTTTGATGGGTGAAATGGGGTTTTCCGTGACAAACTGCGCCTACACGACTGACAATAACACTCAAATACCCAAAGTTAAGTATCGAAAACTCTATTAAGGTTACTTAAGGGGGAATACCACATATTCATACATCAGTTTATTTGTCATGGAAAGCACTTCTCAGCCTGTGAAAACAGGTGTGTAATGACTTCTATATCTCTTGATGCAGCTTAAAGTCTTATCAAATATCCCCAATGATGTCATAGTGATTGTAGCTTGAAGACTGCAAAAGTCCAGCAAACACATCTGGCGATGGTGCTCGGCAAAAGCTGGCATTTAAATGCAAGGGGTTAAAAGAAAAGAGGCTACTGATTGTGCAGCGTTAGACCGACATGTAGCTGGAAAAACAGATTCACAGTTATCCAAATGTGTTCCCTTAATGCTAGTTTAAAATGATTATGTTTTGATTAGGTTCCATTGTACTGTTTAATCAATATAACTCTAATTAGATATACCCAATAATATAGGCAGGTCATTAGGATTGGACAGTGGAAAGGCTTATGAAACATTGGTGTCAGCCCAAAATGGACATTTTCTGCTTATGTGAGCCATGAGACAAAACTCTATGTGCATTAGATGCATTTATTTTTTTACTATGTAGTTTATGCTATTTCAATCCAGATTTTTAAGCCCAATAACATTTGAAAAAGAAATGCAAAGCAGTATGGGTAATAACAGTTTCAAAATTAAGGAGTAGGAAAACTTTGCAGCATTTAACTGTCATGTTGAACATTAAAACAGCACACACTGTGTGTGTACAAATTGGTAAAGTGACAAACAAAACATGTACCGTACTGTCAAATGTAAGACAACGAAACCCTCTGTGGCTCGGCTGCAGCCTTTAAGTTTAAGAAGACAGTTAAGACAGCTTCTTAAAATTGCCCGTAGGAATATCAGCTTATGGAGAAACGTCCGCCTCCACGCTCATCACATTAGTCATTTCAATAAGAAAGGAAACAAATGTCTGAAAGAAGGAAAAGTTCACTGCAAAAGTTGCAAATGTCTTTATATAACTTAGGCTTTTATAGGCATCGTTCAAGCTGCAATAACAACCTCATTGTGTGCACAACATCTCAGAATACTAAATGTCTGTAGTGGATGTCTTGTAGATATTTGTATCAGTTCTCTCTTTAGAAGTTTATAATCAATATGAGTCATCTAGAGCCAACTTGTTATTAAACTTTATTGAACTTCTGACTTGTTATTGATAATTAAAAAAAAAATATTTACCATGTGCAAAAAACACCAGAAACATATTACTTCTCACTTAATTGGATGTTTGTATCGATTCAACACGTCTGTTTCGTTAGCTGATTTCATTTTGAAATGAATCGGATGCATTGCAGAATACAGACTTCAGTACTCAAATATTTACCTTCAACTCAAGGTTAAAATACCTCTTAACATAATCTTTAAATAAATTTGACATTAGACGTGCTACACCACCTAAAACATTATGAGTAGTTACCATTTTTCACAGTAGCATCATTGTTATATAAAAATTGCACAGAAAAGGCTTTCATTTAATGTGGTCCAGTGGCATTTTAGGAGTACGAAGTGTACACTTGTACACAAAACGCTACCAGAAGTCTGGCATTGTTTCTCTAATCCTAGAGGGAGCTGGCACCACAAATCACATTATTGACCTGATGATGCCCCTGAAAAGACCCCCGGCGACTGTATCACAGAATCACATGGCTATTGTTTCTGTGTGCAAATAGAAATTCTGGAAGTCAGTCTCATCTTACTATTTATGACTCGGAGTCCCCCCTGCATTGTTAAGGGGACATGATGCATAAACCGCCCGGTGGAATGTGTCGCATTAAAATAAATGAATCCCACCGTTTTGTCGGGAAATATCATTAGACTACATTTAAGTAATTGCTGGAGTATATAGTAATTTGACTTTTAAGAGGATAAAATGTGCACTGCTCAGAAGCACTTTGGCAAATTTAATATGTAGGGGGAAGCCTGCTCCTTGGAAGAAAATCCTGCAGATAATTTGCTTTGCCGATTTTATACAAGCTCCAACTGTATATATATAATAATAAAAAACAAGGAATAGGCAGTTTTTTTGTTACAGCACTACTTAAAATCTACTCTAATCATTGATATTGGAATATTACAGAGCACCGTTACAAGCTCCCATTTAAACGACCACACTGGATGCTCATTATTGCAGTAAATTGAAGTGCATGAATTTCAGACTTTTTCCGGCGAGTTTCAGTCAAATCTTTCAAATTAGCATGCCTCCGACGCACAGGAACACAAAGGTCTTTAATTAGTCTATAAGGTCTCTTCCACAATATATAACTCATATAAATGAAAACTTTGGATAATCTATGCAGAAGCAGACCGTTTTTGAGTGCAGAGAGGAGGCCCGAAGAGACAAACAGAGGCAGGTTGCAGAGAAGAAATTCATGTTGCAGCATGAAAGGGCGGCATGGTATGTAGCTGCAAACAACATAGGCAAAGAGCACAAGCATAAACCAGCTCTCTGCTGCAGCTGTAGATAGCAGCAGGCTGACTGTGAGTCAGCTTCGATTGTTCAGTTGGAAACATCAGGGTAGCACAGAAAATGTTTGTTTTCACATCTGCATTTACAGACGTCAGACTTCAAGGAGTGAAAGAGCGACTGCCAAAACAACGTAACTTCAGAGCAGACCAGGGACGGCGTTTGGTTTGAACGTTCTGCTTTTTGATTTAACAAATGTCTTGATTTTGATTTGATGGCGCAGCAGAATATGTTGCAGTTTTCCAGTTCATTATGACACCTATATATATATTTTTTTACCAACAATGATTGCCATGCAAATGTTTGAAAAAAAAAAAAAAACACTGAGATTTATAAAAGCGCATTTGTCTCTGTCCTTTCAACAGTAACACACTGTTTGTTTTTTAAGCTAGGAGAGAAAAAAAAAAAACTCTTCACTCTCCAAGGTCCTTTTTGTGTAGCTGCTGTCTTTATTGCCGGGACAAAAACTGTGACATTATTGCCCTTTGGAAAAAGACATTTGTACAGAAGACCGGAAAGATCGAAGACCTTTCTGTTATTTTCTGCCAAGCAAGAATTTGACCTTAGCTGCAGGTATGACCAGCTCACAACAACAAATATGATTTCATTACCTCACTTGTCTTTCTTAACATGATTTCATATACAAGCACCATAATTTGGTGTTTGTATATGAAAAGATAGGTGCTGTATATCGAGCTGTTGAATATATGCTTAATTGCCAGCTATTGTATGATACATTGAGCTTTGTATTACAAATTTCTTATCTGATACACCGTTTTAGATGCCCAAACAATGAAATCAGCTCATTACACTCTTGGTTACTGTATTCTCACCCACTGCATTTCAGACTATTGCTCTTTTGTACTTTCTTTTCACTACTGGGATTCCCAATCTCCTTGTGAATAGCTTCTTTTTTCCCTGGATGTGCAACTGAATTTGGTTTGACAATGATGGCACCAAACAATGACCTGCGCATGCACTTACACACACACACACTCTATGAACATTGGAAAACTGCAGCCAATTTCAGGAAGAATATGTTCCCCTATTAACCGGGGTAAATACACAACACTTGTGGACTAAATGCCAGGCAATACAAAGAGCAGAGAGAAGACCGGACAATAAAAAAGCATTTTGTAGCATCTGATGGATGAAATGACAAGAAATAAACGGTACTACATATTTAGCTCATGAAAAAGCCCCAGGTTTGATCAGTCTTGTCTTGGTCTCCTCTGCCGTTTGTTTTTCTCAGTTCAAACACATGCAGGTCAGTTAAAAGCAAGAGGCGGCCACTCCCTGTAGGTCACGGCATGTGTTTGTCTGTGTTCACAGCATTTACACGTTTGTGTAACACGTGATCCCTGATGTATACGCTTAAATACCGGGATGATAAATTCATCTGGTGAACGGTTTTAGAACTACTCTAATGTGAGCACAGTATTGCTCAAATCTCAGATTGAGAGGAAAAGACCACAAATAGATATAGTAAAATTATTCCTCCATTTTGCTTCTTGTCTTTCATTGACAATGGAATATTCAATAAATCTATCTTTTAAGCCAGTTGCAGACAGGACAGTCTGTGGTAATTAAAATGCACATATTTTTTCGAACTGGTTTTAATTGGGTGAAATGAAGTTGTTTTCATCACAGAGGGTACATTAAAGTTAATTAAAGAGATAAGTAGGATTTAATACCACATGGAAATGTACTCGAGCAAACCAAATTAAAGCATGTCACACTTCCAAGAGGTCAGAATCTTGTGTGTGTGTGTGTGTGCGCGCAGTGAGATTCTTGCCATACAACAATCACATATTAGCAATAGACCCAAGCCTGCTAAATATCCTTTGTATGTAAACGTTCTCATTCTGGATGAGCTGAAGATTGTACTATATTATTTATATTACAAAGATGAAAGACTGTCAATGTCACTCACGTTAAAAATGGTTATTTGTAAATTCCGAAAAAGCTTTAAAATAGGAAATCAGCAACCATTGGTTTTAAGTGTTTGTGGGAAACTGGGTCATAAAGTGTACAGCTATTACATCACACCATATATTATCATATAAATTGAATTTGGGCTCTTAATGTTTGAGTACATAATGAGAACAGCTGTTTTAATGCTGCTATTTCGCCCTCTAACTTACTGTCCACATTGAATCACCGTCCAAATCCATCACAGCTGAGAGGCGTTCTTATTTATTTGATACGATTAGTAGTACTCATGCAGCCCTATAATGTTGTGATATCTCCTCTGTCAGAAGACTGTCAGGTAACAACACATTTGTAAAATCTAATTTTATGCTCAAGTGGTTCTGCTTCTGCAATTTATCGCAGCTATCGCTCACCCGCTCCTCTGCTCGCTCTCCCTCTCCAATCTCCACCCGCTCTTTCCAGCTTAGTGAGGTGTTTTGATCTCATTATCATTCCCAAACATTCCCGATGAATAATCTGTCAGGACGCAGGCCTGTGCTCTGCACCGTACCGGGCACCCCGGTCATGATTAGGGGTGTCAGGGCGTGCTCGCAATGAAAATTTCTTATTTTCCCTCTTGAACCAAATCCAGAAATAAAGAGTATATTGCCACCGCCCCCCTGTAAGAATGCTCTGTAAGACCTGTGTAAATTAATCCCTTTGAAAGGTAAACTGCCTCATACTATCTGAGGACAATGGCGGGACATCCCGCTGAGGACACAGAATTGATTAGACATACTAAGCGGTGGGATTCAGATGCTCTTTTACAAACCACAAATCCCTTTCCAGAAACGTTGCACAATGCATTATGAGCCTCCATTAGACAATCCTGTCCTACAATACGCGACACAAACACCCACCTCCCCCTGTCTGCAGCCCATTGTTACCACAGAGGTAAAACCCTCCCGATGCCAAATCCTCAACTCGCCACCGGTTCAATCAAACGCTCTGCCAGGAAAACAACAACGGAACAATGGCGAATAATGCCAAGTAGCTGGGAGCTCTGCTCTGTGCCAAGCTACCTGTGTCCATCAGCACCCCCCACCCCATCTATCTTCTCATCCGCTGCCACCTTTTTTTGTCCGCATACAGTGGCAGAAAATGTGCAGACTTGCAGCCTTGGCACTTTGTCATAGTGGGACCATGGTGTGGCCAAAAGGCTCCAGACTGTGAATAAACACAAGCTTGTGAAGGTGCATCTTCAATAATGAGCATGTGTGTTTGGCAATGGATTCAAACAAATAATGAAGGCACAATGATGTTAAATATTGTATCCTTGGCAACATTTGTCAATAAGCACTCTGATGGCCACAAACAGGCTTACTCCCCAGCCGTGCTGTTACAGCTTCCTCTTTCATAGTAAAAATAGTAATAGTAATTGTAATAATAGTAGCGCAGTAACTTATAAAAAAACATTCAATCGTTTTTTTTGTGAATGCAATACCGGCTTTGAAGCGTCCATGCTTGCCTTATCTTGGAACAGACCCCAAAAATGTCTGAGACCTTCATTCAAGTGTGACGACTCCAAAACCATTATTTCTAATGGGAAATATAGTTTCGGGTTTTCGAACAGTATTACAAATTATGTTCAAGAACCGAGGTTCCACTGTATCACTTTTTATATTCTCACGCGTCCTCAGAAGTCGAATTTATTTTGGTCTTACTATTACTTGATAGCGAAAGGGTGAAGTTACTGGAAACAAAATTGTGTTTCATTCTTTCATTACTGTCTCTTACATTTTATGCTGCAATCAATATATTGTGATGAGTGTCAGTGAAACGGCGGCACTGAAGGCTGAGCGTAATAACCTCCCTTGAAGGTTTCGACGTGGAGTTTTATGTTTATATCCTTTGTGATGGGTCATTTGAGGGCTCTGGGGCTTCATTTTCATTAGTGGTGCTTCGGAAGGATCTCAATTTTACTGCCACAAACCTGTTGCAGGTTAAATGACTTATCCTTGGGGGTTAAAGCACCACGGTTGGGATTTTCCGTCTCTGAAGTGAAGGGTTAGTCAACTACTCTCTGGATCACACTCACACAAAGACAAAAAAAAAAGTGTGCTTTAATTGGCATTGATTTTACAACTAAAGGTGCAATTATTATAATGGCTTGTGTTTAGCCCTGCAAGCTGCCTCAAAGTCCATACAAAAAATGGAAAGACATTGTTTCATTTAGGTCAGCGCATTACCGTGCAGTTTTGACAACCACTTAGTTGCTTTAATGCTTAACATAATGAGAACAAGAGTTTGCCGGCATATAAAACTCTTTGACAGCGCTATTATCGTCCCCACCCACAGGAAGGAATGTTTTTGCTGGGGGCATGATTAAAATAGGAACTTTAACATTGATGATCCCTTGTCTTATTTTTTCGTATAAGGCAAGAAATGTCTCAACCAGGCATTTATTGCGTTTTCATCTGCAAGACAGAAACACCAGGAGGCAGACGCATCAGTATTTTGTTCTGAACTCGGTTAATATAAAAAAAATTAAGTAGATGAACATGAGCCCCGAGCCGGGGTCGATGAGGGGTCTGAGGACAGGAGTCACCCTGTTTCTCAAAGTCAGTGCAAGTGCAGCTATATATAAATCTGCCCCACTTAATATCTGACGGACAACACATGCAATGTAAATGTAGACAAATGAGGGTCAGATCATCTGGGACATCTCTTCCTAGTTTCTGGGACAGGAAGCACTCAAATGGAAATTCACCGTGTCTGCAAGAATGTTCACCTCCTCTGGACGAACACCAATCTTAACACATCTGAATTGAAGCCCTCGGCATTCATTTTTATCCACATTCTCCAACTTTCCCGGTATGAGAAGGGAGATTACTCCCCTCGGGGCACGTAGAATGGCTCTGCACTCATGAGGATTAGCATAGAGCATGGAGCAATGAATGTGAGGGACCAGTCAAGCGAGGGACATTAGCTGATACTCTCTGAAGGAAATACGACATTCATAGAATCTGAATTTAAGTTACTACAGGAGCGTTTTTTTTTTTTTGCGACGCAGTGCTGTAAAAATTTGTCATATTAAAAGCTGCAAAAGAAGCATTAGTACTCGACTTAAAAGCACATTACCTCATGGGTGTATGTAAATCAACGTGTATGATGCATCCATGTGACTGACGGCCCATGTGAAAGACATTACCCATGGCCAGACGGTCTATATTTGATTTGCACACGTGGAGATCTTTCTGATCTCTACTTCAAAACAAAGCGTTAAATAAACACATCTCTCTACAGCTCCCACACAGATCAGGGTTGTTCCCTGGATGATGAGACAAAACAGAATGATAAGAAAAGAGCCACTGTGTGAGCAAACCGTTACAGAAACACTTTATCCTGCGTGTGAGCCCAATATTCTCAGTGCGGCGAACAAAATGCACACTGCTTATATTTAACTTATTTTCAAACGTTGCTTGTCTATCGCATGGTTATAATAAAAATGGCCTGTTTTATCACGGAATGCGAGTATTATTCCTGAGCGCATCGCACCGTCTTTCTCAAAGCCGATTAGAGCATGGAGAAGGATGCCGACTCATCCTGGTGAAGGCTTGGCATTTACATTTCAACGCAATATTCAGGAATTTTTTATTTCGCTCCAACAATTTCACACGAGTGTCTCTCCTCATTACCTTATCTGGTCAGCTGACAGCTGTGGCAAGCAATCATCACTGATCTTTGCTCACAATGGCAATATTTTTCACACTGCATTAAATAGCTGAATTATAAAACAAGTGTTCCAAACACAAATTTACAGCCGATAAAAAAAAATGCGTAAATGCATTCTCCTTGGGAACATCTTCTTACCGCCATGATAATTTGCTTCCTCACATCACATACTCCACCCTCGCCCTCCAAGTCATCGTCACACACGCTGCACAGCATAAATTGTCTTCACTGTTCACTTTGATCCTCGACATGGACATGGCACCCTGCTAAAGCAGCTCCTTGTGGGAGTACTGACAATCACCCAACACTGTTGTTCGAAAGAAGACACACATGGGCACCTTGTGAGTGGCCTACATAACAGACTCCCATCATGTTGAGCCACTCACCCGGAAAGCACACTGGAAATACTGACCTGCTTGAAGTGGAAAACAGATTTACAATCAAACTTAAGTCAACTTTGAGACTAGACATTGTAGAACCGACTGTTTGCAGCATAATCCGGACTGTGAGATAGGAATTTAGAACGGATATTTATTGTTTTGAGGACATTCAGATGTCACTGAACAATTGAAACCTTTGTCAAACTAAGCGAGGTCAAAAAGCTATCCATAATGCCAAGCATCCACAGGAGCCATATAGATTTTTTTTTTAGTGAATGAATGATGAAAACCTTTAGTAAACCTGTCTTTATGATTTTTATTTTGAAAGGAGTCCTGACATTATTACATGTTTGACCTTGTTTAAGCGCTCATCCAGGTCTGATGTCTGATGAGGTCTCTCACCATGTCTGATAGTACTTTATTCACCGTGTGAGCCAGGTTTATAAAGCCCATCCACTGAACATTTTGACTGGACTCACTTCATAAGGAGGGAAAGTGATGCGATTAATGACACACCTAATTATTCAAATTATTTCATTTCTGTGAATTATCTTTTTGATGACTAAATTATTCAATTTGGGACTAGAAACGTTAAATAGTTTAAAAAAAACTTGCATCATTAATTTTTCACAATTTCTCATTTCATGTCCAGCCAACAGTTTGAGCCGAATCATATTACTGATATAATGGTGATGATATGCCTTTAAAAAGTTAATTAGACAATCTAGTGATCATCAGAATGACAAAAAAAAGAGCAGGACAGTCTAATCCATACCTCATGCTAACCTCACCTTCTTGTGCAGTCAAGTCTCAGCGCTTTTATCTGGCAGGCCTAATACTATTGATGGGCTGCTGCAAAAGGATAGATAATCCTCTTGCTACGACGGCATTTTGGCTGCTTAGCATTTGTGGGAATACACAGTAGGAGCATTGTGGGAGCAGATTATTTATTTTGAATGAGAGGCAATTCGATAGCTGGGTTCCAACGGGAGAAGAAAAAATGTGTTCCAGAAGCAAAATAAGCGACCAAGCAGGGACTCGAGAAATCAGTCGGGGGTAGAAGAGCAACCAAGGTGCTGAATTGAATAATAGTAACAACAACAACAACAAAACAAAGCCAACAAACTCTAACCCTTAACGCTGACAAGTTCATTACAAGCTGAAATCACGTGGCTAACAGCTTTTCTTATGTTTCAAAAATAAGTGCAAACGCTGCAATTTCCGTGTGTCCGCCACAACGATTGTGGCTTGGTGTCAAATCAAGGTCGCATTTTTAATGCCGCTTTTCTCCCTCAGCTTTTAGCAGCTTTTACTAATATATGTATTTATTAAGAGGAATAACCTCTTGAGATGATCCATCTTGTTTTCAAGGGGGGGGGGGGGGGGGGGGTCATTTTCAAAGCAACAATATAAGCAGCAGTTATATACAAACATTACATACTGACAATATTATTCAAACATACAAGACTCCAGTTTGCCCACCCATCCCGTACATTTTAAACAAAAGTGAATACACTCAAATACATATACAAATGTATACGAATACCTGTACAACCATACAATACATAAAAACCTACGCACACATGCAGGCAGATGCTATCACAAGGTGTATACAATTCATTTCCAAAGCTGTGTTTATATATAGTTGATGTTCTTTTTATATAATTGGATAAGACATTTTTATACAAAGGAAATGACATCAAGAAACAGATGGAAAGTGGAAGATTATTCCAGTCGGTTGGTGCCTTGTACTGAGATGCATTTTGTCCAGTTTCTTTTATATCAAACCAGATTTGTTTTAGCTCCATCTTTTAACTACTGAGGCTGCTGCTGCTGCTGCTCGTCCGGCTCATGCAAAATGCATTTTGATGAATACGAATAAGGTTTGGATCAGGATATTTCTTAATGATCAGAAAGATTACATGGAATGTGAAATATCAAAGACCTTAAGTGGAAGGATGAACTTGCAGAAATGTGTACTTAAATGTAAAACACACATCCGAAGTGGAAAACGCACAGAACACACGCCACAGTAACATCCCTGCATGAATCGTACTGGTCAACCTCGATAACAGGAGGCATTTTATTAGACGTGCACGACAGCAACATCGTCAACATGCTGATTAAAGTACCTGCCAAGGCACAAAACGTTAAAAATGAAAAGTACCCGCAAACACCGTCTATCCTTGAAGTCTAACAACGTGATATATTCATTCCTATTCCCATGAAACATCGCCCCCCACTTGTTTACATCATTATTTACAAGCTTGCAGTCATCATCTTCACTTTCTTTGTTTTTTAGTCTGTCCCCGACAGCAAATGTCAAACCTCTTGCATCACGACACACGTAGGATGTGAATCATGCATCTAGCTTGCTCACACGGGTGCATGTATTTGCGTGTGTTATATAACCGAGATGGGGACGTACTCACCAAAACCAGCGCAGGGGACTTTACAACATGCACAAATTTGTGCATCATTTGTCGCATCGTTCAATTAATCTCAAAGCACGCTCGTCAAAGAACCGAGCATTGCCGTTTCTAGGCGACAGAGCCATACAGGTGGTGATTACTGTTATACTTTTGCTGACATCTTCCAACCTTGGTAATACCCTATCCCACAGCCTCCTACACACATGGAGGAAAGTGTAATGGCTTTCTTATTTCGGATCTAATGCGGGATAATAAATGCCATATGCCAGGAGGCAAGGACTAAATCCGTCTGGCCAATCTCAAGGGGGCTTGTGGGATCAAGAGACCAAAGCAAGCGCAGCACCTTGTCCTGAAGAGAGCCAACAGAGAGGGTGTAGCACGCAGAGAAACAACCGTGATACGCTTACTTCTCTGAGGACTTTCACGCGGCACTAGGTTAGCAGCAGTCACTCCAGCGGCAGCACTTGAAACGTGAAAGCAGATATACTGTAAAGCCAGTTAGCGGATGGAGTCAAGGAGCTATGTTGCCATTCAAATTAAAGACGGCCCCGAAGCACCAATACGTTTGAAGTAACTTAAATATGAACTGCTCTACCTTGTCCTTAATGTTTTGCTACAGTGTGCGGAGAGGGGAATGGCAGCCCACAGAAAATCAACTTGTACGGCGCCGTGCCCGTCGTGCATCGCCGAACCCGGGCCCCAGACATCTTTTAAAAGACACCATACTAAATCACATTAGGTGTCTGGAGTCATCTTGCAGGACTAGTTTATGTATGCATGTGTCGGGCGATGTTGTTCTGCATTAACAGACTAAATTAAAAAGCTGCGCGACTGCACACTCGAGCAGCGACATGCCGTTTGTTGTTTGTTTAACCTTGATTTAAATGGGGACAGTCAGTCGAAATCAAGTCATCACTTTGCAATGCCCCTGTGCATGAACAGCGTGCCACCAGCAACTCATGAAATATGTTACTCTGATCACAGGTTACATCCACATCATCAATCCTCAAGATTAATTTAGCTGGGGAGATGAGTTATTCAATAATTCATTGTGTAATATTTCCCTGCAAATTAATCCTTATTCAATATGACAACGATAATTAAATGATTGCTTACAAGGTAATTTGGACATAATTATTCTTCTTTCAAGCTGCGGTCTGGTGTGTAGAATCTATACGTTTCTCTTGCTCCTACCAGGTGTTTGTTGTTTAGACAAAAAAATGCATTTCCCAAAAGATGAATCTAAGTTTAGACTGGAGCATGTACGAGAATGATGCATGTGCTCTAGATGTGGAAGAGATTTATGATTGGTATGTTACACAGGATGTTTGTGATCCTTAAACCACAAAGTCCAGATGAGGTCTAGCGCATCTTCTTTTCCCATATTTGTTTTCCTATGAGGCCAAAAACAATGCAGCTTACTCAGCACCCCGCCTCCCCCTCGCCTTCTGGTGACCCACATTTACACTTAATTTCTGTTTTGAAGTTACTGTTTGAAATCTGACACGAGCAGCAGATTTTATTTGCCTTTGAGAGCATTCACGTAAAACAAAATTAAGATGGGGGGAAAATGGTCGGGTCAGCATTTTCTTCACAGTTAAAGAGAACCGATATTTATTCCATATGCAGCATGATTGAACAGATTAGAGAGTAAGATCATTAAAGGTACAGGAGTTGACATGCAGCCCCTGAAAATGCACTCAACATTCCCCAAACGGAAAATAAACGGCCGTATTTTTAATTCAACGCGGACCAAATGTCAACTGAATTAAAGATAAAGTTAGACAGTAATTCATTTATGTGCAGCTGTTAACCGTGAACTATAATTACGGGTCAAAGTGACATGAAAATGTCTCGTCAAAGGCGCTTTTTCATTCACACCGGGGTTTTTTTTAAATACCGTTGAGAGCTATTCCGCCGTGTTGCTGCAATTACTGTGACATTTTAAAAGTGTAACCTGAAATCCACAAAGCATAACACTGTAGCAGATATATGGAAACACCCGAAATGACGCAGGCTCCTCTGCAGGAGAGAAATATCAGTTTTACTCACACATCCTGTCTACCTGTCAAAAGCCTTCACAGTGTTGCTACTCCCCTTCTTCACTAACCCCCCCCCCCCCCCCCCCCCCCCCCTCACCAGTCAAACCTATTTATGACTGCAGGCCCCTCATTGCAGTCTGTCAGATGGCGGCCCCAGTCATGGCCACTACGCCGGAGACTCCGGAGCTAACTCGCACTTATTTTTCTTTGCCTCTCGTCGGGAGAGGGAGCGTTAAAACACCATAACACAGTAGGGAAGAAAAGATATGAGTGAGGCTGTCAGCTAGCGCTAAAAATCATTAAGGCATACACATGTCGGGGGCCATGGAACATTAGGGCTGTCAGTGATGCTGCTGCAGTGTTTGGTAAAGGGAGGAATTGAAGAACTCTCGGTGGGTGTGTCTGTCTGTATGGGAGTGAGTCAGTATAAAACAAAATATTAATTCTGCTGATATTAAGCTATTTAATTTCACTAACAGATCACATTACCACAACATGACTATAATGTGAAAGATGAGAACTATCCAGAGGCTCTACTTGGGTTTAAACCCCACAGCTCCTCTGACCTTCACGCTCACCCTTCTTATCAGCACAGTTTTTAGCCAGAGTGAGCAGGAAAATCACTCTTTTTTTCTACCGAGCAAGACTTCCCGACACCAAACACCACATGTGTTGGGATGCAATGATACAGAATGAAGAAAAGAAAAACTTTAATCTTGCGATATTAATACCAAAGGCAGTCTGAGTTAATCTGTGCATAATCCGTGATGTGCAACAAGTCCATTAAGTGACTGAGGCATCCTGGAAGCAAAGCAGAGATTCCATGGAGACATCCCATCCAGCCATCACTCACATAAGAAGGCACCGAATTTATATATGCCTACACTGTGCCAGCGTGGGTCGTCCAGAGATCAGTACGTCAGTGGTTCAAATCCCAGCTCTGACTGTCCACATGTCAAGGTGTCCTTGGGCAAGACACTGAACCCCAAATTGCTCCCTATGGGCCTGGCAGCGCCTTGGATGGCAGCAGTCGCCCACTGGAGTGTGAAAACTATGGATTTCATGGATTATCCTGAGGAAAAAGTATTTTGAAATCTATTTATGTTTATATATGTGTTAATGTTTTTACCATATCTGTCAGCAAACTATTGTTTTCATCTTCTGCGCTCCCATAACTCCAAGAAAAATAAACAGGAGGGATCAGCCTCCCCGGCCACAAGGTGCCACCATCTCCTCTCTCCATCTGTCTGCCCACTCTTCCGGGGGCTAATTATCCTAATCCCTTGAATCCAGAATGCAGGCTGGTGACACACGCCTTAGTCCCAGGACACTACAGCATTTTGCCTCCCAGTTAAAATGTGGAAATTAATTACCGCCTGCCCTTCTGCCAGTGGGAGGAGGAAGAGGAGAGGCAACCACAGGAAGGCCTCTCCACGGAAGGTGTGGGACGGTGCGAGGGAATTCCATTGTGACCCCGATGTAGGGGACTGCTGCTCAGTTTGTCAAAAACAATACGTTGTTATTGGAGAATTGGTAGGGATTTGTGATCCATGTGGGCCACCATACTGTTGGCGTCACCGAGCTACACAAATTAACTTGATTGAAATAGCAAAAATAGAAAACTGGTCGGTAAAATCTTTTAGAAAGTTGTGTTCTGTCATGAGAGCTGCTCCTACATTAGTGTTCTGCAGGGGTTAGGGCTATTGGCTTTTCTATGGTAATGCATGCGTAAATTTAAATGATTGTTTTTTCATATAACCTACATTCCTGTTGCCATACAGGAAGTAAGCTGCAGACTTTGTTTGCCATCCATTCCAGCGTGTGATTTCCGCAATCTTTCTATGTTGTGATTTGAATCATGGAGGAATATGCTCAGAGTACAAAACCACCCACTGCTCTGATCTCTAATCTGCTTTGACGACCACTGGAAATATGAAAGAGATATCTAATACTATCTGGACCCCATCTTCACAATAACAAGTGTGTAAAAAAAATAAATCACCTGCTTATTAATAACGGCTTGCACTCTATTCCAAAACACTATCCTTGCCAAAAGACAGAGCCACACTCAATCACGTTTCTACTTTGCCAAGGGAAACAAGGTGAAATACTACTATTAAAATTCTATTCATAGTTGAGAATTTGCACTTTTTGGCATTGGAAAAAATAATAAAAAAAATCACTTCTTTTTTTTTCTCAGTGGGCCTTGCTCTCATTAACACAAGGACCAGTGTTGGAAATTATCTGCTCAAATGATGCCAGTGTCTAGACAAGTTTATTACGCATTTGCAAAGTAATGTTTTCATTCTCTTGTCAAGATCAGTGTTAATACTGCAGATTTAGATTCAAGTGAGGATTGGATTTTATTTTAGTTTATTCCCTAATTGCACACTGTCCCTTGAACAGAGGAAGATGTTCGGATTTCAGTCAGATCTCAATTGATGCGGGGATCATGGAAATTGTGTGAGATTGTCAGGAAGTACATTTGATTTGGCAAAATATCTGCCTGACCTGTGTTCCCAGAAGGTGATTGGTGGCATTATTGATGGGGTTACTATGGAGATAATACCCAAAGGTGTTAGGAGAGTTTACAGGTGAGCTTATAAATGTGCTGGTTTTAGTGACGGTCGTCCGAGTTATTTGTTTTACTCTGTGGGTGGAGCTGCGTCGTTTGGAGCACCTGATGCGCAGTGACTATTTAAGCCTTCAAATCATGGGCAGGATACTAAACATCTTCTGAACCTTTATTTATAACCAGGACATTCTGGAGCAGCCAGCTCCAGAACCGGCTAAGATCGCCTCAATGTCGAAAAACCTTTTTTTTGACAGGCAGAGATAAGCAACCATGTGACAAGGAAGGGCCACGAGTGTGCAGGTATTCAATCCAAGCGAAAGACTGCAACAGGCAATTTCATTGATTAGCATGCCTTCTAGCTGACAGAGGGAACTAATTAGTATAATCACCTGCCGTACAGCGCATGCTTTCTCATTGCTGCCTGAAACTGAGGCAACTTTGGTTCTCCCTGAAATAGTGCTGGCTAAGTTGATTACAGCATTTAATGACCTTGATGGTGTGATGAGTCGTCCTGTGTGCATTCATGGCTTTTAGCATACCACTAGAATCTTAACACTGCACTTGACTTCCAGAGATGTGATCCCACCTTCACATATACTCATTAGGAACTCTTTGCTGGTCATTACCACCTTAAGTGCCTTTAATTGATAGTCATCTCTCACAGATGACTTTCCCATTATTTGCCGACTAGACCCTGCCTTTGCAACCCCCACAACACGCACACACACACACACACACACACACTCCCCATCCACCACACTCCACCCCTTAGCAAATTGCGGGGTGATGCATTGAAACGCCACTCCTTGGAAATCTAAGAATATCCCATCCCATATTGCATGATTGTGATTTGGGAACTTTTATTTTCACATCATGCAGCATAGAGTGGTCCTGATGGTGCATATTATTTTGAAGGTGAGTGAAATAGACTGAGTGACGGATCACACCAGGTGACTGCAGCCGTCACACCACTCATTACTTTACCTCTCTTTCACCTTATTAAAGTTTCCATGACCACAACCGCCTTTCATCAACCATCATCTACATCATCTGTTGCTGAGCTTTCCATCGATCGAGAAATCTACTTTACCTCCATTAGTTTTACAGAGGTGTGTGAGCATTGCAATACTCATTGCAATGAAACTTGAATGATGATGATGAATTTGCTGTGCAGTAATGATGACGATGAAGGCGATGATGACGTTTACCATGCAGCCAATTAGATTTTTTTTTCTTTGGCTTATTTTATGAATAAAATAGTGAAAATAATAGAAATTTAAACATACTGCAGAATCCCACAGTATAGTTAATCTGTATCCCAACAAAATTGTTGAAAATGTCATATAGGCATTTTTTTCAGTTGTGTTTTATCTGCTCACAAATGAAGAGAGCCGTAGAGCGAGCTCTTCTTTTTCTGCAGCAGCAAGAGTTTGGCAGCCAGTGACTGACCTCCAGGCACGCTAACAGGCTAACGATACGCTAATGTGTCCCATTACGCCCGATTTAAAAGGATGGGTTTCTTTTTTGTCGCATCATGCTGCCGGTGGATCTCAGATGGGCACTGTATAATGATGCACGGCTTTCTTCCTGGCTCATAAAAGATACAAGATGTAGTCCTGCTGAGAGTCATTAGGAGGGCCATTTACACTGCGCTTTCCTTATTCGCACACTTTTTTCGTGGGTCTTTGAAGAGAGCCATAAGGCTACACAGACATCCTGAAAATAAAACATGAGCCACCATTCACGCTTCAAGTCCTTGTGAAATGCGACTAAAAAAGCTACCCAGATCTTGGCACTATTATCAAAATCAGCACTTGCAGCTATTTCTTTCAAATTAACAAAATAATAATAATAAATAACAATTTTGAATGCTTACAGACGCCACAAGAATCAAATTGTGCACATGGGATAAGTGGGAGAATTTTTTAGGTCTGGCTCGCATTTATAGGGCATGAAACACAGAAATGATTATGGTGTGATGCAAACGAATGCTGGAAATCACATCACATTTTCTGCCTCCTCTCTGTAGCCATATTTCTCCCCATTCCTTCAACAAACTGAATCCAAGACTAATTTGCATTGCACCACTGAATAGCCTCTTATTTATTCATTACATTTCTCTCTCCTACATAATATTTAGTATATACTTCTTTTTTCTCTCTACATGGGCAGCAACAAACTGTGGACACGTGAGTGATTTTAGAAATGTCTGTTGGTCTCTTGAAATCAAATATCAACTCAAAAAACAGTCGGAGAGCGTAGACCTCTGCCAAGCAGCTCATTCCCCTCGTTATTAGATTTACACAGTCCACATGATGATCTGGATCATCATCAAAATGTTCTGAATTGTTCTTGGTATCTTTATACACCAACCATGAAAAGTAAAAGTCAATCAGAGTTTATGTGTATTTTTAAGTAACTTCCTCCATGAGGAAGTTTTAGATTGCTAAAGTTTGTTATTGTGTTTAGACAATTCTACCTCAGCCACAAATATGACATATCTTGCTGGCTTAGCCAGAGTTTGCAAATGCACTGAGGATGGAAATGCTAACTAAGCATCTTCTCCCCGTATATTCTGCAATACTAGCGCGATTAAAAACTGTGTTGCTGCAGTTTAGATCCGATAGTGAAGAGACATGAGCTCTGATCACAGACAGATTTGTCATGATGCTGATGTTTCTGAAACTATAGATGGATGAATAGACGGGTGTATATTTCCAGACAGATTTACACGACATTCCTTTGAGATGAGTCTGCCTCCACAGCGACGCTCAACCGGGACGGTTTTCACATTTCAAAGGTTATTTAGGCCATGAAGGAAGAATTCACCGAAGATAGATAGATGAGTATAAATCACATTTCACCTTCTATTATTATTTTTTCTTTCTTAGGAATCAGAGATGGAGGCTTAACCTCTCACGTATAACAAGCATATCTTACTTTTTCAATTTTGACTTCAAATTATTTTTAAGCATCGAAAACTCAGCAATTCTTGAGATACTCATTCCTTGAATTTTTTTTTTATATAAAACTCGCTTTGACATCTGCTCTGCTCAGGGATGTAACGAGGTCTGATGCCTTTAAACTCAAGCTAAGGCAAACACAATATTTCCTGTCGCAGCTTTGTGCGGCCTTCGTCGCTGATGTAAGCGACTGCTAACTCTTCTGTTGGTGTAAAAATCCACACAAGGAGAATATACAACAGCAGCACTCACAGTGGGCTGATTTGTTGAGGTGAATGTGACAAGCGGGATTTACTGCGGTTCACAAGAAAGCATTAAACCTCCACCTGTTCCGCAATGATGAACTGCTACGCTCTGCACCGAATCCAAAAAGTGGAACTGACAAACCATGTTTGTTAAATAATCTCCAGTTCTTTTAAGACTGGAAGCCAATATTCAACATCCAACTTTAGCAAAGTTAGGAACAGATTGGCTCTTGATCGTTATTGATTAATGTGATTATGTGACACGTAGACCTACCGTTGTTGAGATTTTCCACATCTCTGGACACCAGAAGAACATTAATGTGTACTCAGCGACTACCACGATGTACAGTGTACACAATGTACTACAGCATTGTGTTTACTATGTGGCAGATGCTAACATTGTTGGCGTTGGTTACATTAGTTGTGTGAGCAGCACAAATAGTCTTTGACTTAGCACTATAGCAAAGCAAATAAAGCATGGACTGGGCTATTTCAATACCTTGGATAAAATGAATAAATATCAAAAGGTTGCTAATCTGATCGCCCAGAAGCAGAGACAAGAAGAATGTTCAATATATCTTGCAGTGCCTCTTTTTATTGCACACTTACTTACCAATGCAGACAGAGAAGAGAAGAGTTTTCAGAAAGCAACACATCATTTTTGCCCTGTTTCTAGCAGTCTGGAGGATCCTTCACAGTCAACAGTTTCTCTAAAGCTTCCCTTTTGAAACACCGCGGACACATTGAATCATTTTCGCACTGAACAAGTGTGTAACGTTATGACAAGTCACCCATCTATTACAGCCCTCTGCTTCTTATGTAGACACTTGGGCTGTGGGATGATGGTGGATTTACTTTCCAGCACAAGTTCTCCTCTTGCACAGTAAATTATGTCACCTTGTACTCGGCTGACACCGACTCCGACTTTATTTCAGGCAAGCAAGGAAACGTAGAGGAATAAAGTCGCGTTGTTATGCTCATGTCTTGCGCACATGTCGCAGGTGAGATAACTGGAATAAAGCAGTGCAATTTAACAGGCAAAACACAGATGTCATATTTAATAATTAAAATCTACTCTGCATGTGCTGCCTTTGTCTGGATTACAGGGGATATCTGCTTGGAGTGAAATCAACAGAGAGATATTATTTCTGGTGTTTTGGTTTGGGAGAGAAGCAGCCGCTGATCTGAGTGACTGCAGGTCATGTCAGATCAGCGGCTGCTGGTGGGTGGAAACGACCACCACCTTTGGTTTCGCTTATGTTACTCATGGATGCGTGGACAGGTATTTAATTATAATCATAATAAATGTGTTAATTATCTCTGCATATGGATTATCAGTAGTTAGAATGCAGTTATTATAGCTGGAAATGCATGTCCTAGAACCTAGAAAATAATGAAGACTAATGTCTGCCTCTGTTACCTTGAAATTAAATATGCCGGTAGTCTATAGAAAGTTGATCGCTCTTATTCAGTTATTCTCTTATAATAAATCAGACAAATCAATCTCAACTAGATTAAATTATCAGATTTCAAATGGATTGGATGTATTCCTACAGATTGAAGAGGGTATACTCTTTGTCACTGTTGTGTGATTTGAGCATGCCCCACATTAATAAAAAAGAGAAAAGAAAAAACGGATGCGGGGGGGAAGGGGTTGTCAATCCTCCTAAAATGTTACAGTCCCAATTTATGCATCACCAGTACACAAAAATAATTAATACAATTTGATGAATTCCACTGGATAGTTGCTTTAACTTTCAATCATGTCTCCCAACTCAATGATTAGAAATGCCACGATGGCAATTCCTTTTCAATTGCCTTACTGAAAGAGAAATTCCACCGGCCCCATTTGCAGCTGCAGATACTTACAGAGAGAGGGAGCTAGAAAAAGCCCCACTTTGACATAAATGTTTTTCCGTACAGTTCATTATGATACCTGCACCTGTAATGGACCTTTTCATTATTCCTTATTTGTGCAACTGATAAATGCGGTATAATGAAGAAAAATGGCCCGTTTGAATGATTGGGCTTTATGATGAATAGTATGCATCGTCTATCTTAACAAGCATCACAGTGACTTCACCTGGATCTAAGAAGATCGTGTTTTTAAGGTGCGACAAGTGAAAGGTTTAGGAAAAGTTGAGCATTAACACATTTTCAGATGAGGTAGCAGCCCACCGGACACAAAAGCAGAATGGAGGGACAATTATGAAGCGCTGTGCAATCAAGGAGGGTGCCTGTCGGGCGGAGCGGGGTACGATGAGCTACTGTGTCACTCCTGAGCTGCAGGGCTGCAGAGCTAATCAACCACCAAGGAGGGGCACAAGGGCTCGAGTCCTCCGTCGCCACACTGTAGGAGAAAGGCAATCACCAGCCCATTTCCATGTGCTGTTATTTCTACCCCCTGCCCCGATGTTCCACTCTCAAATCAAGGTACCAAATCAGATGTCCATGAGAATCATCTGATGCAAAGGAGTCAAAGGTGCTTAGTGGTTGCAATCAAATTACATGAAAAGCCAGAGACAAGGGGGGAGAAAAGGTGAGGATATTTCTTCTGCCTCTGGTTTATTGAAGCTATTTAATACCTTAATAAAAAACATGAATGGATTCCAACCAGTCGCTCATTAAACCACAATGACTGAGTTTGCAAATTGAAATGTAAGTCATCGAAGAAAACAATGTGTACGGTCGGGTCAACAAATGTGAGAGAGGGGACGCTCTCGTTTTACTCCTGGAAAGGGATTAAAGCGACGAGCACATGCCATGTGATACAAATCTTATGGTAAGAGAAGAGAAAAAAGAAATTCAAAGATAACTCAAACAAAAGATTATATGTTACCCTCTCAAAAGAACACACTTTTCCAAGGCTATGATGATGGGTACAAGAAGTAGGAAATGGAAAATGGGCAGGAAAAAGTCTGACAACATCGAGATAACACAAATATGCGCCACAACATCGACAAATGCCTCATTCTAAATCCAGTGCCGAATACCACCAGAAAGGTGTACTTGAAGTACCCCTATAGGACTAGTCTGCTGACTCGCTCTTCGATAAATCGTTTCAGGCCTTCTTCAGAAACTCTTCTTTTTTTATTTTGTGAATTGTAGCTTATGTCCTCCATACAAAAGGAATGGTCAGAACAACATCTGAACAAATCACCCTCTGTGTCAGACAAGCAATCCATATGTGAGCGGTGCAGAGGAAGGCGGAGTAAGACATTAACTGAGCATTATTTCAGTGAGGCCAGTGGGCAATGTCCTTCTGGTCATACATTTCACCAAGCGCCAGTCAGACTCTTTAAATAAATGGAAGTGGAAATTCCCAGTCTTCCGCGAGGCACAGCAATAAAAACAAACCACTAAGCTATACATATATGATATATATATACAGCGATTTACTACATTGGCACCTGTCAGTGAGTGGTATACTGTATATTAGGCAGTAAGTGAACAATGAAAAGTAGAAAAATGGGCATTAAGAATCTGAGTCTTTCACAAAGGTCAAACTGAGTGTCCACGCTGACGCTATTCATACAAGCATCACTAATGGCTTCACTAAAATCTGTACTACAAGCCACAAACCACCCACAACATCCTTCCCTCGCTCCATATATCTGACGCTTTCCACGTGCAGACAAGCTGTCTTCCAACATGTCACGGGGGGAGCATTTTGCGGTTAACCACACTCCTCTCCAGGGACAACCTGGACAGTAGATCGGCAGCCAGTAAAACATTCACAGAGACAGGAGAGTCCATCCCTTATTGTCTTGCCCGTACATGGCGCGAGTGCTGAGTGGAATCTTCTGGGTATTGTCTGTTAACTAAATTGACATTGGCTTTCAACCTCGAGGCGACCCATCAGTGGAGGGATGAACACATGAGCCAGAGAGGTAACTCCCCCCGAGTCTTATACACTTCCTGCGGTCGTATTTGTTATTGCTCCGATGAAAAGGGAAGAGGGTGAAAAGGGATGTGAGAGGCAAAATGTGGAGGAAAAGATGCCTCTTTCTGTCTTGATATTTTTGGTGATCATTTGTAGTGGTTTTGGCCTGAAGAGGTTTGTCTTATCTGTTCCTTCTCTTTCTCTCTTCGGGGAGAAAATAAAGGGTGAGTCTTCTCCAGCCTACTCTCTCACAGTTGATTAGTAACTCCGGCTCTACCCCTGTGCTCCAGGGATTCTATGCCAGCTCCCCTTATACATCTCCTTGTCATGCACATACTCACACTTCCTCTTCCCCCGCCACCCCCAGCTCTCTTTCCTAAATACACACTCAAGCACACACGCCTCCCAACAGTCATGGAACAGCAGTGTGAGGGAATCACATTACCAAAGACCTGACATTTATAACAATGAGCGCTTGATTAAAAGGGTAGCATGAAAAGGTGCCGCCTTCCATTCATTGTCTTGAGCCCAAGTTAAATAGAATTGAAACATGTGCAGGGTGGCTGATACCTCCATGCCAATTCCTCATTGCATCTAAAGAGAAAAGGTCTTGTTACTGGGATGCACGTGTAATGTGCAACTGAGGTGTTGGAGGTGACCAAGTTTACACATAGCGTCCGGGAATAGATAAGGATTACACTAACGGCGAGAAGGAGAGGAAAGCTAATGCAGCCGGCGAATGCAGTGGTGTGTGAAAGGCACGGGAATAAAGCTTAGTTTTATCAGTCTTGGGGCAACATGGCAGGTTTTAGAATTGGGATCAAAAGGTTCAAGCTAATTAACAAGCTAAATAAGAGTCCCTTAGCTTAATCTATGTAAGTAACCAGCCTCACTCTTTCTCTCGCAGTATGTCTCTTCAGCTGCAGCACTTGCCTCGCCTGTGGTGTGTGTGTGGTGTGTGTGTTTTGCCAACAGTGTGGAGGAGAAAGACAAAATTATTCCCATTGCAGAAATGTAAAAACGTACTCACCAAATTAAGGCCTACTAGATCATTCTAATTAACTTCCATATTGCTGGAATGATTCAGAGAGAGAAATGACCCACAAATCGAGCTTTTTTTTGTTTTCAAACTGTTTTAACTTTATTCGATTTAAGAGCCCCAAGGAAAGCTGAGATGGGAAAGTCAAATGGAAAGGACAAGGGCATAATAAAGACAAATGGCTTGAGCATGAAATTTGATTCATTGCCTTGGTGGAAAAACATTCACAGGGAAAAAGCCAACATTGACACGCCATGAATTTCAAACCACTGGCAAATCTGAAAGCACATGTCCTGCTACGATGACATTGTCCCTCATGGGTCGACAAGAGGACTCAGGCAGATTGAGAGCGAAATCAATCAGCCTGTTGCTCCTGATCTATGTACCTACATCAAGCATGTGAAGACGTTTAAAGGATCTAAATTCTATTTTTTTTATTTCTTTTTAACCTCGGTGTCTGAAAAGAACCTTACTGTTTGCTTACTTGTGGGTTTTGAATTGGGCTTTCCTCCCTTTGATTGTCTTTGCTAAAATAGTTATTTCTATTGTTTTATAATTTGTGGTTTTCTTGTGGGTTTTTGCTCACATTTTCTATTTGAGCTATTTTAATTGATTATTATCTGTCTGAGATTTCACACTCGGTTTGCAAACACAAAGAATGAAACGGCCATTTCGTTCTCAGTGCTCACAGCATTAAAAAATTGATATTGGGAACAAAAAAGAAATTCAATAGCATTGTCTTTTCAAATCAATCTATCCTGTTTATTCAGTATTACTATAAATTTGGGTTAGGGTTAACTCCGGCTGACAACCAATGAAATGTTGACCACAAACTAAAATCAGCCATTTATCAAACTAATTGATTTCCTTTTTACCAACTAATAAAAATCAATAGATATACCGGTACATATGAAGCCATATGGCATTCTGAACTTTATTTAAATAGGCATCATGAGCATATGCTTGCAGCAGACCTTTCACTTTGTACAATATGAAAACACCATCTGGTGTGTTAGAAGTGGCTAGGCTAAGCTAACAGAGGATAGATAGGACCCTGTTGTGTCACAGGATTATCTTACTGGTAGGTAGATCCACTCCATTAGCCCCTGGTGGCTTGGATTATTGGATCATCATTATTATGTATGACCGACCAAAGCTCAGCACCTTCACTTCCTTGACATGGAAAGTCGTGTTAAAGACTTTGCTGCACCTTTTCGTGAAACATAAATCTGATCTATTTAATGCTTTAACCTGGAAACAGTGAGTTTGATGCGTCTTAATGAGCAACACTTAAAAACAGAATCTTGATCATCACAGAACGCAGACTCCAGCGGGCCTTGAGCATATATTTGTGAATCGAAGTGGAATTTTCCTGTCTAAAGGGCCTAAACAGGATCAGTGCGGAAACAGCACGTTAAGAGACGGGCCCCTCTGCTCAACAAAACGAACATCTGCCGTTTCTCATCAGCGAGATTGAAGCTAATGACGAGCCGCAAGTGTGCTGACAGAGAGAGCGGAATTGGATTGTGCACAAGAGGCCCAGTGAGACCTGACATATGTTTTGGAAAATGTTTTTTTGGCTTTAAATAGTGTGTGTCCTTGCGCGTGTGCGTGGGGAAGCTAAGATACAGATGCCTGAGTGTGGGAGAGGCAGAAAATAGACCTTTCCAATTCTTTGTGCAGTACATTTGTTCATCCATGCTTGTACAAGTGGATGAATGGGGGGGGTGTTAGCACAGGTAAAACAGCAGTCATAATCCTAACCCTTCTATCTCTGCTTTTTACTCAGAGATAATAGAATTACACACCAAATGCACCCCCCCCCCCCCCCCCCCCTGTATAAAGTTCTTCTGTGACCTCTACCAGCCTTTGTTCACATTCACCACGACAACTCCCCAAACCTCCAGCCAGCAGGCTTCTCTCCGCATCCTCTCTCTGTCTGGGGAGCGATTAAATTTAGATCAAAATGAAATATTCATTTGCACTCAGCAACCGATGGCCATCTTCATTTGATAGAACTTCGGTGCAACATCTCCACTCATTTTTCTTTTTCATTACCAAACACTTTTTTTCCTTTAACACGCCTGTCTTCTCCTTTTTTTTTGCCAGCCATGCCATCCTCCTGCGGGTAATTCGTGATACGAGTGTCCCTTTGGGTTTCTTTGGGTTTGACTTTTTTTTTAAAGTAAGTATTGCAAAGTACCCATTACTGCTTTCTTGCAGACTCTTGAAATATGTCTGAGTCATTTCAGATGAGGCATTTGCACAAACCCCAGTGAGAAGGATCTTATGGAGAGTGCACTCTCCACAGCTCCCCAGAAGAGTAAATCACATGAAAAGTCCTCAGTCTCTCTCTGCTGCTGGTGTGGGGATAAAGACAAGCCTCTGAAGTGGCTCTGTGACTTCAACCAAAATGGTGACCACAAATCCCAGTGCATCCGACTGAAGCCTGTGAGTGGTCACACTGTATACAGCTTTAAGTGTTGTACATTTGTCAGCTTACGGTATGCTGAGGCCATTTCACACAAACAAAAAAATTAAGTCTGCAGAAATGTAATAAAATGCTTATAACCAGGTGTTTTCAGGGCAGAAAGAGGAACTATAAGGAAATGAAATCAACATGAAATCGTGAGGGAAATTGATTAACTGGCAGTGATTAAGTGTTTCAAGTATTAGGTAGATAAAGTCATTGATTTTTCAATAAATCCCCGGCAGGCAGTGAATAACCTCAGAAAGAGCGCGAGTGTGCAGACAACGAATGATGAATTATTTTTATCCATCTCGGCACGCAACAGAAAATGGTTGATAACCTGTTATTACTGTGAGCGTCGAGGATTAAAAAAAATATAGAAATAGATACATGATCTCCCGATCAAATTAACGGAGAGGAAGCAAAATATGTAGAGGAAAGTAATGAAATGTGAAAAGCAAAAAAATAATTTCCTGCATGTTATTCCCATCTTGATAAACTGACAAATTATCGACAGACATTGCATTATCTTCAAGAGGAAAATCCACATGTCCCCCAGTACTTTCATCATAACAACACTGTAGTATCTGCTAAAATGGCTCCTAGATGAGCGAAGATGTTGGAAAAACATATCAGGGGAGGGTGGGGGGGGACATCAAAAAGGCAGGGTGGAAGGAGACTAAAGGGAGGCAGAAAGAGGAGAAAAACAGGAAAAGTGGTCTTTAATTCCGTCCGACAAATAAAAGTGGCAAAATGAGACGGCGTGACCATCTGGTCTCAACTTAGAGCGATGCACTGTAAAAGCACTAAAATCAATGACAACAACTCCACCTTGGATGCCCACCATTACCCAGATGGTGTACTTGTAGAACTGAACAGGCCGCCTAACCAAGACACAACACAGACACGAGGGCGCCACGCACAAACGCTGCTGCACCCCTACATGATTCTAACTGGGTTGTGCTGGTAACCAGTGCTGAGGAGTGATGGGAGCCGTTGTGCAGCAACTATGAGAGAGCCCTCTGTTGGTTTTTAGAAGGGTGGCTGGGACACAGAGCACACACAAACGCATGCACGCAAAGTATATAAAAAACATATATATTAGAGGGGGCAAAATGTCTACAACACATCCACCTAAATAAGAGCACAAGTGAATCAGCAGATTATGAATACATCAGCTCACAGACTGTAAGCATAATATACTTATACATACACATACATCACATATTAAATGCACAGCGTCAAGCAGACCCACGATGAAAATAAAATAAAACTGTAGCAGTGCAGTCTTATAGAATATTCTCACATGTTTCTTGTTATTTTCAAGTGGATTTATTTTCTAGGGGAGGAACTAAAATGAATCCTTTTGAATTTTCTTTTTTTTCTTTTTTGGCAGCGAGGCAAATTCAGCAACCTTCTCTTTGCATGTCCCTCTTCTCAGCTTGTCAAAAAACAATCTCAAGAACACACACACACACAAAAAAAGCTGCTCCTGCATCGCAAGCCATGATAGATTCTATTAAAAGCAATAGTGCAACTGGAGCACATTTCAAGGTAAATTTGTCTCAGCACTTTGACATTTTGAAAAAAAAACAAAGCCTGTCAAGTCTATTTCAGGTCTTCATCTGAGCTGCTGCCACTGTTTTTTTTTTTTTTTTTAAAGAGGGGAAAACATGTCCCTTTGACCAAAGCATTTTAGTTCATATTAGTGGAAAGAGAGCTTTGAGGATATGTGCTCTTTCTAAGACATCACCAAAGTCTGCAGCAATGTCAGAGAAGTCATGGCTCGTCAGACAGCAGCAGTCAATCACAGGGACACCCTGGGCCTTCCAGAAAGCTGCAGATGATGCCCAGCACCCCGAACACAGCCCTGCAGTTTTGGGTATTCATTCTGTGTTTCTCTTAAATCCACAAAAAGCTTAACAGAATTCACTCGTGTTTTTAAGAGATATCCTCCACAGCTTTAAAGTCATAACTTTCATTTAGTTTGATTAAACCTGACCCCCCCCCCCCCCCCCCCCCAAAAAAAAATAATATGCTGGCCTATAATAAAAGTAAAAGGTGTGTTGTTGCTTATTAAATTTTTTTTATTTTTTATTAGACGACTGAGGAATATAAAGTGTGCAATTATTATCAACGTTCACCCACCCTCACCTATCATTTATACCTCAAATACAAAAAGCTCCATTAAGACTCGCTCCGCCTGTTGTGTTAGTATGGGCCAAAGCCATTTTGAGTAATTGTCTTCTATGGCGCTTTGCCAAATGTCAGAAATGATTTGCCTCGTGACAAAAAGCGTATTGATCGTCTTTCTCTTCTAGTCTCTTTTCGGCGAAAAAATATTTCAACGCACGACCAGGTTCCGAATGACAATTCTCACTTTGTCCCCCAGTGAGAGATTTGTTGAGTGACGTGTGTGAAAGATCAGAATGAAGGAGAGCGCTTTTATTTTCCGAGTGTGGGCGTCTTTGTTTTGTTTGCAGCGAGAGGATAATAGAATTTTTAGACCAAACTTTCCTCGCCTCCTCATTTTGTAAGAGCAAACATTGTTCGAAACTTTCCGATGCGTGTAACATAATTATATGCCTTTAATTTGTCATTCAAATCTCTACAAAAAAATCAAATAAAATAGCTTCCATAAATCATGACGGTGACCCTGAATGGAGAGAATCAACATGCCGGCGACAGAAAATGGAACAAATATTTAATTTGCGCGCATCCTGACTGGAAACGGGCATTGTCGGTGTGGAATTACGCGCTGCCCTCTTAATGTTCCCTGCTATTGTTTGTTTGTTTGTTTGTAAATCTGAGAATTCACATAAACCCGAGTGAGGTGGGATTGCTCGTTTAAAGATCGTTTTCATGACCCGCACTGAAATTAGCTGAATGTGGAGCAACTTTCAAGGTGAAAATATAGACCTGTGCGTTCGCGCGCACGCGTGTGTGTGTATGTAAGCGTGAACTTACCTATTCGGATAACGTGAGGCATCCCATAACTGTTGTGAATCCAAACGAGACATGCAATCAGCGATGTCCAGTATTCCCAAATCGCGCTCCGAGGAGGAAGCCAAGTATTTCGCATGATGATAAAATCTCTGGATCCACTTTTTTTTATTATTATTATTCCAAAGACGACTCAGAAATGTTCATCAAAAACTGAACTCGCGGAGCATGTGTGGATGTCTCAGAAAAACAGGCGATCATTGTATTTGCAACATTCTCTCTTTGTTCCTTGTTGCGCACAAGTCAGAGCGCGGCTCGATCAGAATGAAGCCCCCCCCGTGCCCCCCCCGTCCCCCCGTCCCTCACGGGCGGATAGGTGATAACACCTGCGAACACGGGCTGCTACAATTAGCCTGCAGGAGCCTCTGTATCGCCTCCTACCGCTGATGCTATCTATCTGACAAGTACCACGGCAACAGCCGAGCTCGACTTCCCGCACGGCTGTGGAGGAGGAGGAAGGAGGAGGAAGAGGAGGAGAACTGCGCCTGCGGAACTTTCGGCCGGTTCCGTCGCCCGAAAGACAAAAAAAAAAAAAAAAGCGTCTCACGTTGAGCGCCGAGGACAATCAGAAAAAGCTTCTAGCTGTTAAAGCGCTCCTGTTCCCCGTTCCGACGCTAAAACTGTTTGAAATGATAAGAGAGATCCACTCTCCGCGACGCGTTTCTCCAGTTACGCACGGCGACTGGGAAGGGGCTGGTGACTGAGGAACGTCCAAATCTGTTTAAAAAAAAAAAAAAAAAGGCTCTTTGTCACGCAGTGCTCATTTACAATCTAGTTGGGTTTTTGTCTGGGAGGAAAGGTAGTGCAGGAAAACCGTGCAGCTGCGTGCGTCTGACGACCCTCCTTCCACGGTGCCACGGAAGGGACGCGTCGTTACGCATACTTGTCAACTATGTCCAATAACTATTTTATGGAGGGGAAAGGAGTCCCGATGATGACCCGGTTCTGCTGCATCTACAGTTGTTGTCCACTTTGTACGTCTCTTAATTTAATCTCAGATTTATGATTTAGTGTTTAGATGTATCATGAGCGCCAGAGATTTCTTTCTAATACTTATTTATTGTACTGAAATGGAATTTGCGATTGTTTTGGGGGTTTTTTTCCTTTTTTTCCTCAGGGAAGAAAAACGGAAAGTGAACGGCTGTCGTGAATGAGATGAATTATTTGCACGAGAGAAATAACTGTCATCTGGGGATCGGGTCATTGACAAAGCAGCCTTCTTATCGCTTATATGAGACATTCAGTCTGAGGCAATGCGTACATTAAGCCCTCCCACCATGACTGTGTGCTGCCTATATCTGACTGTCTATTTTTCATTTTTCTCAAAGAGGCGTCAAATACAAGCTGCGGGTTACATATAAAATTGCATAAGAGAGTGCTGCTCATTGCTGCTTAACCACTGCTGCAGTGGATGAGGAAAATCTGCAGCTGGAAGCACAGAATTCCCGGTTTGTATTCCAGATTTCAGCTAAACCACAGAACTGAAACTTAAAGCATCACAAAAGGTAGAAAATAAGTTATAGATAGATAGATAATAGTGAATACTTTCACATTAACATTCCTAATAAGCCAAAATCCTTAAATTTATTTTTTCCATGTTGAATATTAACAGTTTTTTTTAGCATATTAAAATAAAAGTGTTTCTACATTTGTGCCTAATCGAACACTTTTGATGAGATAATGCTGTGGCTCATTGGTTTTATTTGTCCTGTTTAGAATAGGGAAGAGAAATAAACTGTGCATCAGGGGGGGGCATGCAAGCAGGAACAAGCCAGACCGACTGCCACTGCATATTCATGTTTCCCAGAGCAGATTTATCGCCTCTTGGCACAATGTAAGGGCTATCAACGTGAGTTATGTGGCCTGGCTCTCGCATTATCGAGATTCATTGACTTGCTGCTCTTTCAAATACAAAATGTACACAGCTCTAGCAAACAAGACGTTGTGAGTCTGTGGGTGCCCTCTATAGAGAGATGGTGGTCTGTGCTCTCAATCACCAAGGCTGATAAGTGGAGGGAATGAGACCCCGGAGCATGAGAGCTCCCCAGTGTGATGCAAAGAGGGGAAAGGTATAGCACAGGGTATGGTGTCTCTGTTAAATATATTTTAAATGGTTGTTAAAGATCACATAATATACTCTTTTTTTCTGTAAAGGGTATTGTCAAAGTAGCAAACAGATGCTGCAGGACAGTCTCCCTCTTTTCTGTCTCAAACAGCTCTGTCAGAATGCCTCTGAAAACGAAACTGAAACCAAGTTTATTGCCTGCCTGCGCACAGCTGCGTGCACACACATCTTGTGCACTTTCGCCCTATGTGACATCACAGGGGGCAAGATTTCTGGCAGATGCAGGTGATTACAGAACTACACAAACTATGCAGGATTTCACTTGATGGTTTATTTTGCTGTTTTGGGGTTGGTAGTGACCCACAATCTCCATAATTGTCATGTAGAAACATAGAAAAAGTGAGTTTTTCATAATATGTCTCCTTTAAAACAAACTGCATTTCAGTTATTTGGTTAGTTGTGTCTTTTCTCCTTGCTGACGTCACAAGTGTCACATTTTATGATGCTGAATCTGAGGGTTAGGGATGGAATAGGAAGAGAGTTGTGGTTACGTTTAGGGATGGAATATGTTTATGGATGGGATGAAAATGAGTTGGTGTTAGAGTTGAGATGGAATAAAGCTAGGGTTGGGGGCAGGCTACTGTGAGGGACATGGGTGTAAGAGGTCCAGGTATAAAAATATATACTTAAGTTCCTTGTTAAAACTCGTATATCCCCTAAAAAAGGAGACATAAAATGGTGGTGTTGTCTCCCTCTGATGGTAGAATGCAGAGAGCCAACCAACACTCCGGCCTTTTTATATGTATCATATGAATCCTCCATATTCTTAATATGATAACGATGTGATCATGCAAGGGCAAGCATAAGAGTGATTGTTTTCTAACAGCGTCAAACCCTTTGAAACTCAAGTTGTCTGTCTGCTTGGAGTGCATTAAAAAGTAATTTAAGATGACACTTTTTCAAGCAGGTCACACCTCCATTATGCAACAGCACAATCAGCTCTATTTTTTCCCTGTGAAATTATGGCGCATTTGCAACTGACCAGCGATCCGATCGATGCCTGCTCTGGCAAGTTGGCCACAACTAATAGCTCCAGAAACATCAGGTTTCCATTGTGAAGCCGGAGACCCTGACAAGAGGTGTACTTAGTTGTCTGATTGATCAGCACTTTTTTTTCCCTTTTGTATAAAGAGGAGAAAAGGGACAATCAATTTCCACACTGCCTTTCAGTGCTTGCCTCTGATTGGCTGGAGAGGATGGGCAATGCAAGATGCAGATTGTTCATAATATTTGGAAAAATTGCCACACTTCGATTGAGCCTTAATAATGACTAACGTTGAAACATCTTCACAAATCGATTTTACTTTGCTCTTCAAAAGAAACATAAAGAACTCTGCTGCCAGACAGAAAATAATGATGAAGATCGAACATCTCCCTGCAACAACGAGTCAGTGGTAACTCAAGTCTAAGTCTGGGTGTAAATTAGATGCCTTTTGTCAAATCTTTTTGACTGGATTCACTCTTGTGATCCCGAGGCTTCAGTTTTGTAAAGGGAAAAGTTGATTGCTGCATAAAAAAAAAAGGCCACAGAGTGAACTTCTCAAACTATAAAGCTGTGGTATTGATAGCTTTGAAGAAAAGAGTGTCAATTCAAAAATCATTTTGAAGGCACATTGAAGATTAATGTTTGGAATAAAAAAAAGATATTCTATATTTAAGTATGAGTGAAATAAAAACCCATCTAGTTATCTTTCTTTTATTCTGAATCTTTTGTAAAGGCTTCATAGTAAAAAAAAAAAAAAAAAGCCTTTTTGTTTTCCTCATAATCCCAAATCATCTGTCAGCCGACACCTTTTGAAACAAGCTGCTGGTTGTACCTGTTGCTGCGACGACAGCGTTTGCTGACAGCTGCATTACATGAGGCCTACAACAACTGTGCAGCTTTACTGGCCATGCAAATATAATTAAATGTCGATTCTTCATGCATACCCGTGGAAACATGGCTGCTTTGCAGTTTGATTGAACACTTGCTAAACTTGCAGCCTTATGATTCAAGGCAAGGTGCCATCTGCAGACAAGGTTATGAGGAATTGGCTCAATTCTTGTGCCGATTGCAACATTTACTGGGGCTCTATGATGCTCTGACTCGACGTTGAGCGCTCAAGATGTATGTGCCGCTATGCGGTGGAGATGTGTTGGGGAAAGCGTAGACAATCACAACGCTGATCAGTCACCCAGACAATCTATGAGATGGGAAATGACTGCTTGCGGGGTTCAGTCACTGGTTATAGATGAGAAAGGTACGGAGTAATAATAGATTCTGGACCAACCTGATTCATCAATTGATTTATTCGAGTTTTCAGCCTTACCATCCCGACCATTCGTCTTCAATAACTAGTGAATGCCATCTTAAAAGTGTAAATCAATTTGTTTGCATGTGTAAAAGAAAATCCCAGTCGCTGTTTTCCAACCGTTAAATCAACACTTGTGTATACTGTGTATATATATATGTGTGTGTGTGTGTGTGTGTGTGTGCGTGGAGTGAGTGGTTGCTTCTGGGAACTACAACAAATGTCTTGTGGCGATCAATCTGCCAACCAGTCCAGGTTCAGTTTGCATTTACATTTGTCCAGACTCATATGATATGGTTACGAAACGGTAATAGATGTAATATTTGGATGAATAGAATTCATCATACCGACTTATGGATGTAGTGTAGATAAGTGTCAGCTACTCGGTATCCCAACAGGTGTCGTCAGTTTTTATTTTTACATTTTAGCAATCTGAATTATGGATTAAAATGTTTTTCTGAGGTCAAAGTGATCCTGAGGCCTACATAATTATCGAAGATAAGTGTGTCCACATTGACCTTGACCTTTGACCACCAGGATATATACAGGTCGCACAAGTGGGAAGAGAAAAAAAAAACACTTCTCCTTTGGATTTGCTGAGCTATATTGTGTTCTTGTGAATGTGAGGTGCATACAAAGTGGATCGCCTCTGGCCATGGCTAAAGAAAGTTGAAATGGTCAATATATTATTACATTTTATGAACTGATAAAAGGAAATAGTCATTTTTCCGGACCTATATTTTTATCACATTTTCTCATCTCAGGGTATATGAATTTGCACATTTTAAGCTTTTCTATTAACTCAGTAAGTGAAAATTAGCAATATATGAAAAGCATAAACCTCAACTGAATTTGTGGCTCATAAAAACAAATCAAAATAATCCTCCAAATCCATCTTTTTAAATAAAAGAATAACATAAAGGTTGAAGAAACAGAGTGATACCCCGAAGGTATAAACATGAATAATCAGCGGGCTAGCAATTCATTTTCTTATATATGTTTTTAATAAACTGTTATTAACATATTGTTTTTATCATCAATGTATATTATTGATTTCCCTCAGGTGAAATCTTCTGTGAAGTCTTCTGTTGTCTCACCAAGAATTCTAAATTGTGTTATTTGCACGTTTGATGAGGCAGAGTTTATGTTGCTCATTTTCAGCACACTGACTCTTGCACTTTTGAGTCGTGGACCCGTGGCTTCGCTGAACTTGTGTAAAGAAAGTATACATAAGTGAAGCCCCAGGTTTGCACGATTGTCTAATGTGAATCTGTGTGAATAAAAACATACTCATAGATTTGCAGTTCATCAGTGAAGAATCCTTTAAGTATGTTTCCTCTCTCCGGAGAGTCCGTTCGGCGCTTCAAAGCGAGACGGAGTGAGAAGACGATATTATGACATGCCTTGCAAATACTCCAGCAGTCAATACGCAAAAGGGTTTCTTTAAGGGGTTGTCTTCGCTCTCCTCTCAGTTCACTCAAGTAGCCGATCTTCCATTGACGAAAAGGGAGCAGCGTTGACAGCCACAGCATGATTAGATGCTATGTCAGCTAAAATTGTGCAGGCAGTTGAACAAGGCCAGCCTTTGTTGTTGTTTACACAGCGCTTGCCCATCGCGAGGCTTGGCAAGCCCGGCTGTCTACTCCCTTTATAGTAATTAAAAATGAATATACAGTAAAGACTGCACGTGGGGCTCTCAGCCAGAATTCTGAAGTAAGACTCAATTAACCCCAGTGACCCTGTCTAACACAAACAATGAGGAATTAATTATATGCAGCATCCAACCCGGACGAGCTTAGTGGCTTCAAAACTGCATTATAAATGGTTTAGAATGCATTTCCACCTTGTTTTCGTTTGCGTCTGCCAAATCATTGGCCCATTAAAAAAAAAATGGAGCAACACAAAGAGGATATCATGAAACGACAGATGTTTGGAGTCCGTGAAATTTCTTGCAACCTTGTGTGCCTTTCGCTGATTTAATGTTAATGTTAGATTGACATAAGCTTGTCAAATATTTTAAGATAAGAGAGAACAAAATATAATTCTGTACTGTCTCTGGATCCAAAGTGTTTTTTAACTGGATATCAAGCTTGTTATTTTTGTCTGACATAATGGTTTAAAAAGTTAGGCTCTATTAGTCAAAAGTCACATGATTGCAACCTATAATCAGTGCATGGTAATGTCTTAAGCTGTGTGTGTGTGCGTGCATGTATGTGTGTGTTATTAACACACATGCAGATAACCCGTGCAAAAAAAAGGCTCACAAATTTGGAACTTGTTTATATTTTCACACAATAATGTGAATCACAAACCTTTATGTTATCATATTGGCAGTTATGAGTAATTGCACCCTGCAGCAGTCCCTACCCCTGGACAACTTTTAATTATGTTACAAAGTGGAAATGCTTTCCTGAATTAATCTCTCCACTGGAGTCTTGAATGATTACATTCAGTCTGTTGTTGTGCAAAGACAAGCTTCCTTAAACCATAAAAGCATGTTTATTAATGTTACAAGATAAACCTACATCGTGGCATGTGGTGATGCGAGTTAGGGATTATCCTTTGTGTTGTATATGATAAGGAATTGGAAAAACATAACGTGCAGTAAAGCCATGGAGTGCTTAGAGAAGGCAGCAGGCAGCAGGGAGGCTTTTTAAGAAAAAAAAGAAAGTGAATGATAGCATAGATGGAGAGCTGACATCATGAACAACTGAACCCACTGTAACATAGTCCTCAGGCACCGAGGATCATTTATGTCGTGTGTGTGTGTCTGTGTGTGTGTGTGTGTGTGTGTGTGTGTGCGTGTGTGCTTTCCATCATTGTAGGAGCAGATGAGTGTGAAGTGAAGCACATACTGTACCAGCCAGCTGCATGTCACTCAGTTTCACATCAGACAAGTGCCTCTTGTCACACATGCAGAAAATGTCAAGGCTCAAATGCTTCACAGCCAGTTTTGATCAACATTTAACACAAGTATATATATTTTTTTTTTTCAATTTAGGAATCACAAACTCGCATTTACGCGAGTAAATGCGAGTAAATTAGATGGGAATGTTGCAAGAGGAACTCAATTATTTCACTCCTTCATCAGATACTAGGGTGGATAAAGCAAAGAATGAGGAAATGTGCAATGTTTCATTATCATGTTTCATCCATTCTCTTCCCTCTAGAATTTCTTAATATCCTGAAAGAATCCAATGAATACCAATTTTCCAGAGAATCAAAAAGACCTCTGGGAAACCTCTGTTGAGATAGCACAAGTAAAACACAACATTGTAGTGAGACTTGAAAAAAATATATGCCATCAAGACAACCAATATGATGCTTATGTATAATTACATTCATACATGACTGATTATTAATTATACTGGAAATATGGGCATCAAAATTTACTGGAGCAATCAGTGGTCAAAAAAAGAAGAAAGATCGTAAAGCGAGACAGGGGTCATTCTGAATTCTGCTCTTCTAATCAATGTACAGTGCAGTGTGTGGGTTTAATCAGAGATCTTGTACATGGATAATCGCTACAAGTGAACCTCGCCTTGCTGACATTTGCATGCATTGAGTTGCAGGAGTCACAGCATGTGGTGTTGTCTGTGTGGTTGTAGATTTAACGTTGATGCTGTTTAACGGAGACCTGGAATGTAATTCTGAAGAAAAGGTGTTCTGCTTGGACGAAGTCACCCACCTGCAGCGCTGACGGTGCCATCTGTGGCCGTGCTGCTGATGAATGAAAGCTTGTAGCTCAATCAAATCGTCTTAATTGCTCGATGTTTTATGATCTGCTCTACTCTAATAAAGTTCATTAAAGCTATTTGTCCGAGCCAATATGTACTTGGAGTTTAGCATCTCCTAAAGGAGCGGCGATAAATCAAAGCACAGAAGTAGAAGAAAAAAAAAAAACATTAATGCATTTTAAAAAGCAGCTTTGCCAGTTATGTTTATCATTGTCGGTCGGTTTAGAATATAATCACAACAAGCGGAAGAATCAAGACATGGATTTCCATTTCATAGGAAATATAGCTAATTTCATATGCTCTTTAATGTTTGACAGAATTCAGGGAGGAATCGATTGTTAATTCAGCTTTAAGCAGCTGCGACACGATGATGCGAGAATCACGTCTTTTCATTTGTAGGCAGCAGGTTTGCGTCATACATTGATAGCATAGAATTCTTGCTCTTGACAAAATCAGAATGTTAACTACTGCTGATGGTTTAAAGCTCTAAGATGTTAATTCTACAGCAGATTCCTGAATCCAGTCTTTGCCAAATAATGATGATAATGATAATTATCATGGTACTCTCAGATAACGTCTTTGGTCCGATTAAACAACAATTAAACTAGCGATACTGATTTTGAATACACTTTAGGTAAAAATCCTCCATGTACATAAATGTACAGTCTGGATCTGCTACTTTTTTTTGTGATTCAGTGTTTAGTGAACGGAACTTAATTAAATATGTATTTAATTAATTAATTATTTAATATGGACAAAGACATGTGCTTCCACTGATGCTCCTGTTGTTAATCCTCATATCCAAGTTTTCTCACTTCTTTGTAGCTACATAAGTCTCTCTGAGCAGTCATCACGGACCAGTACAAGTCTCATGAGAAATAATTAACCTCTATTGTTCATGGCAACATCCCTTGAAGGTCCTGAGGGAAATGGCGTCTCTGACTCTTTTACTTGCATAGTCAATAAGAGGGAGGGACCTGAAAAGAATGGAAATGAGTTTTAGTCAAATTTCCTAATGAAGCGCGGTGTTTCTCATTTCTTCATCTCTACCATTTAAGACTATCCATCATTGCTTGTGATTACATTTTATTATCTTGAACATGATTTGACACTCTTTCAATCATGCATGCATTTACAATTCATCAATCCTCATTCCCTGTCTTATGTGTGCACTGTGATTAAAAATGAGTAAGTAAGTAAGTTTAAAACAAATGCATTTTCTTGTGTTTATGGAAGGCGTTTTAAAAAATGAGGTATAAACAAAAACATGGTGGTGCAGTGGTTAGCGTTGGTCCACCCAAAGCAAGAAGGTCCTGGATGCAAATCTATCTGCAGACCTGGGGGTTTTCTGTGTGGAGTTTGCATGCTCTTCCTGTGTTTGCATGTTCCTAATGATCCTGCAACCATAAACATGGCCATGTTTGTCCTTCTATGTATCTTTGTGATAAACTGGCAACTTGTCCAGGGTGTCCAGGGTGTCCAGCTGGGATAGGCTCCATGTTTTTCTTACTTTGCCAGTCTGTCATTTTAGATTAGGGTAGCATGGCATGGCTAATTTGTGGTCCGGCTGTGCCAGTATCGCCGAGATGAGGGTTGAGAGCTGGCTTCATAAGAGGCCTGCTGACCATTTGGCTCTGCTTGCAGGACTGTCTAACTATCTAAAGAACTCCCCACCCCCCAAAAAGTAAATTAAAAAGTTACTGGGATCATTTTCTTGAGACTGTGCGATACAACCCCAATGAAAATCCAAACTGAAATTATATGGGAAGAAACTTGGGTCAAACTTGGATGGATTAATTAATTTGCTTTTTTTTTATTTTTATGTTGCATTCATTTTCAAAATTAACCACTGACATGTTAACAGGAATGGCGATAATTTGCACACATTTGCCTACTGTCCGAGGAATTGAGCTTTATCTTCAAATGTGCATCCTCCGTTTCCTTAAATAAACCACAAAGAACCGATCCACCGGAGATGCAGCCTTAAACACTGGAGCTTCAACTCAGAGAGCATGACATTTATGTGTTTCACCAGTGGGATGTTTCAATGGTCTAATTAGCCTCTATGTCGGCCCTGTCAGCGATGCCAGACCTGTACAAGGCCCTTGCTCGCCAAGTGAGCTCCATACTGTAGCAACCATATTACAGTGTCAAGCACAACTGAACTTGTTTCCTCTGTAGTGCCTGGCTCTTCCCATGGGAATCCTGCTAAGGAAAAGAATAGAGCAAATATCCATGTAGTACAAAGCTAAAGGTGGAAGGATTCATACTTACCAGCCAGTGAGTGCCTGATGACAATACAATATGTCTGAATAATGGGGATTAGAGGCGAGGGATTTGTATACTGTATCGTCATTGGGATTTCAATCAACACCTTATTGCTAGCTCAGTAAACAGAGGGTGAGGGCGAGAGTGTTGCATGCTGTGGGAAAGGACAAATGAATTAGCAGCAGGGTTTTTTTTTTATATTCATGAGGTACATCTTTAAGATTGTGTATCATTAAGGAGCATGCCGATACTGAACATTAAGTTTAGTCCAGTAAAGTTCAATTTATTGTCCTTACAGTCAGATTCTGAACTGCTCAATCAGTCAAGGTCGCTATTGATTCACTGACTTCAGCTTGAGAATTCTACATGTTTGTTCATGGAATGGAGCACGGAAGGTGTCTATGAATGTCTCAGGCTAGTCATGAATGTTCTTACCTCCATAGACGAGAGTCGACATGAACACCAACGCTTGTCTGGCGCCTTTACATCTTTTTTTTTCTAATGCAGAGGTGTTTCAATTTTTCACCTCTTGCAACTTAAATGAATTGTACAAAGGTTGACTCAGAGCATCAAGTGTGACAGCCATGGTCTAACCTTGCGTGTAACTGGAACAGTCAATCGAAATTTCATAAACACAAAAGTGCATAAAGCACAGAGCCGGTAAAGTGAGCTCCTGCTTGAGCGATCCAAACTGTATGCCTATCAATCGCTCTGCCCCCCCCACCCCACCAGGGCATGTTTATTGTTTTCCCACTGAATGCTAGATAGCGAGACATTGTGCTGCTCTTCGATCATTTCAAGGAGAGGCAGCTTTGCAGCTCTGCATAGGGATTGGATATCTCAATTCAAGAGAACAAAAGTTCCTGTCTGGCAGCCTCAAAATATGAAGGCTTCATAGAGAAAACATGGTTTAAGGGTTTGAAATGTCTGAGTGGTGCAATCTTGAGAATCTCAAGGCCGACTGGAAGAAACCACAAGAACTGACAAAGTCTGTCAATGTTAAGAGCATCATGATGGATAAATGTAGACCTTGTTGTTCTGGAATGTAAAATATTTCTGCCAGTCTAAAGACTACAGTCATTAAGCTGCGCTCATGACAAAGAGAACCAGTGTAATTTCACTCTGATTCACAGCTCAGATCATTCTAAATCTAAATATAGATTATCCTGCCTGCCTACCTTTCATCTCTATCATTATTTCTACTGGTCCTCCATTTATACATTTAATCTACCACTCTATATCTAGCTACATCTTTATATCTACCTGTATTTATTTCTCTCAGTCAATCCAGCTATCCATCTATTCATGTTTGTGTTTGTGGCGGTTCTCTCTTCTAATATTTCCCCCCCCTGCCCCTCCACATCCCCCCCACCCCTTTCTCCTCCCGGTGGTAAATTAGATGGGAATAGGTAATGAGAACATTTTTCTGCCAGAAGCATTAGTAACGATGACAATTAATGTCCATTGTCTTTTGAATCAGCTAAATATTAGGCATCAGGCAGAATTTGCTCCCTGTATCGAATCACATTAATCAACACTGGGGGCCACCTGCTAATTACACTAATGTGCTCCCCATCCTGAAAATTGCACACAAAAATGGGGCTGCATGAATGCATACTCCTGAAATGAAATGTAGTGAGAAGCACTGGGGTTTCATAAGAGTCTTTCTGAGAGGATTTGGCACACAAACAAGGAGCAAGAAACATAACAGTACTTGTCCATTAACGATGCCTGTGCCTTATTTGGTCTTTTTATACAAGAAATCTATTTACTGTATCAATGACAACAACAGGTCACCCGTGAACCACACAGGGTTATTGTCAGTCCAGCCGAATGTTTGATAGAGTTTTAAAGGAAAATAACTCTACACCGTTAGCATACACATCAGGTATTGCTGTTTGACCTGAGCTTCAGAGAGCTCAGGTCTCTCTCTCTCTCTCTCCTCTCTCTCTCTCTCTCTCTCTCTCTCTCTCTCTCTCTCTCTCTCTCTCTCTCTCTAAATGTGCTTTGTTGCCTTTATGTTCAGCAGTCACTCTGGAAGAAATCTTTTACAGTCAAAGGGCGAGATTTTTACCTCGTGGGTCCAAATGACCTGTGTGAACTCAGGAAAAATCACACTTTAATAGTGACTCCATGTACGGTATGAAGTTCATTTAACCAATCTGCTGATGGGGTGGCTGATTAAATAGAAAATAGTGCAAGGACAACCATGCAAATTGATGATGGAAAAAAGAAAAACTAAACATATGCTCTATCATCTGGGATTTCCACCTGTGAGGTTTTGCATGATGAAAACCCTGCCTTTCATGTTTTGTGACTGGAGCAGCTCAGGTTGGATCCCAAGCAGTTGCTCTTTTCCAAGACACTGATTAAAGGAGCCAAATGTCAGCCATGCAGCAGTCAGCAGCGATCTGCAGTGTCTAGATTCACTGTCTATTTATTTGTGTCAGCATGTTAACAAGAAAGAGCAGGAAACATGGGCATGTACTGTAGATAGCAATGTTTGGCCAGACTCCTTCCTGCGTATAAATAGATTGCATGTGTAGTTGTGAGTTATCTTGGACTGTATCAGTTTATGTCGGGGAGTATGGCTAAGGACAGTGTTTGCAGTAGTTATTGGTGATGTGGGAGTTATCATCGATGATTTGGAAGAACAGCGAATCTTATTTAGGAATTATAGATTTTTTTTGACTGCCGCTGGCAATGTTAGAGAAGTGAGGTAGGAATTTCAACCCCCCAGCTGCTCCCGCAGCCGCCATTAATGGCCCATGCATCCAAAGTCTTTTCCCCTGATAACTCTTTCAGATATTTCAGCTTCTTGAATTCTACGTTCATTAAATATAGTTTTCCTTTATTAAATACTTTGGTTCATGTCCACATGTTTGTGAAATTCCCGCCACCCTCAGCCCTCTGCCGATAAAAAAATCATCAACAAATAATTTGGTTTATTTGCATAAAACCAGCATTGCAAAGTGTTTTAAAGAACAGTTATAAAATATACAGTAGGTGGCGCAAGAAATAAAAGAAGAAATAAAAAACATAAAACCATTAATAATTTAGGTGGAATTCCTAAATTTTGGCACTCTCAACTAAGATTAATCTAGTCAACAGTTTAACAGCTAAACATCAGTCTGGCAGCATCGTTACTCGAGGTATGATAAGATGCTGACTATATTTAGCTCAACAGATCAGTATTCAGCATTACTTCCTCAAAGAGCCACGATCAGGGCTCTACCAAAGATGCTTTTTTAAATTTGATCAATGCTAGATTTCGGTGTGATAAAGCAAAATTCTTGGATAAAACCAATGATGCATATTACTTTCAAAGATCTGCTCCCTGCTTTGAAATACCTTCATCAGTAATTTAACAGTCTCAGACTGAGACTACAAATAGAGTTATGACAGTTTTTCAAAGTAAGTTCAGCAGTCAGGGGAATTATCATCCATTTAACCTCATCTCATTCACAGGCAAGAAATGAGGTCATTAACTGTCTCCTCCATATCAGTAATGATCTTGTTATTACTGTAATGCTAATCAGCCAGTAATCACCTTAAGAGCCTGTCACACTCTTGACAGTGTGTTGCACGCGATACCTTTCTCATCAATGTGACCACACAGCTGAAAAGAAGTCTCATCTTGTTACAGGGCCTCAAATAAAATCGTCTTCAGCGAGAATATGCTGACTGAGATATCCCTCCTCCAGCTATTGTCCCCCCCTCTAATCTCCTCATGCAGAACATTTTCCATTTGAGCCTTTCACAAAAGTTCCAGTCAAGACCTCTCGGTCTGATCAGGATGGCTCAAATAGATTTTTGATTCATATATACAGGTGCTGGAAGTATTGGTTACCACAGGGATTATGACTTTGGACTGTTGTCCCAAAGGCCGAAGAGACAAATTCAAATCAAACCCAGCAGTCAGAATAATATGATCCAAAAGAGAATCGCAGGAAACCCTCTCATCTGACCAACCCGGGCTTGGGCAAAGATTGGCCTTTGTGCTTGATAAAATATTGTATCACATTTGAATGTTGTTTTTTTTCCTGCTGATCAACTGATTGATTGATTGATTGAACAATAATTCCAGCATCAGTGAAGAAAGCATAACTGTCACTTTTGTCCAAAGTCTCATCAGAATCAATGTACACTGGTTCAAAATTAAAGATGTCTTCAATATTGTAGATGATGCCAAAAAGGGACGGGTCACATGAGGTAGTTAGATGAGCAGACGGATACGTCAAGTGTGGGTGACTGATTTGTCCCAGAGGACTATACTACTTTTGATTGTGTCAGCGAAATTGTACTGCTATGCATTCTGTTATTCTTTGCGAGTATGTTATCTCTTCATTCCAGAGCTGCTGCTCTGGAGGTTAACAGTTGTCCGACTGCTTATTAATTAAAATGAACAGGTGCAAAATACACCCCTAAAGTATATTCAGTCTTGTTTTACAGGGGTTATTAAGCAAAATTATAGTATCCAAAGTTGTAAATACTTTATTCAAATTGTGGCTTCCCAGAATATTAAACGTGGTAATTTGAAAAATGCCTGCATCCTTGTTTCATTTTGGTGAGAGAATACCTTGTATGAGTGACTGGTGTGTGTGCAATGGCCCATTATTTTACCCTCTGCTATGGCATTGTTCTAGAAAATCCCCTGAGAAACAATTAAAATTTTGGAAAATACTGGAGATGACATAATGGATTTTGGGTTTCCCTTCCCTCTAATATTTTGACATGTTGTGAGAATGTATAGATGCATTCAGTGGACCGTGCAAGCACTGGATAATTAGGGGTTTTAGACTGTTTTTTTATTTTTTTATGGCTGCTTAGAGACAGGATTACAAAAGCATTCAGAAGTGAAACAGTAAATATGGCACATTGTGCAAGTCAAATAAGTAGCATGTTATGCTGTCTATTCTCCAGCTCTTTTCAAAATTGCTCCTCCTTACCTTTTTCTAAGGGCAGTTTTCTACTATTAAGCTGAAAGATTTATTCTTGTGATTTAATTCAATCAATCGGGAGGGCCAATGAGATATATTCCAGCCACCAGAGAAAATTCTGCATAATTTGTCTGCTCTCATTCCCACAAAAACAATTATACAAATGACCTTTGAACACATTACCTTATTTATTTCATTAGGTTAAGTGGTTACTTTGAGCTCGATGGCCAGATGATCTCCGCTTGCCTCTGACTTGGCTACTTTTGCAATGTGCCTTAGCTGGGTAAAACGCAGAGAATAAAGAGGTCAAAAGTCGTCTGACATCTTCTATCATCCCGTGCTTTGCATCCTCCCCGATTGCCTCATGGTCCAATTTTCCAATAGCAACCATACCTCGATGTCAGCAGGAGCTTTTAGTCACATTTTATTGTGAAGCTCTACAGATTGAAGAAGGGAGTGCAGCATTTTATTTTATTTTTTAGGGAGAGGGGGGGGAGTGGTTAGCGGCGAATATAGACTGTCACTGCCGGGAGTGCAAGAGGGAATGAAATGAGAGAAAACAGGTACATCTCCCCCAGGTCTATAATCCTGAGATTACTGTTTGCTCTGGGGCCTGTCTGACTGCACTCCGAGCCGCCTGTGCTTCACTTCTAATCTCCTCGGCCCCAGCTGTCCAAGAATTGATTCAAAGATTCTCTGAATCAATTACTCTCCTTTCCAAGGTCCCATTGCATGAGAGATGTACTCACACATGCACATCCAGAGATGTGCACATGAAAAAAACAAAGAAAAATGGTTCACAGGAGCGAATTAACCAAGCTCTTGACATACCAGACCTCGTGTCTCTTTGTGGTACATTATAGTAGTGGGTTGCTGGCCATTAACCAGCCTCCAGTGAGGTTTGATCTTTTAGTTAGTCCACCTTCTCCACTAATGCGATTTACCCTGACGATCTAATTTTCTTTATGACTGGGAGAATGCTGTATCATTTTCTGGAGGTGGAAATTGAGGCACTATTAGCCACCATGAAAACATTTGTGCCTTGTGTTTAAGTGATTGTAATGATAGAATCAAATGTATGAACAGCAAAAAGTCAAACAAAGTAGCTGGGATTTAGTCAAACAATTGTTATACACTTGTACAATACTTTTGTGTGTGTGTGTGTGTGGGTGGGTGTGTGTGTACACTTCCCCATCATCAGTTGAGTTTCCCACCACATTCTTGCATTCCGAAACATATGAATAATGCATGTGAGCAGGGAAAAGGGAGGTTGCTGTGTAAGAGAGAAGAAGCTGGAGTATGAATGTCTACCAAGTGCCTTCAATTGAGCTTATTATTTATTCATCTATTTTTTATTGAGTCATGGAAGGCCACATACAAGCCCAGAAATGTGTTATTATTAAGGCAGGGAAGGCAAAATTGACTCCTTTGGTGGACGGGGACTTTTAGGATGAACTTGCCTGCCCCTCAGCAGTAATTATTATCTCTCCTTACAACCTTGGAGGATGGAGAGGGAGAAATCCAGGAAAGGTTGCGCTGCCATTTGTTCATTTGTTAACACAATTTGCTGTTTGTATTAGGCCGAAAATACGGGTTGCAGCTGCAAAAATAATTGGTGTTTATTGCCAATTAAAATAATGAGTTCTAAAACAGCCTCCAGGGTGTTCTCCGACAAAGCTGCATAAAAATGGCATCATGAGAAGCAATAGTAATTAATTAATTACAATTAACAGGACAACTGGGCGATGATTAAAGTTAAGGGAAATTGAAGGTCAATTTCGAGGAAACCCCTCATAAATATAGGCGGGCTTCGCATCCCTTGACGCCAGCATGGACGGGAAGTACCCAAGCCTAGAAAGAGATGTGCTGCTGTTCGGCAGATGTCGTCCCAAGGCTTGGCCTCCAGCTTCTCCTTAAGCGATACGTCATCAATAATGCAGCATGCTCTTTGCTCAAACCTGCCTGTTAGATGTGCATAAATGAGCCTGAGTTTGGCCACCGCTCATCCACATTGTCCTTATTTATACTTTCAGGAAGTGTTAAGAATATAGCTAACAAGTCGGTCACATCACCCACTCGAGTAAGCAGACGCCTGTGTTGCAGACATGTTGGATGTAGGAAGAAATTAAAGATGAATTCATTCATCTAGTACAGTCTCTCTGAACGTCACACATGCAAATATATTTGTAGCCACGCAAGTGTGTCTGTGGATGTCTTTAGTCATCGCTGTGATCCTGGCTAATATGGTAATATAATGGAGTGACTTGAATCGTTCATGGTGGAAATATTATTTTTAATGTCGGTTTTCTCCATCATTGCCATCCCCTCAGAATTTATTTGTCCAACACTTTCAAAAAAAAGAAAATAATATATATATATGTAATCCTAAACATTTGTAGATTGATTTCCAGAAGTGTTAGAATTATCTCATGGTCGTCATAATTGTCACTTGTGACCAGTGTGTGTGTGTGTCTACATGTCCTTTGTTTTCATGGGACAGGATAAAACCTGCAATTCCTCCAACGTAACACATAATCCAGTTTGTGCCTCTCAGCAGAGCCGTGCACGTGTGCAGGCGTGTTTACTCATGCTTTATAATATAACCACCATGAATCAGCCGGAGAATAACATTTTATTTCTCTGAGTCGCTGGACTGTATAGTCGCTAACGCTGCTCCATCTGTTCATTCACAGTTTCATTTTGTCAACTTCCACGCAGACAAACAGACAAAGAAACCAACCAACCAACGGGACGGAAGACACAACCTCCTTCCCATCAGTTTCAGTTGATTAATTAGCAAACATTAGCTTGACAAAATGATGCACTAAATTCCTAAGCATAATTAATTTTATACCTGCCTAACATTACGCTCGGTGTGTTAGCATACTGACATCAGCATTTTGCTTCAAGCACCTTTAAGCCAATGTATAGCCTCATTGATTCGCTCATGAAGCTGGAGGCTTCTCCCTTTTGTTGCTGTTCGCATTTAACAGTATACAACTTGTGTTACACAGTAATCCCTATGTGCATTAACGGGTGTGCAAATTATTGCAGAGCCCAGTAGCTGAAAATAATTGCGAGACATTTTGTGTAGCTGTGCGCTATCAACACTTTTAAATAATGTTCCTATTAAACATTGAGAACTTCATATCAGCCATTCTACGATTCACAGCAAATTCCACTGTTGTGTAATGCATTATTTATCAACGGCCAGTCAATAGTCAGTTCTTCCCTCCTCATGGCTCCCTCTTTCTCTCCTTAACCGCTGCATAATGGAGTCGGGGTGTCTCAGTATGTGAGATATTTCTCTTGTAAATCAAGATAAAAAAATTGAAAAAGCACAACGTTTCATGATTCCAGATTGTGTTAAGGGACTGATCAGCTACGCTTAAGTAGGCTAACCCACGCAGTGGGGAATCATTAGAGTAACACTGTGACGAGCCCTGGCAGTGATTCATAATGCTAATGAAAATCAAGCATGACTGTTGACATTAGGATTCAGTGCGCCGTTAAGAGACGAGATCCGTTCACATTATCTCCCCACGGTCAGCTGCGGCTCGTACTGTAACTGACACAGAGTCGGTTGGAGCAGCTTTGCTGAAGCTTGTGAGACGTCAAATTAAACTGTGGGAACGTCAAATGGACAGAGTTTTGATACTTAAGATAAATGGAATTGACCTGACGTTGGATGTGTTGACTTGTTTTCTGCAGCAGTGAAGAATAAGCAACAACAAAAATAAAGTTCAAGTTCAACTGAATCGACCAATCAATCCATCCATCCATTTATTTATTTATAACAATTCAAGATGCTAAAAAGGTGAACGATGAATTCGAAGTTTGCAGCACAGTGGTGGAGTAGTGAGCACTGTCGCCTCACAGGAAGAGGGTTAAGGGTTCGAATCCTATCTGTGCAGACTTTGTATGTTCTCCTCGTGTCCGCATGGGTTTTCTCCGGGTTCTCCGGTTTCCTCCCACCTCCAAAAACATGCAACTTAGGTGAAGTGGTTACTCCAACTTGTCCATAGTGTGTGAGGGCTGTCTGTGTGGCCCTGTGATGCTGGCGACGCATTCAGGGTGTACCCCGCCTGTCGCCCACAGTCCCGTGACCCGAAGAGCGGAAGAAAATGAATGAGTGAAAAAGATGTTGACTAAATTTGGAGACCCAAACAATGAAAAGATGGAGAAGAAGAGATAAGCAGATTATTAAGATAAAGGGATTGTACCAATAGACTTTATGGCTGTTAAATCTTACGTGAAAAGGGTACATTAACACTTCAAAGCAAACAAGAAGAGCAAATTCCCCTGAAGGAGGGCCAAGTGAGATGTGTTCTGCATTTTTTATAATGCTAAAAAATATGGTTTTACCTTTGCCACCCGACAGATGTGAGAGCCAAGAAGGCACAGCGGTGTGGCGTGCCTCACCTGCAGCTCTGTTTCTGGCATCATTGCGGGCCTTCGGCGGCACAGAGGTTATTAAAAACGCAGCCTCTCCATCTGTCCGCGCACGGTGTGTTTCTGGCCTTTTGTCGCTTTGAAGATGCAGCCTGTCAGACTTTTCACCCTGTGAAGGGACAGAAGATAAAACCCAAAATCCGATATCAGCATGTCTGTCAACTATCAACAATCCCATCTGTCTTCCCCGATAAGACTCGTCTCACATCACAGCTTCATAGATTTTCGACTGACGCTTTGAAAAAGGAAAATGTGGTAAAAATTTGAGCCAGTCTCATTAAAGATTTAATGTGTTAAACTTTGCGCCTAATAGAATTTCAACTCGCATAGCTTTGTAAAGTTATGAAAATAAAATGAGCCACTTCAGTTCGAGTCTGAGTGTATTTTTTTTTTGTACATGATCTCTGCTTCCTTAGACTAAAAGGAACCCAACCACCGAGAATGAATGATGTTTGCATTAAATTACTAACATTTTATCTCTATATCCTCATAAAGCTTCACGTGTTTCAGTCATTAACTTCTAAACGCAAAAAATTTTCTTCATTCTCGTGTTATCAGTTGCTTCCAGAAATTTCCATGACGACAACTAAAACCGATTTGGGCAGTAAACACATTTCTGGACTGCGACAGTGAAACAAATCACTGCTGTTATGTTACACAACACGACAACTATGAAGCATCTGAATGCCCAGGCGAATTGTGAATTATTAATACATGAAGGCAAATGAGCGCTGCCATTTTAGGAAGCAGATCATCAAATGAGAAAATGTGGAAATAAAAGCTGCATTAATAATGAATGAATTTGTCCCAGATTTTTTTTTGCTGTTTGCAAACCGGATTTTAAGCTTATTCTTATTTGAAATAACTGATAAAAGTTAAATTCCAAATTATATATATATGAAAATAAATAAATTAGTTTACTCTCTGCTACAAAATATACTTTGCGGTAATAATGTTTTTTAATTGTAAAACTGATATTTTCTGCACCATATTATCCGTTTTATTTGCCACAGAAATCCAGGGAACTATCCCAAAATAATATTTCACACTGAACTGCATCTAGAGTTAACATCAGAGAATGTTACTGAGATTGATGTCATGCTGTGACTCTTCAGAGTCTCCAGAGGCTGAACAGACTGTAAATAAAGTATCATTGAGGATTTACAGCGATCAGCTTCTTTTTAGTGTCACCTTCATGTCAGTGCAAAATAAAATATAAATGTGATGTTTTTTAAGGCATGTTTCAGCTGGTCTTCAGCTAGTATTCTGCCTTCTATAGAATTGTGCACAGACACAACTTGAATTTGTAGATTTGGTCTATTACGGAAGCAACCCACAACTTACCACAAACTCCACCAACTCCAGCTACTCCTGTTGATTCTCATCTGGTCTCTCGTTTTGTTTAAAAGCATATCTTTAAGGTTAAAAAAAAAAGACATTTACATATTACAGAATAAATACGTATTGAAACAAAGAACTTTATCAAGCTGTGGATTAACCTGAGTTCAGTGCCGATAGTAATTGGTGTTTGACTTCAACATGCTCTTTTCCACCCCCACATCCCACGAGGTAGGGGACGCTTTCAATCACACCCTCCCACTATCCCACCATTACAAATCTCTAGTGTTTCTCACAAAGACAGTTGTAATGGGCCATTATTTTGATGCACACCTACTACAGCATTTAACACAGGTCTACCAAAGCAAGAGAGCAGAGGTGGAAATAATGGCGTGCACAGTGGCCCAGAATCCACAGTAAAAACCCGGATTTCCAAGAACACATCATTGTCAGCTGTATTGAGAATCTGCATTTTCTATGAAATCATCAGGGGCGGCAAGTAAATCCAGTTAATTGCCAGAGCAACGTTTCCAACAACTACTTAAATTAGCCATTTAATACAGGCTTTTGATATCATGCAAAAGTAGATTCATAAAAAGGGCAATAACCAGTCGGGGGAAAGACACAGCAAACTTTGAAAGAAAGAGAGGAAAGCTGGAATGGGGGGGCGGGTAACGGAACTGAAAGGGAAGAAAGAGTGAGCGAGGGCAGTCACCACCGGACTAAAAATTGGGCTTTTATCATTTATTCATTTGAAATGCAAAAGCAGGGAGGCACATACTCAAACATACCCAAAGAAGCCCTCCTCTCGCTCCCTCTGTAATTTGCATTGAAAGGAGGACCCCCCAACACCACTCATATTTCTGGCAGCTGTTCATAATATGGACATAGAAAGTGTTAAATGTCAACATGATGCTTTACATATTACATACATATCCAAAATACAAAATGAACAGTATGCACATAGTGCATTAATAGATATAGAAATCAATAATACCTAATAGAATAATAGGAGACTGATTTAAATAGCGTTGTGGAGACAATGGAACTGATCCACCTGCAGTCTGCAGCTGCTGTAAAAGAGATGCATTTGAGCGTAATGGCAGGAACGATGATGTCATCACCTGCCCAGCTCCAACCAGACTTTCCTTTGGGCTCATAAGTCGCCACTAACTACAAAGGACTTTTGTTCCACAGTGAGAAAAAAAAGGGTGCGTGTTGTAATGGTGCGCACACACACACACACACACACACAGTAGAGGCAGTATTGGAGGGAGGGGGCAGCAAGTTGACCGTCACTTTTCCTTGCTGTCAGGACCAATCAGTGTCTGGCAAGTTAATGGAGAACACAAAACCTATTTAAAAGCTACATTTACCACTTGGCTGATTCCATTACATTGTGTAATTTCCAGGTGTCACATTTCCCCTCCACACGTCTGTCTTAATGCTCTCCCAAACACCCTCTGATTAGTCAGCCTCGGTTGGCTCCCCCAAATCCACTCTTCCACAGCACCCCATCCGTTTACATCCTCCTTGAGGGGGCGAAAATGCCCGACTAGACAGTTAGGTGTTCAATAATACTGGCCGCTGTCCTCGCTGTACAATGCTAAATGGTGCAAGTCCTTCCTGTTCTTTAGGTTTGATCTACTGTATTGGTGTTTTTCGGCTTTCACAACATTGCACAAACCCCTTTTCACCCTCACACCTGCATCTCCTCATCATAGCCTCTACCAGTATTCTATACTTTATTCACAATATTCACAGAACTAAAATCAGCTCTGGATTCATAGTAGTACAAATGGCAATCAGCAGATAGCCGCCCGTACTTTGTCAAACATGCTGCTGATGTTTAATCAGAAGCCATTCATTGAATTTTGGCCATCTACAATCATAGGAAATCAATACTGGTTGAAAAAGTGATCAGGAGTTTCTTTTGATTTGTGACCTGAGGCCTGCTGTTCCTGGTCTACTAATCAATTGCTTCTGTTCATTAATTTTTTGTCTCTGTGGGCAGTGCTTTTTTTTAAAGGACAGTCTCTCTAAAGGCCCTTTTCACACCTTTTAATGATATGTTTTAGCCTGAAGTTATGAGATATATCTGTATCATTTTATTTAGAGCAGATTATATCCAGCTTACAGCAAATTACAGGTCAACAAGGTTGATTTGCAAGTCAGTCCTCCTACTCAAGTCACTGCAGAATTGCCTACTGTTGGAAGAGTATATTAAAAGGACCCAAAGGGGGGCTAATGATCTGCTCTCCATCAATGTGCAGCTTGCCAGGAAATGTCCCGTGCTTTAATGAATGCTTCTGAGGCTAACAATCAATTCACGCGCATGTTAAAGGAATTAAATCTGTCCCCTGGAAATGTACCCATTTGGTGGGCGGACGTTGTAATTGTTAGCATTACTGACAGTCGAGCGAGCTGTTTTAAAAAAAAAGAGGAAAAATAACAACAGGGCAGGCTGTCCATCTTTCCTAGGGTCGAATGTAGTGCGTGGGTAGGCTAACATTTGTCATGTGAGGAACGTGCTATTTTCTGTCTCCCGACTGACTGGAGGCCGATCCTTCAGGAATCCATGATTTATCAAGGCGGGTGAAGTCCCCTTCAGCGGGACAGGAGCGGATGAAGTCTGACACCTCTGGGTTTGCCTGCAGAGAAGAAGGTCTTTCGGGATGCATTAGCCGCTAGCGTAATTGTGCGATCACACTTTCATTAAAATGGATTTACAGATAATAAATGAATACACAGAAGACCTACTTCTGCAGTCTCAAATAAACAAACAGCATTTTATTAAACATTGAAAGATCGACCGACACGTTCAGAGAATGAAAATAGGCTTGCAGTTATGAATATATATCAATTCAGTGTCATGCTCAGAATGGCATAAACAATATGTTCATGTCTAATTGTTTTCACATTTAGCATGTGCATTAACCACGATATGACTGACAACCGAGATATATCCGATTAAAAAGATCTCAAATAAATTCCAGGACAGTAAATAGTAAAATAATTAACATTTATGAAGGGACAACGGCAATCAAATTCATTTAGCAATAATTTACTGTGAATAAACTGTTGCATACAGTGGTGAGGTTCTTAATTTGATTTGCAGCTCCTCTGTGATGATGAAATATATTTAGCATGCCCCCTTTGTTTATATGTAGAGGTTAAGACATTTGCAATTCAAGGCCAATACCTAGATGTGAATACTAATTGGATTAAAGCATTAACAAGAGTTTGATGTAAAGATGTCCCTGTACAAATTAGTTAGTATAGGAACTGGCGAAAAAGCTCATGTATTAGTCATGATCATTCACTGTATGTTTTACTGAATAGTGTATGCAATACATCAACTCCCTGTACTCATTTAGATGGAGACAGAGAGGGACCACAAGAGTTTTAGCAGATATGAGACAATGTAATGAGACTGAGCAGAAAGAAAATACAAATTAAAAATAAGCAAGATATATATGGCGATGGTTATGTGGATGTATACATATAGTGTAATGAAATTAGATAGATTTGGTTGGAAGGAGGAAAAGATCTGAATTACTTTGACAAATTGGAACATCTCGACATCTCAGTCAGAGTGTCTCCGAAATTGCAATATCTGGATGTTTATAATTGGCATTATGTAGTTATTACGGTGGAAGGGTCATGGCTTCTAAGGCTCAGTAATGTGCATGGACAACAAAGGATAGCCCGCATTGTCAGACACCAGAAAGAGCCATGCAAATTGCTGAAAATGCTAATGCTGGTTCTGATAGAAAGGTGTTAGTGCATCTTGTCTTGCTGCACGAACTGAGGAGCCACAGACTGGTCAGACACTTGTCCACTACCAAAAGCACCTACAATTAGCATAGGAGAATAAAAGAAATGCACCGAGCAGCAATGGAGGAGCCAAGAAGGTGGCCTGGCCTGATAAATCACATTTCTTTTCACATCACGTAGACAGCCAGGTTCATGTGAGTCACTTACCTTGGGAAGACATGGTGCCAGACTGCATTATGGGAAGAAAACAAGGCAACTGGGGAGGTGAGATGCTTTGGGGAATGTTCTTCTGAGAATTCTTAGGTCCTGCTATTCATGTGAAAGTTACTTTGACATACCACAAAACACTGCTGCAGTGCACCCCTTCAGGGAAAAGGTATTCCCTAAAGGCAGTGGCCTCCGCAGGATATTATGGCGCACCACAGTGCAAAAATTGTTTGAGTAAGACAACAAGTTCAAAGTGTCGATTTGGCCGGACCGCAATCCAATCGAGCATCTGTGGGAAGTCCTGGACAAATAAATTAGGACAAATCACTTGAAATGTTATGTCAGTATTTCATATTACTCAACATGTATTTTGGCAGAATAATGGCTACATTTCTGCCATAATCCTTAATTTCTAAAAATAATCTTCTTATTTGAGAGTAAATAAAGCCTTTATTACTAGACAGACCAACACAGAACATCCCTTCTGCTATCATTGAGTTGATTTACTGTTAGCCATTTCCATGGACAAAAATATTTCACACCTCTTGTGACAAAAGCAGCTGTCGTTGCTCTTTTATTTCATCCACTTTTCTTTCTCGAAAGGCTGCCTTTGACTTTGAGTGCCTGTTGTGCAGGTTTTACCCAGGCTACACCTGACATCACAACGTGGACTTCACGCCGGGCCCCGCGTAATAACAGGCAAGCTCCATATCTTGGTATTTAGACATGTGGATGTTAACAGATTTAGGTACAGCTTTGATATATACAGTGTGAAATTGATAAAAAGAAGAAAATTATATTTACCACAATTAATCCATTAGCCAGGGTTAAGGCTCAAACATAAGCATATTTCTCTCTGAGAACATTTATCTCTTTGTGCCACGCTCGGAAAGGGAGCCACACATGGATGATGTCAGCTTTGCTCCACTGGCTTGGTACATTAAGCCTACTATTTGCTCAATGTGATAATCAATAATCAGGCATCTGGACTATTAGAGCCATAATCTTCCATGAGGCAGAGTCTTCCTCCATGATTCATACAATGTCTAGGAGAACACTTTGTCCAAGGTTAATGGTAAGAGTGTCAAAAACTCTCTTGTGTAAAAGAGTTATTTGAAGAAAGATGCCATGTCCGGAAACGATCGTTCTGCGATCATATACTGTTTTCAACAGCTTCTAAGTCTACTTTCTATCCTGTGAGACCTGATCACCACACCGCCTGTATCTACATTTTTTAAGATTTCAAATAGAACTGTCAAAATGTGTGAAGACAGGCGACTCTGGTTGGTCGATCAGACAAATGGCCGGTACATTTGGGATTCGCAGCTGCACCATCCCATGTGGGGTTTTTTGTGTGCGTGTGTGTGTGTGTGTGTATCTGTTTTTGTCACAGAGAACCTGACTCTCAAAGCCATGATTGTACAGTGGTCCCCACCTCTAATCAAGCACTCTTCAGTTCAAGCAATCATCCGTGTCCCTATGCGTTTTCTCCTGGCAGTTGCCATGACAACAGCCTCTGCTTGATCAGCTTCCCATTCATGGAGTGACACTTAAATGTCCACTTCATGGATCAGTGAACACACCCATCTGGATAAAAAAAAATGCTGGACAGTGGACAGTGTAATAATAATGTTCACAGTATCATTAATCACTTTAAACTTATCCAAGTTTTTCTGCATTTGTTTCCTAATATTTTTCTTCTTCCATGAACGTCTTGCCAAGCCTGCATGCATAATTCTGTGTATGCAGCAGCATGCTAATGCAAATCAGTGTCATTTTTTAAATGACAAGCTGAGCTACCCACATGCTGATGCAAAGGGTTTCATTCTGATGACACTTTATAGTTTGGAGAGACCCCTCCAACATGATTTAGATAAAATCATCCAGGTTTGATTGGTAACTAGTGTGTCAGAGCGGCACTATCAGAAAGTATGGCCTTCATTTCCATACAGAGCTACACCCCAGGCACACCCTCAGGCAGACAGACAGCTGACTGTAATAGTGCCCATGTGGGGTTTCACAAGTCCTTTGCCTTTTATATGTATTTGGGTCTTGGATGGTCATGGATGATTGATTTGCCAATTTTTCATGAAATGCCTTAAAGGAGACATATACTGCGTTTTGGGTTGTCCCCCTTTCTCTATTTTTAAATGTTGTGCATGGAAAACATCTGAAACATTACGGTACAATCAGAAATGTCTCCATCTTTGTCCATCCTTTACCTTCCTATGCTTATTTCTGTCACTATTAAATACAGAGCCAAATAGGAGACTCTTCACCACCTGCTGTATAGGTGAAAGTCCCACCCATCTTAAGGTGCAAGCATAAAGGATATTAGATATTCATAATGAGGGACCACTGTTCCTTTGTAAGTGTGAAATGGAAATTTAAAAAAGTAAGTCTAATTTAAAGTGTTCGTGTGTGTCTGTGTGACATTATAAGGTCTAAGTGAAATTTAGCATGGACATTGTTGTCAAAGGGGCAGCAGTGGCCCAAGTTCAAGAATGGATGTTTAGTAATTGCCTGTGGTGTAAAGTTTGCCATGATTTCAACTTTTTGTCTTTTTTATAGGTTATCTTGAAGAATTACACGTTGCAATGTTGGCTAATGTGGCTATAGTCCTGGTCTGGGGTGTCGTTGGGTTAATATTGTCAGATTAAGCCTCTTTTGAAGGACTCTTAAGCGAAAAGCAGGATAAATGCCGGTTACTTATTTGCACGTTGCTCATTTTCATGCTTGCTCAAGTAATGTTTACCCTGCTCTTATATAAAGTATTTTTTCTTACAATTTGGGAGTCGCTTGTAAGTGTGTTGTATGTAAGTTTGGTGAACAGCGCACGACATCGGAAAATAAAGTGGTCTAACTGCAGGAGTTAATTTGCTTGGCAACTGTGTGCAACTTCAATTAGCATTCAGAAGTTAGCTTGCTCTCGCAAGAGAAAGACCAAGAACTGAGACTGAGGCTCACTGCAAATAAATTCCCTCTCAATCAGAGCTGACTGACACTGTGGGATGGGAGAACTTGGTTAAATTACAGCATTTAAGGCTGAGTTTAATATGGCAATTGACCGAATGAAAAATAATACATGACTTTTGAACATACAAAGTTAATTAAAATTAACATAATCTGAGACATTTTGGAAAAGGTCTACTAAAGAGTTGCTTCGTGTTTTATGTTGCGTGTCTCACCACTGACTGCCCCCTTCGATAAGGAGACTAGTAGCAGGTCCTGAGTCAACCCAGTTGAATGAAAAAGGCTTTTTTACATAATTCTTATGGGCAGGAGAGGTGACCAAGCCCACTTCGGAGAATGAAATCATATAACATGTTATGTTATAAAGAGTCTTTGGTTTAATAATTTCCACGAGTGGCAATCTCGTTAAACCATGTCGATGCCAATAGACGCCAGTTGAATCCAGAATTTACATAAAGAGGATTCTGTAATATTTCCAAACAACTGAAGAACCCTAGGCTACACAGAGCCTCAGTAATTGGAAAACTCTATCATATTGGACATCTTAATAATGTACAACCCCATTCTGCTAAAACTCCCATTTCTGCCAAAGTAACTTTTTTTTTCAATTAAAAATGAGAGTCGTAGAAAGCGATTAGGAGAAGCAGGCACAAACACTTTTCCTCATTCATACAGCAAAGATTAGAATGTAATAATGCTGCAGCTGAATGAGGATTACACATGCACCTTGCAGCAAGATGAACACTCAAATTCTGTCAGCGGGGGGGTTGTGATCGGCTGAGTGCTATTGATGCAACTCACAGCATTGGAGGGTGCATATCTTGAAGCAGATTGGCTCACGCAATTGAAAGTCTCTGAAAATGCTTTATGGTCAATGATTTAAAATTGGTCTGACCCTGACCAAGTTTTTGCGCATTTGTCCCGATTTTCCAAGTGTATTTTCGATCATCCATGAGTACATCCAGCTTGGGCGCTGGTGTAGCTATTGAAATCTTTGGAGCGATAATGTGACACCTTTCACTTCGAGTGGTTTTAGTAGCGCTCCGTAGTTATTTCCACAGTAAACATGTCTTTAGAAGTGCAGAGGTGTGCTTATTACTCGTGGAGTACAAATAAACGGCTGCTCGACGCGATTTCAAAAGCACTACAACTCATATTTCAGGTCCGGTAGCATATACCTGGAGCGCTCTCTGCTCAATACGACACAGAAGGCACAGATGCATTTGCTGCGTAGCTGTAACGTTGCCTCCGGATGCGAGATACAGTAATAGACTATGACAGGGCCTTTTCTCTACCTGCCTTTGGGCTAGTTAGTCATCTGTGGTTGAAGTCATGCCAGCCCTATCCAGACCTCTCCCAATTTGAAGCCCCATCTTCCCTATTCAACATTTTTTTCATGTCACCTATCAATCTTTACCTTCGCTTATTCTAGACTAGAGTTCTGCCCAGAGATGACAGTGACTGCTGGTGATTCGGGAGCTTCGCAACTCCTCCCTCTCTCATGTTGGGTGAATGGGCCATCGAGCAGAAGACGGCAATCACATGTGACAGTATGAGGAGCACAGATTTTAGGAGGAGGGCGTTGGGCGTCTGTAAACACGCTCTGACAGCAGAACTGACTAACAATACACACATCTGCAGAAAGTGAAGCTATTTATACACGTTAATCCCCCCCCCCACCGAACAACCAGGTGACAGCAGAGATGAACCATACAGCAACGCAAAGGCACTGACATGAAAAGGGAACCAAAACAAACCTCTTCCTGGCAACGCAGTAAGCGACTACGCGGAGTCGACTCCTGGTTAAACAGCACACCTTTATACTGCCAGGGTGTAACGTGAGCTTTTTTTTTCTGTCATCGCTGCCAGAGAAAAGCCACTGTCGTAAAACAATGATGGAAGGCTAATGACGGGTGAATTGCCCGGTTTGATAGAGAGAAATCAATGGATCAGTCAGGGCATGGAAGCTCAACAATTTGTCAAAGTCAAAGCCTCAAAGAGCTGACACAAGGTCCCTCTGCATACAGGGCATGCTTTTTCAAGTGCTGAATTAGGTAGGTCATTTGGGATTATTATGGGAATGCAGTTTATTTCTCCTGCTGCATAAAGGAATCTAAGAAATGCTTGAAAGTGTTTCTCGAGTTTTTCCTCTCACAGCGCAAGAGTGAGTGATATTGAGTTGATTTGGTTCAAATGGCAAAAAATAAATATTGTCTGGACAAAAACACAAGTTTATCAGATCTCTTTATCCTGCTTCATTGCTAAGCTGCTACTTTCACAGTACACTTGAATGTCTGAGCGGGCTGTCGGTAATCTGTTCCACCTCGCTTACCCCGATCGACCCCCATAATGTATTTTTAAGTGAAAATACATTGTTTAACCATTTATGCATTTACTGCAATGTGAGGCAAGACATTGCACGTATTGAGGGCAGGTTACGCTGCCCGTTCTTTATTTTCAATGCGCTCAAAGCGCTGCTGCTGGTCCTGAGGAGATTCCACAAAGACAGGCTTCAGACAGCCACACACTGAGATGCAGAGGGAGCTGCAGCAATCTCCCCTCCCCGTTGGGTGAGGGAGAATATGTCTGTTTTTGTTTCTGTCACACTACACCCCCGCTTCCTGCCACCCACGATATTTGTTTTAATTACTGTGAGCATAAGCGTCTTTGCAGTTGATTTCCCATAATAGTTTGCATCGTGTCCTGCAGTAATTTGTCTGTATTAATCTGTTGCAGCAGGAAGGCTTGGACCAGACTCAACAAATGAAAATGATTTCATACTGTCATATTGTTTTTCTCCCTAAATGTCATGTAGTGCTGTCACAATGCAATATGCAATGTTCCAAGAACACTATGAAATATTCTCTCTCGTTCTCTCCCTTGCCCTCTCTTTCTCTCTCTTTCTCAGGTGTTAACAAAAAAGAAAAAAGCAGATCAGCATATTTAATGTAAGTGATTATAGCCAAAGAATGCTGCGATAAAAAAAGTCAAGAGTCTCACAATCGATGTTTCCGGTTTACATATCATGAAATGCAGCGCGAGTTCACCTGTAAACAAATAATGACACAAACACAAGAGTGCAGAAACAACAGAACCTTAAAAACAGAAATAATTGTAAGTAGCAAAAGCAGTTTTGTTGTTTACTGGACTGACAAGAACTAAAAAAGTTGCTAATACTCTAGGGTGATAGGCCAATGGAAAATGAATGAATTAGAAATTAGCTTGTTTTCATCTTGTTTCAGTTCATTATTTCAAAGAGAATAAGACATTAAAATGTTCTTTCGACAAACAAAGCCTGATTAATTTCCATGGCAAACAACGTCTAATAGCTCCTGTCGTGTTTGAGATTATTTTGGAATATCTTCACAAAAAAAAAAAAAAGCCTTTCATGCATACCACCCACCCCCCATTTGTTTGTTGAAATAAAACAACAAATACTATTGTTTTCATTACATTTGACAGAAACAACAAAGAATCCTGGAGCAAAAAAGGCAAAAAAAAAAGAAAGAAAGTAGAAATAGTGCATTTGAAGTGCAAGTGCCTTTGCGTTCTTACATTCTGCTGGAACTCCACACTTAAAACTTCAAGTTGTCATTTAGCTGAGGAAAGTTTTTCCTACTTCCCCCTATGTGAGGAATTCAATAAATATGTTTGATTCCAGACATGTAGCATTTCCAGGTACAGCTGACCCCTGTCGCTGAAATCAAGCGGGATTTATTCCCATAAGGACGAAATCAGCCTCATTGCTGACTCGCAGTAAGCTGTATCCTCTTTTCCTTTTTGGAGAGAGAGAGGCTGCGGTTATGGCCAGGCAAAGTACAGTAAGTGGAGTGGGATTTCTCTGTGATCATCATCGGCCTCGACACTTTCATGAATATCTTTAAGGTGCGCAAAAGAGAATAATTTTAAATCTAATTCCAGGCGCAATCAATGAAGGCATTAAATTTGCATTCTATTGATGATGAGCAGATAAAACAGTTACAACTCTTATGATGTCTAAACAATCCCACTAAATTTATGCAAATGGAGCATTTACTTTGCATTGACCACAAGCGGTTATTTCAGTGGTTTTCATCACTGAGGTGGAAAAACTTGACTCTATGAAATGAATGTGAAATGAAAATTAAAGCGGGATTGGGATTTAATACTGCCTTTTATTATTTTTTTCCTAAATGTGTCAATTTGTGAAAGCAGGAGGTCATCAATCAGTCCACACATACACGCACACACACACACACACACATATATATATATATACATATTGTTTTTATTCCATGATACATAAATGTATTACTGCACAAAGCTAAAAAAAAGATTAGACATATCCCACTCACAGAATTAACTAAACTACAACTTGTAAAAATTGAGATAAAAAAAATAAATGAAGGCAATATTTTTTCCAGTAAGCAAAAGCCGCTTTATCACTACTTGGTTGATGTGGCCAGAAAGTTTCATAAAAAAATTGAAATAGCTTTTTGAAAAACGCAATTGTTTGTTCAGTTCTTCCTAGAACAAATTGATTTAATCCATTGGAGATCAATTTATTCTAACGGCATTTTATTTTGTGGGTGGAAGATGGTGGAGACTGAGGTAGCAATTGTAAAAATTAAAAATGGGAAAAATCCATAAATGCCAAAGGGCACAACTTTAGTAAATGATTGTTGTGTGTAAAAGGTTCTGTAAAAAAATACAAGAAAAAAATTCAGATGAATGGAAATGAAATGTGATTCCTATTTCAATGCTATGACAGTTGCCATCATTAAGGTAATGAAATAGTTTCACACGAGAGGCCAGATATTTTGCTTTGCAGCCACTTGTTTAATGTTGCATCCAACTGCATAAAATCTTATTGATTAAATGAAGACGCTCTGGCTTCCACTCCACTCTGGCATCCAGAGCAAGGATCAGTTACAAATTGTGATCTATGGTGAGTAAAATGTCCCACGTTGGCAAGCTGCCCTTTCATTTATCACATTGAGCGTAATCACTGTTTATCTGTTTCGCATCATGGCTCCTACCTGCACAGCAGTCATTTTTACTTGCATTAAGAGAACACGGGGAATTCAGCCTTGGTATGTCACCTTCAGCGCCATGCCACTTTGAAATTGATCACTTTACATAAAAAATTGCATTCATCACTAAATCGCTGGGGCATTTTAAATGGGGAAAAAAAATTGTTAAGGAATTCAAACCCAACCAGGTTAAAGGTTTAATAATATCTCTGGGTGCTGGTAAAGTTCATACAATTTAATTTATGAGGGCATGATGAGCCAAACAAGGTGTGGAGAAAAAAAAGTCTCGACGGAGGTAATGATAGAAATGAGTCCAGAGGAGCTATGTGGTCGTTGATTAGATCTATTCAGACAGCAGATGAGTAGTTCATCGGCTCTTAATGTGCTGCAGCTGCAGCCTAATGAGGCTAAAAGGGAAGACCTCACCATGAGCTCCGTGTGATTCTGCGTTTGTCAGACAAACGCTGATCTGTAATCAGTCCTGTCAAGTGCTTTGTATGTCAGAAAAACTCATAGCAACTGCAACAAAATCCAATCTTCTGTCTGTCGCCATCTCTAGACTGAAAAACAAACATCTCTTAACATATCAATTGCACTATAGCATCCTCATTATCTGAAAACCTCTAGGAATTATGAGTTGCGGAACGGTCAACGGCGAGTGTAGGGGTGGGCGTTCAACCCGGGAATGGCTGACTATAAGCAACGAGCAATGAAGAAGAGCTGGCAGTTCCTGTGCGGCTTTGCCTTCCAAGATCCTTCTCATCCGACACAGAGCTGGGCGTTAGAAAGACTAGCCCAGTCAGGAGAAGCCCTAATAAGGAGAGGCCTTATGAATTATTGATTGTAGCCCAGCAAGATACAGATACAGTTTCCCTCTAAAATCCAATCAGCTTTGCCGGGCTCTCAGTTGTAGCTCTGAGCACAGCAGCTCTCCAATAGTAGAGGAGCAATGAATGTTCCGAGGGGAGAAACCAATTAGCAGCAGGGTGTTCTCTACCCTCCCTGTTCCCCATGAGCTTCTGTCCCATGATCCTTAACTCTGCTCCACTGGTCGGAGTCACCCCCCAGAAAAATATTCCAGCTGCATTCTTGATCTGGGATCCAGGCCCTTCATCCTATTCTCAGAGGTCTTCCTCCAAAGTTCGCAATGATACACACAAAAAATAGCACAAAAAACCAGGCAGCATTTGCGCTAATGACCATTTAACTTCCATTTCTAAAATAGCTAATGTTTTCACCACATAATGTCCAGAAGAATATCAAAAATGAAGGCTGAAATTCTGTAACTATCCACAAAAAAATAAAAGCGCAGGCAGATCTGGTATTCAAGTGCTTGCTCACCTCGAGGCATGTTCTTCACTTATAGATGACTGTGTATAGTATCCATTCCACAGCTCGCCATGCGAATCTCAGCATGTCCCTCGCTCATCCAGGCAGGTCATAGGGGTTGCCAGATAAGCCGAACTATATTGAAATATTCAACAGCAGTCAGAGACAAGACCAGGGTGTTAATGCTCAGTTCAGGGTTTGCGGCTTGGAGAGGAAGGTGAATGGGGAAAGAAGTGGACGGTGTAGAAGAACAAACCGCACCGAAAAAGTAGAGGAAGGAAGAGAGGATGATGAAGATGATGGGCGGCCTATATGCAGCCGACGTTCCCCGCTATGCAGAGTCCTTGTGAGTTTCCTGACATCCAGAGCCCTCTCCTGGCCAGACAGATTACCTATTTGCCAATTTGCCTCCGTTTTGCTCATCACAACAAGCTCTCTCTGTCAGAACCATCTCGACCTGTCATTACAGATCAAGCGACAGATGTAACAGAATTTTTCAACACCGTAGCTTTAGTATGGAAGGTTGTTGTACAGTACATAGTTAACAAAGTCTGCAAATATGTGCTTTACATGAGGAATGCTTATCAGGTGATTGAATAATTTTGAGACTGCAAATAAAAATTAAAAGTAGAATTTTGCACTTGAACTTGGAAAAACCTTTAAATCTGCTGCACTGAGCTATAAACACTGGTCTTACTTGATGACATTTTTGCAAAGAATATCTTGTCATCACCTTTAAAATAGAATGTGGTTCAATATTTTTGCTTCCCACTCCCACAGATTCTTGATATGCCTCTATTATGACCAGCCAATAAAAGCATACAACGCACAGAACGTATTATGAATTTTCTTTTGCCTGCAGAGTCCCTGAATGTTGCTGTACAGTACTTACATGGCACTTTTATCTTTAGCACATATAGAAAATGAATAGATATTTTTTCTGGTGTAGCAACACAATTTGTCAAATGAGAATAAGCTGTATTTATTTAAGAAATATTCCAGTGCAAACCAGAGAGTGAGGTATGTAGATCTTTTTTTTGGTGCTTTCACTCAAATTGCATCATTTGCATCATTCAGGCAGCACATTTCTCTTTCTAAAAGTCTGGAACATTCCATGTTTGTTGCTTTTTTTTTTAACTTCATCTTTTACCATCGACATTGTCAGTGAGCCCAGCAGTGTGCATTAGACATTAAAAGCTTGCTATATCTAAAATAGGCCTCTGAGCATTTGAAAGAGTTGCACTACTTTTAACTTGCTCTGGAAAATGGGAGCTTATGCTCCCTCAGTCCTTTGTTTCCTGATGGTTTCAACTCTGCACTGCATCAGCTCTGAAGAGCATGGGACTTCAGAGGGCCCTCTTGAAGCCATAACATCAACCAAGCAGAGAGTAACACAGAAAGCGTTATAGAACTGTCCTGGGAATTTAACTGGCTTTGGGATAATAAGTAGAAAGAGCTTGTGTTAATGTAGGAAAAAGTTGCTTGAGAAAAGCCCCACATGTCACGTCTGCTGCCTTTTTCTGTAAGAGCATGAAATGGGTAAACCCGTTGGTATGCAGGTATAACTTCCATTCAGCTGTCAGGCAAAGCCAGGTGGGGGCCAAGAGGATAAAAAAAAAAACATGAACTATTGTAATTTGGAGACAGGTTAAATGTGAATTGTGTGATTTTTACCAACGGGAATACATAAACCAAAATGTCGGAGGTGAGAAAATGAAGAATAGCAAATGTAATGCGGATTAAAAGACTAACAGAGTCAATTAAACTATTAATTGGCGTAGTGGTTAGCGCCGTCGCCTCACAGCAGGAAGGTACAGAGTTTGAATCCTATCTGTGCGGAGTTTGCATGTTCTCCTTGTGTCCGGGTTCGCGGTTTCCTCCCGCCTCCAAAAACATGCACTTTAGGTGAATTAATTACTCCCTAATTTACATATTAATTAATTATAATTTAAACTTTCCCACACATTCTCTGGGCATGTCCAACTAGAAGATGACAAATTGATGTTGTTAGTAGAGGATGCCTCCCTGCTGTTATTCTGCAAGTCTTCTTCAATAACTCAAGGTCAGAATGAGGCACCAGACGTCTGGGGGAAAGGATATGAGAGGGTCAAGGAGTCGGGAGCATGGGGGGGGGGAACCATGCGTGATGTCAAACTGAGGGGAAGGCTCGGCCAGGGCAGCAGCACAGTTCTACATGACCCGCTGCCCTGGCCTGTGACTGAGGTTTTTTTTTTTTTTTTTTTGCTCATACAGCATTACAAAAATCCAGAGCAGGTCAGCTTGGCTTTGATAATGCATAGTATGCTGGGGCAGATATAACACCACAGAGAATAGTGCATGTATGCCATTCATCTGTTTGTTCTCCAGTCATCTCTGTTATTTGATACTTCATATACTTGGATTTGTTTGTGTATTTGCATTGCTTCATTCTCATCTGGAGTATTATTTGTGTGGCTGATTTTCCTGGACCTCCCGACTTATTTATTGTACTGACTTCGGCTGACACCTCCGACAACATTATAGGATTTTCCAATTTAAAATGAGACATGACAATTAAAGTGAAATCTCCTACCTTTCTGGGTGAGGAAACAGGGGTTATATTTATTTCCACAGCAACTGCTCATTATGCCATTGATGGTATGATTAGCTGGTCATGAAGTCATTGTTTGCATAGCAATCAGCTCCCTGTTTTTTATCTGCAGCGCTCGCCATCCCAAACGGATGCCAGGAAAGGGGTAAAGAGGAGATGAGGGAGGCTTAATTAAAGCCTATTAGATATTCTGCGAGGGTGGGGGGGTTGGATCAGCTCTGTATAGAATAGAAATTATTGGAGGAGACACTGATAAATGAGCAAGAGACAGGAGTGTTCTGTGAGAGAGATAACCATCAGAGTAGCAATCATGTTGTCTCAGCCCCAAATGATATAATGCTGGCATCGCTCTGGGATGGATTGCCTTGTGTCTCCATACACCCTGTTGGGTCAAGGCAGCCATTAGTGCAGCTCGCATTTCTACAGAAACGCCCCGCTGTTCAGCTCATCAGCTTTATATAACTGTGATCCGTCTGTCAGCAGCAGCCCCGGAGCGACAGCAAAACGTATTGCGATAAAAGAGATTTAAAGGTGTCAATTCCTCATTGACATCCTTTACACTAATATCTGCTTAATAAACGGGGTTATGAGCTTCCTTTAGAGGGAACGGAATCCTCCAGTCTTGTATGCGCGATGATTTGCCGTAAAAGACATGTCTGGGAGAGACTTTTTGAAATTCACAAGAAACGACAACTACAATTACTCTGTAAGCCAAGAATTTACATCATTCTAAATATGAAAAGCATTCAGGTTAAGGAAAATAAGGATTGCCGTTCCATATCCTCAAAGTGAGCATTCAAAAAGAGGGAGAAATGACATACGTTTAGAACACTGCCTCTGAAATGAGAGCGCTGCAATACCTTCAGACCTCTCATTACTGTTCCGAACGAAAAGAGCATCAAAAGAGAGGAAGATCGCCCACAGTGACATTTAGAAAGTGTGCTTTGATATTTCAAACAGTTTGAGGTTTAAACACGCCATCTTTGAAGACTTGGGTGTAAATATAGTCTGTCAAAAATAATACAAGCACTTTGCAGAGGAAAGGACTTGCTTAAGTTTTGTCGCAGTTTTCCTGATGTCGCCTGACGCCAGGAGTACCGCCAAGAAACCACGAGATCAAAGAACCGCTGTCTGCGTTCCGTAGCTTGTGTTTGCATCAGTCGAGCTACCAAAGATGCCGCGCAGCCCTATAGATGGAATGAATGTGTATTATGAATGTGCGTTATAAGTTTGTACCATTGAAGTAGAAAAGCTGTGGATGTATTTAAAAACTTCATCACCATGTAAATGGTGTAATTCCAGTTATCAGGGGGTTGAGCTGTTTGGCGGAGGTTTGCGTTCTCCGAGTGCTTTTCTAGTTTTCACTTTTTATTTTAAAGCTATTGCATTGTCTCCTTTGTTTTATGTCGCCACTGGCAACTCATTCCTTTTGATCAGCAGGCAGGGGCCGGCTGTTTCAGTTGGGAATTGCTTCAGCTCTTGACGTTCATTGCGATCGCATCAACATTGGAAGACTCTTTTTGTTGTCATTTTATCATGCTGCTCTTTTGGAATTAGCTTTTTTTTTCCACCTTACATGCTGGACAAAAAAGGCTTCCGTGTATTACCTGACCCCCACCCACATGCACAGAACACATCTCAGCTGCACCCTACGGACGCCATCAGTGTCACAATAAACCAGCCTTTCAAAGGAAATTGGAGAAATTCATAGAAAGATTTACAAAACAACAATAATGCTCCTCTACATAAAGGACTTCCAGCAAAGATATAGCAAAAAGCTTTGGCCCTGTTTTGTTCTTTTTTTTTTTTTTTTTTTGCTGTGCATACACAAGAATGTGGGGGACATAATGTGCATTCTTTTCTACAGTTTTATCCGACTCTGCAGTTTCTGCTATCCATGCCATTTTGCAGTTAATGCTATTCTTTTGTTGGTGGCAATAATGCATGAAAAGTGTAGCAATCAGCTTTGCCAAGAAAGTGCATTAATCACGTTTAGAGTTTAAACCCTCGCTCCATCTGCTTGAACATTTCTCCAGAGAACTGCAGCCATGTAAACCTTTAATATTTCCACATAAACCTAATAGCTAATAGGTTTAGCATTACTTGACTGACCTTCAGCTGCATAATCGCAACAGTCTCCAAAAAAAAAAGGTAAGTAGTTGGTGCAGGAGTTTATAATCACCAAAGCTTATGATTTGTCTTGTTTTATTTTTATGTTGTGTGTTCACCCTCGGGGAAATTCAGGATTAGCAGTTCTTTCATTGTTTTTCACAGATTTTAATCCAAAAGGGATTGCTGCTCTCTATGACGGGTGACCCCCTTCAGATTGGTGCTCCTCCCCACCATCCGCAGCAGCCCAATAATGGATTGTTATGGCCATGCCCAGAAAAGTTATGATACACCAGTTTGGCTGGCCATGCTTACTCACCGTTAAATAAGGACATCTCCTTTTTTCCTCGACGCCTTGTTCCACTGCTCTGTCCATCATAATAAGATCTCTTGTATCCCATCCCTGCCTGCAAGAGAGTAATCGGTGTGAAGCATGGACTAACACATCACTTAGTATGCCTGGAAGCCCCAGCCGAGCCATAGTCCTAATGAAATATTAATCTGTGGCTCCCCGCTAATGATAATGCACTATCAAGCATGAGTTGGTCCAACCGACGTAGGCGCTTCCCTGTCACACTTGTGTTATGACAGGTATCCCTGCCATTACAGCCCACAAATGAGCTTTGAATCCGTGAATTACAGAATGGTTCAGGGGGTCGACCTTCATTAATTCACTGATTTCCTCAAACCGCTGCACTTTAGGCCTTTTACCTGGTACAGTATGTAGCATGCGGCCATTAAGGTGAGACGCCACACTGCTGGCCAATGGAATTCTTCATTGTATTTTCATTTATATATGGCTAAAAGTGTATTTAAAACATTGCACTTTTAGTCTCTCTTTTTGTTTGTTTAAGCAAGCATCTTTTCCTCACCAAATTGTTTGAAAAACTCTAAACTGAAAATGATAGAAGGAATTACTTATTTATTTTTTATCTAAAAGGATATTTGACAATCGGTTTAAAATTCTTGCAATTGTCATTTTTATCAGTGCAATAACTTTGTGCTTTGAGTCATAAAGGGACGACTTGTCATCACACCAGCGAGGCTGGATAAGCCATCTAACACTCCATGGGCGCACGTACGTTCATTGTACTGTGTTGAAGCGGTGTGTGTGTGTGTGTGTGTGTGTGTGTGTGTGTGTGTCCACATATTTCAAACACGTAGCTATAAACACAAAGGTATTCACCCTGACAGTGTGTGCTTTTGAAAAACGAGACATCAACTTATGCTGATTGACAAGTAAGTTAAAAAGGAGCATTTCATCACTTAGCTTCAAAAGGGAATATCTAGGTCTGTCCTACATTCTGGCAACACGTCTCTTTTAACTTTGAAATGAATTCCACTCCAGCAAGGAGGGGAAACATTTTAGTGTAAAATAATAAGCCACCTTCTATCAATTCCACGGGAGATGCTATCAGGGCCGTCGTAATGAAACTGGAGATCTAATCCAGGGAGGTACTCTGTTGTCAACACTGATTTAAACTCGCAGCAAAAGGCACCTCACTGAGACAGATCCTCTTAGCCACTAAAGATGAGGCAGAAAGTGTTCCCTCCACCAGAGATGACAGGCGGAGTTTTGCTTGTCATCTCTGAATCATCTCAAGCTTTCTCATTTGGGTGAATTGCCATTGCAGCACCATGGCAAAGCTGCATCAGAAGCAAATGGTTCTTCATTGTCTGCTGGGAGGCCGGATGCTACCTCCTGTGCGAGGTTGCGGCAGCTGTGCTTGTCTTTAGGTCACTTGATCAAAGTAAAGATGGAGATGTAGGAAAATTAGTCCTTACATAAATTTGCCATCAAGCTGGACCCTGAGTGAAATTTTCCATTCCAGCGGCAGGGCGTCTGTGTATCTGTGTACAGTAAATGAGCTTTTATGTTTGCTTGTGCTTGTGTCGCCATGTGATGCTTACTGTAGGAGTGTGAATCTGTGTGTGTTTTCCACTAATAGTGGCAGCCAGCAGGATCCTGGCACAGGGATTCATGCCCATCAGGACTTGATGAAGGGAACAGATGGATTTCTCTGAGGTGTGTTTTCAGCTCAGAGTCCCCCCCCACCCCCGCTTCATCCCTGCCACCCCAACCCCCCCACATCCCCACCCCGATGACCACTCCTGCCACCACAGCCAGCTGTGCAAGGCTGTTGCAATTTCATCAAAGGATTTGATGATTCTTTTATGGTAAAGCCATAATCCACAGAGGATCTTGTTATGAAATGCATGAACTCGCCTCGACCCAACAATCAAACTTGTCCCGATCCTTGGCTTGATGGTGGTTGGCCAGCAATGCTATGCTACAGCTACTGTAATCATGCTAATTTAATTGATTGTTGTTAAATGACATGAGTTCCACCTGGCCCCACGGGTGAGTGCCAGTTCCACTCATTATTGATTCAGCGTATGTCGCCACTTACTCGCTATCAGATGTACAAAAGATACCTGTTAAGGACAGTATGGAAATTCTCAACCAGGACTCTCAATTGTGAAATGTCTCTTAAAGATGAAAATCCTATTGACGTGCAACTAATCTGAAATGTTATCATTGGTTCCACGTGTGATATTCTCTACCATGTTTCAGAACAAAGATTGCCTTTTTCAAAGATATAGCGTTTGGATAATAATTTAACAGTTAAGTGGACAGTTTGCATATTTTCTGCAAAAGCAATTGGCACTTTTGTTGTGTTCATGCAGAATGTATATTAAACTATAAACCTTTTTATTCAGTGAGAAGATTAATTGTAGTTTTTTTTTGCAGCTATCTCCATTTTCACCTGTCTGTTAAATAACTCCCTCAAAGCGGATGAATCTTCTTGAAAAGCTCCAGCCGTCCGTTTTATTTGTTGGAATTCCTCCCCGTGCATATTTTAATCACAACTCCATAAGCTTTTAATTAATCTGCAGACAGCCCCTGCATGTATGTTTTCTTAAAGATAAAGAAAGGCAAAAGCAGCGCTCGCTTTTTAATATCCCACCATTGTTTGTGATTCTGATTGCATTTCTTCCAAACCAGCGCTGTTTGCGTTCAACAATGGAGCCAATATTTTTTTGTGCTGCTGTCATTTTCTTAAAATCTATTTATTTACCCAGAGAAATCAGGGGACTGAGTTTCACACATCGCACAGATAGGACCTGGGGAGAAGCTTCATGCGCCGTACCCTTGAGTAGATGAGTTGGACCAGCTTGGGGGGGTTGAAGACCTTGCTCAAGGGCACCTAATTAGTATTTGGGGGGCAGGAGATTATTCCCTGCCTTCCTGAACCCAGAGAGGTTTAATTAAGTGACCTCCTGCTCACAATCTTGCTTTGCTAACCTTGAGGCTCCACATTACACCACCCTCTACTGCATGAAAAAGAATGGCGGACAACCTACTGTACGGCAAATGAATCGCAGCACTGGACATTAAGGTGTTTTGCAAGCATTTGCCCCCTGCCATATTCCCATGTGTACTGAAAGGACGGAGCCCGTCGTTTTCCACATCCTAATAACCCCTATAATCTGCCCAGTTGTTTTTTCTTTAATTGATTTTCATCATTTAAACCTCCGACCAGCGCCTTCCCCTTATGAATCATCCGCTCTCTCTTTCTCTCTCTCTCTCGCAATCGATCCGCTGCCCCAAGCAAATGAAATATGCCACTATTTTATTTCAGTATTATACATCACAATTGTGTATGCTAATGGTTTATTGTTACGGAGACGTGCAGAATGAATCGCATGGTTAGGTTATTGTCAAAAGTCTTCATTGCAGTTTGCAATGCGGACATTAAGTGTTGCGACTGAGCTGTCGTTGACAAAAATAAAAGCTTATAGGAAAAATACTTTTTCTTCAAGGTAAAGCCAAAAAGCCAGATTTACTTACTGAACTTTCCAGCAGAGTGTCTTTTCTAATTTCCTTTGACCAGACTGTCGTGTCATTGTGATCGCTATCTGTGGAAACGCTTCCTTGTGGGATTAATAACTTGGCAGATGGAGGTGTTGATAAATTATGCCTTGCTGGTGTCCTGTCTGAGACAAGTTCTTCAAATGCTTCTTCTTTATGCTGCACTTTGCCGCTCCATTATCTTACTGTAGCCTCTGTTGTGTTTCCTGTCGGTGAAAAACCCACAGTTTAAAACGGGATGCATCCCGAAACACTAATCATGCTGGAGACTCACCTGCCAACAACGTTTGCTGATGGCAGAAAACAAAATGATCACCGCTGACGAGCTGACGTGCTCAGGAATGACGGCTTGTAATATGATAATAAGAAGTGATGAAGTGGAACAAATTCGGTGATTTAAAATGCTTTTCATTTTGCAGGGGAATGTGTCAATACATTGGTTCTTGTCTCTGCCAGAAACAACATCCTGATGGTGTTGAAAGACCAGAAAAAAATATTCTTTAATAGAATTCTCATTGTTGTGGCTTCTCTGGGCAGGGAGGCTCACCTCGAGGTGATTTTATCTAAAGCCTTTTTTTCCTCCCCAGAGTCTTCAGTGCAATACGTTTGGTGGCCATATCTACAAAGCTTGGATCTGTTTTGCATTTCCACTGCAAACAGTGCAGTTAAATACAGGCAGGGCTGTTAGAGGGGCATTGGGGGGGTAGCCACTTCAACTTTTCAAGCAGTTGAAAAACCAGGAAGGAGACTTTTCATGGTATTGGAAAAATGCAGTATATATTAAACTTCCGGTAGTCAACTTCAGGCTACATCGAATCACAATATACAAACTGCAAGAGCTTCCCTCTGCACCATCTAAGTGTTCTTTGACACTTCTCTCATTTGGTAAGGACATTTGGCCTCTTCAGTTTGATCCAGACCAGAACTGTACTTCCCTGAACCAAGGTCTGGATCAAAAAACTGGTCTTTGGTCAGCTAAAAAAGAATTTAATAAAAAAATGAAAGAGATGATTCTTTGCTAAAGTCTCCTCATGTTCAAACTAATGCGCCCTTCTTTTTTGCAGTTAAGCATTATGCAAAGCTCACACAGTGGAGGTGAATTTAGAACATCAAATCCAACTCTCCATTTGGTAATCAAATCTGATTTGTGTGTTCTGTCAGTGCAGCATTCATGTGTGACTTCAAACGCAAAGATAACATTATTTTCTAAGACTTCAGGGCACCGAGAAAGAAACCAGAAACATGGATTTTCTAACTCGGGCTGATTTTATGATGCATGTCAGAGTTGTAAGGCAGAAGCATTCCTAAGAGCAAGTATATTTGTCAAGGTAACAATATTGTCTAGCTCCCTCTCTGCAGGGTTATTCTCCGGTCTTTTATGTGTTATGCATGAAGGAGTGACAATAAAGCTCTTGAAACACAATCAGTGTCATTACGGTTGAGTTGTATAGCTATAGATAAGACTTGAATCAGATTTCACGATTCCTGCAGAGAGGGTTTATTTTCTGTGAAGACCAAATTTGGTCTCTTGTCACCTTTTATAGACCATAATTATTGACTCAGCAATGAAATACAAAAAGAAACAGCTGAAGAGGCAGGGGGGGAAAAGACCTGATTTGACCTGACAGGATTTAGTCTGCAGTTGTTTATAAAAAGCTTTTTGAAAATTAAAAGAATTGTCAACGTGAATAAAATCATGCAACGATTGCTCTAATTTGCCCAAATGTTCTCCCTGTTCTCTTCATCTTTTCCATGTTGACTCAAAACTTGGTGTTCAAATTCTGATTTTGACCTTGGAGCCAGGCATTGGCTCAATCCAGCAGTCCAAATAGAGAAAAGAGCAAATTCATGTTAATTGCTTTCGTTTTGAATCACTTTCCATCAGTCTACTGCATTTTTTATTTTATTTTTAAACAGACATAATATTTAACGCACTTAAACCCACTCTAGTGTTTTTTGGAAATATTCCATTAATGGACGTACAAATTACTGAGCTTGGATCCCAAAGTCTCAAAGCTATTCGCAGTTCAGACTTTCATGCCCGAGCACTGAACATTCCAGAGAGATGCAACAAGACATATTCATGATTTATCAAAGATCAAATAATAATATTTACACAAGAGTAGTCAGCAGCTTAGGGAGCCCGAGTGTGGGGCAATGACTCATGATGCGGTTGTAAAACTGCAGCAGTGTACTTATTCTCCACACAGTTTAGTGGATTAAGGAGTGCCACAGTCACACTCGCTTAGATGACTGTGTCAACAAGAGAAGCATCTCCCAAGCCAGTGGGTAAATCAATGCGCTGCACACTCTCTGGGATGCTTTAGAGGTTATGCAAATGAACGAGACAGGGTTGTGACATTCTGAAAGCCCAGGATGGATCGCCCCTATTAGCAAAGGCTTTGACGGATCTTAAAAGGTACTTTCCTCTGCCGAGATGTAGGTTTAGACGACTCTCTCACTTCACTTTCAACATGATTTGTGGTCAGCGGGGTCAGTGGTGTGTTCGTATAAAACAAACACGGCCTCCGCTGTAGGGGGAGCCCACCTGTGAAATGGAAGCAGGAGTCAGGGAGGATGGAGCTCATAACTGATCCTGTGTTGTATTAGGCTGGAAAAACTGTTTTGAGCCGCAGCGAGGTTTTCCTACAGTCGGATGCTGTAATTGCTCATATGCAAAATTATCACAATGCAAACAAATGAGAACAAAATGTCATATTCACACCCCCATTCAATGGTGAAGAGTGTTTGCACAGCCCCCCAAGTGACACACTAACCTTCATGCAAATTAGTTGGAGCACTTAACTGGTGAGATGACAATAGCGTAAAAAAGCACATTATGGTGAGGGAGGCTGCTGTTGTGTGGGTTTAAACTCTTTAAACGCATTGGTTGATGGGAAAAATGGGAATTATGATTAAATTGTCAGTTCGGGGTGAAATTGAAAAAAACAACCAATGAGAATGGATGGCAAAATGCTCACTATTGACTTGATGGCGTGAAGTACTGAGCCAAAATAAATAAGATAACAGATAATAGATTCCTGAAACTGAGTTACATTTAAAATTCAGCAAATGCTGATCTGTTAGGTAAAATATTCTTTTGTCATCCAGGCTGTAACTGCTCTGTGGCTCCGAAGGAATTTCAGGTAATGTGAAATATCCTCTATTGTGTGAGCTTGGCACCAGTCCTGTAAAAGAGGACTTTACTGCAAGGAATAATTGAAATTGGGTAGATAGTAAGACCAGGAGAGAGATGGCGTCATGCTCGGTGATAAAAAATAAAATAAAATAAAAAGAGCATGTCATTAGCGCAACAAACCTGCATCAGAGGTAGATAGCGATAGTAAATACTAAATAACTCTTCATTTACTAGTAAGTGCTTTTAGAGAATCCCATATCTTCATTATACCATTGCTCATAGGCTCCTCATGAAAGACAGGAAAATTATGGTGCTAAGAGGAGGAGGCACGGCAACAAGAAATGGAGTCATTCGTAACTACCAAGGGACATGAATCGACTCTATTCACAGAACAAAAGCGGGGGGAAAGGAATCACTGGGGATTTCCTGATGCTTGTGACAAAAGACCAGAGTCATGAATATTTAAAGCGGTGCCACCAGATGAAACGACTAAAGGTGTGGCAGATAGCATCAAAGTTAGATGAGAAAAGTTTCTATTAATCCAGGTCGCTGCACTGCACAGCTCATTTTCTGCAGATTGCCAGTAGTAACATGAATTCCGATACCGATTGCTAGTTGTCAACGAGCCGATAACCCATATTTGGAATAAAGGTGAAAATATTGGCTTGAGTCATTCAGTTTCTTCTGCTTTTGCAGAATCTTAACTGTGGAGTCCAAAATATACAAATCATTCCAAGCATTAAATCTACAGTCAACAGACTGGCTTCACTGTATTGATTATTTACCATACAATGAAGTTGTAGTAGTATTAGTAGAAGTTTCAAGTTTCCAGTGTCTGATTCCATACACATTTATTGATTTCTGTTATGAGCCACCGAACATCGGCTGGCCAGCCTGTTATACATCACAGCTTTTGTGCTTGCGGAACGCCCCCTTGCGATTTAAAATCACTCGCTGGCACCGTTGCCTTGGCATCGGTTTGTTCATCATAAATAAACAAATGCAGATTAGAGAAGGCTCCTCTTTGCAGGTGAACTTGCTGATGGCCAGGGAGCAAACGTATTGGCTCATAAGTTTCCTTGGTTTGCTCATAGAGCAACAGCTTTTGGCAGGTATATTTGACAGGAGGGCATTTGTGTCACTGACTCAATTTAAACTCCCATGGACACTGAATGAACTTCCTGTCTTTCTTTATCATGGCACTGCTTTGTGTATTTTTTTTAAACCTGACTAATCATTTACACAGCTGAACGAGGAAGAGCAGTTTCTGTCTGGCCTTCTATCTTGTGTTAATGAGTAGTTTAATTGCACCAATTGGGGGCTATTCTTCGATGACGGGCACTTGTTTATCAAGGGGCACTTTGTTGTCAAAAGAGCTGGGAGAACATCTTATTAGGCTCTCACGAGCAGATTTTCTTTTAGCCAAAATTCAAACTGTTGAACTTGTCAAGTGCTCACTTTTATATCCATTAGACTGCTGATGTGCCCAAAAAGTAAAAAGTACTCCACTGAGTGTGCCGTGATATGAAAAACTGTATTGTCATCACGCCATTCATTTATGCATCCTCATGCCGTCTGACTGGAGGACAATGCGGTCATACTGAGGCATGTCACACAACTCTCCACTAGCCATGTCTGACATCTATTCCAATTCAGACGCCCCGGCATTTCTTTTCACTGCATGGTTTAACAGACTATTATGTCTTTTACATTTGCTACCAGTGCGCAGACACTTCCGTATCTCTCCCAGTGACTTCTCACCCAGGACGGATGCTTGGTTTACGACAGCCATGTGTGTCACAATGCTTTATAGCCCTTCAATGAGTCATTTATTTTTGTCTGTGCAGCTTCTCTACCGGATCAGAGCTCACCAAGGACTCCAGTGGTGTGATACTGTTTTACAACGGCCGGTTTTTGTCCCATTATGATAGAAAACTGGAGATACGAAAGAAGACACAATAATCCTGCAGTATTATATATTATACATATTTAAATATCATATTATGTATTAACATGCACACAGCCTATTGGGTATGTTTCCCTGCATGCGGTTGGTTTCGTCATTCCTTCTTCTGGTATGTATTTGTCAGTGTGGAACGAGAGAAGAAAAAAAATGTTCTGAGACATCTCTTTATTCTGATATTCTCATCGCTTGCTCCAGGCGAAGACAGCAATACACCAAATGTACACCCACATGCATCATTTCAACAGCATCCCTGTTGGTGACAAGCCCATTCCCACAAGCATTACGCTGTAACATTATGCTCCAAAATAGCTCGATTTAAAGGCTAGAGCAGCGGAAAAATGTAAAAGCACAAATTGTAATTGCTCTAGTTAATCACATTTAAAAATGCATTTCATCTGTAACTTGTTCCCACATCGTCTGCTGGTGAGGTTTTTTCTGTTTTGTTTTTACACAAAGCCTTTCTTTTTCACATTTGTAACCATTAGCATTAAGCGAGGTTATTATTTTAAAATGACCTGATTTCGGTCCGACTCCTTTAGCTGAGGGTGACATATGAATCGAAGCGCCCTTTCCGCAATGCAACACCTGTGTGGTGCACAGATGATGAAGTCATACATTCACAATCACATTAGCATGGCTTTGACCACTTTTACATAACATATCCCCAGTTGCTGTGGCGCCCATAGGGACGTGAATAAAGGCATCATGCAGTATCTTTCTGTGTTTTAAAATACACCCTCTCAACTTTCTTATAAATGTGCGCTATTTATCATTTGGAATTCTACCACAAAAATCCTCCGTGTATCACTGGGGGGAAGGAGAGGGAAATGGCAAAGGGAGTGCTGGAATAAATTATTTGCAGACAAATCCTTTATTCCAACACAGACTGCAGAAAACAAGTGTGCCAGCTCCCCCAGTAATTCAAGAGGTACTTTTCTTTTGTTGTTCCCTTTGTTTTCTGAGCGAATGTGGAAATAGAAGTTGCTAAATAGAACCCCTCCCATTTCCCAACTCCCCTACAAGCTTCGTCTGTCTTTTTTATTTCACTTTGGCAGCCTCATTTAATCTGTAGATCATTACCTGTTGCCTGCTGTCAGAAATGACTGTCCGGGTCGGGTCCGTAATATAAATTGCAAGATCAATTTTTTTTTTTAATATAGATCAGACGCTGGCAGGAGCATCATTCCCTGTGTTTATTAAGTTTGCCAATTTAATAAATTGCCTGTTGTTGCCACATAATTGAGTTGACCTTATATAATAGCAAGAGGGATGTTGCACTGGGCGTCACACCTTTCTCCACCCCTGAACGACTATCCCTCTTTCATTGTTTGGACCGGATCCTTCTTATTAAGACTTCATTATGCGATGCTATCAATATTTAATTCTCCTCCTCTGCAGCTGCTATTGTTACGGCGACGCTGTTAGAGGGGAGGAAAGGCTCGGTCAAAGGAATGAGATCGCGGGAACGGAAAGAAAACTCTTTCATCATGCAACTGTTGATCGAGCGCGCCTCATGTGTGAGAAACCGCGTCTCACACGTCTCACACACGTTCATGTGCCTTCTCATATGATTGCATTTATAGTTTTTGCATAAGAAGTACAGCTTCCAAATGTGACATTATGCTCTCGAGCCTTATCTGGAAGTCACGAGGGCCAGATAGGGGGTCGTCGACTTACGACCGCAATTTGTTCCGAGGGTTTTGTCGTAAGCCGACATGTACAATTACTGTAAGTATATTATGCTGCGTCATGATACTGTAAATGAGTAGAGAGAGACTATTTCCTTTCGGTAGACATCGTGGGTGAGACCTCAGAAACTGTCGTACACTCAATTCGCTCGCTTGCTTTCCTGCGTGTCGTAAAAACACGTCGTAAACAGACACAAAAAAACAACAACAGAATGCGGTCGTAAAGTCAAACTGTCGTAAGCCGCGTCGGTCATAAGTCGACGAGCCCCTGTATTTGCATCCTCAAATAGTTTGCATAAAATATATTAATCTTCAATTAGGACACGCTGTAAAAAAAAGAAAACGAAAAATCCCTCTTCACAACATTGGAATGTATTAGTTCTGCAAACTTTACTTCCCCTTGTGTAACCTTTAACTTGCTGCCTCCCTTCCTCTGAGTGGAACGCCTCAGAAGAACTGCATTATTGCAATAGCAGAGAGCTGCACTTTGAGGAGCTTCTGGGTAGAGCTCTGCAACTTTTAGAATAACATTCTGTTCTTTGGTAAAGTGCGTTCACTCTGGCAGCTCGGTCTCTTGATCATGCTGAGTGTTGCGTCAATCAGAGGAGAGCTGTGCGAGTTCTCTTGCCTCGTTCCCATACCTGGGGTTGAAGTGCACGCTTGAATTATTGATGCCCTGCAGGTGCGTCTAGTTCTTTAAAAGGTGCATAAACCTGCATCTGCTCATCTGTGCCGACTTGTAGAAGCTGTTCAGGAAGCAATTCACTGCTTGATTTCATACGATCGCTCCTGAATGAGTAGATGGAGATTATTTAATCACATCATTTAAAGGTTTTGTTGCATAAAATGAGGAGGAATACTCAAAAGTGCTGCAGCCATGCAGATGTTTTGTAGAACATCGAAATGTGTTTGCGTGGTTATGTTTCTTTCTTTCATGCATATATATTTATGTGTGTGTTTGTGTGTGAGAGGGAGACAGAAAGAGTGGGAGATCTTGAGATACCTGGCATTGGCATTGCGGCTGCCTCTGTTTGTTTGGCTCCAGGCTTTCAGACTGTCAGTGCGAGGGTTGTGTAGTGAAACAAAACATGCTGTCATCTCCGTAGCAAGTCTAGCCGCTGGGACTCAACACACACCTTAGTAAGACAAGAGACTACACAGTCTCTAACTCTCCACACTCTCGCTTCAGCGGTTGACGCTTAGGACCACAGCTGCTCTGTGGATATTGAAAAGCTATGAAACGCCTCTGTTTGTACTTGGTATATGTTTTTTAAGAAGTGTGTGCAGCGCTTTAAGAAGCGCAGTCATTTGGAAAAGGAAAGAAAATGTCAATCATATATCAGCTTGATACATCGGCATGGGTTTGAGGGGAGCTATCGCTACTAAAGATGCCTTCCCTCTCTCTCTCTCTCTTTCTCTGAATAATTTTTTTTTATTATTTCCGGGTAATTTTGAGGCAACTTTCACATTGTTTGTCTTTGCCCATCTGTTTTCTAAACATCATGCTCCTAGAGGTACATCAGGGCTGGCCTGTAAACTGTTACAGACGGGAAGTCAAGCGCCTCTTTCAATTACGCTCTTATTGGCTTAGGCCTCCCTCTGGACAGGCCAGACCTAGTGTCAATCCTGCTGGTAATGAGGGAAGATTTCTCCCCACAGAGAAAGTGTCTCTTTGGGTTTATGGCCTGTCCTCCTGCACTAACCCGACAAATAGGAATTGGGTTGTGGATTGGCAGGGGGGGGTTGCATGTTCCAAAGTCGAAATCGCTTCACATGTGCAGTCGTCCCTCGCTATATCGCAGCTCACCTTCCGCGGCATCACTGCTTCTCGTGAGCACATTTATTTATATAGAGCGGGATTCTGCGATATGTATACATTTGTACATTATGTTCATTATTGTTTTTATGAAATAAATACTTTCTAGACAAAGAAGAATAAAAAAGTAAAAATATATTATTTTAGTTCAAATTTAAACACGTATTACAACTCATATGCAGGGATTAAGAGTGCAGGTAGCATTGACAGTGTTTAAGAGCATAAAAATATTACTGTTATTACTGATACTTATTAGAATACTGTAAAAAAGTGTTTGTAGGTGTGTGGGAAAGGGTCATACAGTAGAAGGGGGGGGGGGGGGTCATTAAGCTAAAAATACAAGTAAAATAAATATGGTGTGGCTACTTTGTGGATTTTCACCTGTCGCAGTGGGTCCTGGAACGCAACACCCACGATAAACGAGGGACGACTCATTAATACCAATACACCAAGTGGACCCTAATTTTGGGTGCCACATTTGACCCTTGTTTCAACAGCCTGCCAGTTAGTTTCCTGCTCTAGCTGGGCATTAAATAACACACAACACCAAAACTGCACTCCCAGTTTAACTTGTCCCTTTTCCCAATGGATTGCAAGAGTGTAATGTGTGTGTGTGTGTAGGTGTGTGTGGGTGTGTGTGTGTGTGCATTTCCGAGGCAGCCCAGTGTGAAGGTCAAGGTACAGCCTGACTAGCAGCAGGAGATGTCACACCAGGACAGGCCATGGCAACCATGCACAAAATTGCCTTAACAGATCACAGACCTCCACCCATCTGCTGTGACGCCAGATTGGGGGGTGAAGAAGGTTGAATTCAGTGATCGAGCTAATAACCCTCGGTGAGATTCACCACGGAAGCATGGACCAATTTGTAAATTGACTGTTTGTTCCCTAGAGATTGAATTAATGGAGATTATTTATGCCTGTTACTGGGTTTGCAGCAGCAGCATAGATTAATGAGATGATGGCGTGCGGTAATAATAATTCTTCAAATGGGACCTTAATAATAATTGATGGCATTATCTGTCTAGGCTACTGATATACCTTTCTTTCCAGATGTGATAGGATCACCTATGTTGTTGCTAGGCAACGTAAGCAATTGCATGCAGGAGACACCATGTAGGCCTAGTTTACAGTCCACTGACTTTATGTATAAAACCACAGTATGTCCACCTGGCAGCCGACATCACACCACCAGCTGTGTTCACATGTGCATCCATACAGCTGTACACCAACCTATTACTTCAGTGCAGGCAGAAGTTGCTGAGAAAAAACATTGTTGTCTAGGGTTTAATGGGAATTTAAAAAAAAAATAGGTGAGAGCAAGAAGGAGTAAATTGTCTTTGTGATGTGATTAAATGGGCTCAAAGCAAAAAATCTCAGCAGTAAGGCCTAATGCACGGACAGCAAAAAGAAAGGGAACAGTGTGGTTTTATTAACAGCATTTTATCCAACATAGACATTACAGATAGCAGAACAAACACCAAGGAGTCCACAGTGTGAGGTGGAACACCATGCCGATTTCAAGGTTTCAGGATAGAGAGACATCCAGCTGCAAAGTCTGCATGAGTTATCAAATGCATTATACCAGCTGGTTACATGAGGTGAAATTATATGTAGAAGTGGTTAGCGCTGTCGCCTCGCAGCAAGAAGGTACCGGGTTCCAATCCTATCTATGCAGACTTTGTACGTTGTATGCTGGCGACACATTCGGAGGTGAACCCCGCCTCTCTCCCATGCCAAACTGGGATAGGCTCCAGATCATCTCATCTACAAGAAAATGGATGGATGGATGGAAGTCATAGGAGACCCGCCCCATTGTCCACAACCGCATAATCCCTGAGACACAGCTGCCAAATAGCAACAACTCATGAGTACAAGTAGAGCTGTTGTCTCAATGTGTTCCGTCGTCACTGGGATAAAGATATAATTTAATAGCACATCATTTCTAGGAAGCAGGGCTAAAAAAAAAAAATGTGTAAATAACATCATTCTGCAAAGCCAGGCTGAAAGCATGGAGAATGAACTCATGAGTGCAGAGCAGTAAGTTTCTGAGTCGCAGTTTAATTACATTCTCATAGTGGGGGGAAAATACAAAAGTGCTGACCTCTGGGAGAATTTGATGACTTGCAGTCACACTGCATAGAATATGTATTATTATTATTATATCCGGCTTTGAGATTGGTTGGGGTGCTGAACAGAGAGTCTGTGAGCAAGCGTCTTTCTGTTGGCATTTTCTATTTCTGTTTCTGTTGCTGGTGGCTGATGTGTCCCATCTTGGAGGAGTCAATCTTCCTCACAAAGGAGGAGCCTGCCTTCCCCGGGGACATCGTTTATTCATGTATCAGATTTATTTTCTGCTGCCACGGCCTCCCAGGATTCACACCGCATTTATAACAGGGGTAATGAAAATTGAATTCATATGGCGAAGCCCCACATGCATTGTGCTACTTGGGTGCAACGCGAAGGTCTCCGCCCACCACAGTATAGCGTTTAGCATTCCGAGTTCCAAAGTTTAACATTTGAAGTTTAAAAAAAATAAACTCCTTGAAAGTTTTCAAGGAGAAAACTGTGTCAATTTGAAGTTTTAAAAAAAAGTAATATTTAAGAACGGAAACTTTTCTTTTCTTTTTCTTTTGCAGCAGCAGTTTTTCCTGGTTGATTAATTCAGCACTTCTCCAAATTTGACGAGCGTCACCCTTCAGCTGCGTCCCAGATCCACGCTACATGCTCTTCTTTAGAGGTGAACTGTGTTCAAACTGGCAACGAGACAAAATTAAGTGCACCCATTGATGCCAGTCCTAAATCACCTCGACTTTTGAGGATGGTATTGATGGACGCTATTGTCTCACATGAATAATGGAAAGAAGTACAGAGAAGAGAAAGTGGACAACAAATGGCTGAAACAACGGTAAATCTGAGGAAACATTCTTTCTCTTGTCTTTGTTCCACTTAATTGACAGCAGCTCCACGAAGCTTTAGTTTGATTGACATTCATCTGCGGATTCATCCAATTTATAGTAGTAGAAAAATGCTGAACTAAAATAATAGCCTGTATAATTACTGAAAACATATTCTACTAATATATTCATGAATATATAATTGATATTGTCAGGTTATTGTGTGTTCATCTCCCTCCCTGGCTGCCTAAATAATTGGTTTCAAATATCTCTGTGTTCAAACAAACACATAGAGTAGCTTAGCGGCTATCGGTCATCGTGCAATGCTTAAAATAAGTTGCATTGCATTCTAGACAAGCACAAATAAGTACAGTTAACATTCACTATATAGGACATATTTGTGTGTAATTATTACAATCTTTTATTGGTTTACCCACATCGACCTTCCTGGCTGAGGGCCACCAGCCCAGAACCAGAAGGGTGGGGCCCCGGTTTGCGCCATACCAGGCGACGGTAGGGTCCTTGCTTTTGGTTCTTTCATAGGGGCTTTTGAACTGCTCTTAGTCTGACATGTCACCCAGGACCTGTTTGCCATGTGAGACCCTACCAGGAGCTTAATGGCAGGTCCCCCCCGGAAGAGTTGGAGGAGGTGTTTGGAAATCCCTGCTGAGACGGTTGCCTCCGTGACACGGTGGAGGATGGATGGATGGACGGATGGACGGATGGATGGATGGATGGATTTACATTTCACTGAATGTTCTTGGTCTTCGGGGGGATGAATGGAAGGTTTTGCTTAATAACTGAATGAATGCCGTGACATGATTAATTATAGTGATATTCCAGCGACGTCTAAATCGCAGAGGACCGACATGTTCAACACGAACCTTTTCACTGATGCGTGGATTATTATAAAATGACCAAAAACATAGTGAGGCTTTACACGGTGACAAATAGTAAGGGACCTTCAGTCTCTTCCCTCAAAGGAGTCTTCATCTGCTTCCCCTTCATCTTCATTCCTTCCTGTTCATCTCATTTATCCCCTTGACCTTGAGTATATTTTCCCCTCATCGGTGTCTGAAGCATCTACTGCCGTGCTGCCCGCCTGACAGGATGGCCTTTTTAAGTGACCGCTTGTCATTGTGGGAGGTGTCGAGTTACTCTGATGAGCGATTTGCCCACAAGTGTGTGGCAAAAAGGCCGAGAGAGAGAGGCAGGCAAGAAGGGGGAAGGGGAAATAATAGAAAGTAAATCCCCCCATTGCTCTAAATTACATGAGATAGCATTTCTCGTGTGGGATACAACAACAAATTACTAAATCTAATCTCTGGCGTGATCAAGAGCAGGTGTAGAGCCGGTTGATTTTATCAAACATGACTGACTCCTCTCTCTCCATCTCTCTGTTCTCTCTGTAACCCCTCCTCCGTCTCATCCACATGTCCACAGATGCAAAGACAAAACCTCTAACTAATAATGCCACATTGAATTACATTTTCCTCCAGCTTTGTTCTGCAGCATCTAAGAGGATTTATAAAACTTTTTCTGCATTATCCCATGTCCAAAAAATGAATCAGCAATGTGAGGATGACAGTAAACCTGCCCGAGCATCTGAAGTCAGAACCAGGGAGAGGGGGAAAAAAGCACATGCACTCGGTAATGTGAGGCTGACTTCACTTTAATTAAATTGGCTCTGCCTCTTAATCATTCCAATTATAACCTGATTATGCCAAATTACAGCTCGGTAAATGTAAAATGCTCCTTTGCTTCACAAATACAGTCATGTTGACTACATTTGAAGTAAATGTAGGCTTTTCTTGAACGTATTGTTGGGGAATGCACACAACAATGCGTTCAATAATAAGGTAAACTTGTTATTTTCTGTTCCTGTGTGGCGTTGGAGGATTCTTTGCATCCTGTAGTCACAACAAGGTCAGCCAATCATGTTTTAGCAGATGTAGTGAGATTGAGAAACAGAAAACTTAATACAATTTAAGACGAGTGATAATTCATTGATGAGTAAGCTTTTGCTCATCCTGCGACAACCTTTAACATAAACTGACCCCTTTACTGCCTGCAACCATCACCAGCACAAATAGAAAAATGTGTGTGGGTAGCGCTTGGGAATGTGTGTGTGTGCTGTATACTGTATGTGTGTGGGAAAACAACAGCATTGAAAGACACTGAAAAAAGTTTTTTGACACAAATGTTTTCCTAAAATATTGCACTGATGACACTGAAAAAACATCGTTTCCATTTTCGGTTTTTTTGCTCACAATCATAGATTTTCTCATGACCTGTGATTCTTCTTCTTCATCTTCCGGCTTGTCTCGTCAGGCTTCGCCAGAGCAAATCAGCTTTCTTCACATGACCTATATTTGCTTTTAAATAAATAAATTAAAAAAAAAAAAAAAAACACACCTTTGTAAATTATGTGTGCTAAATGGTGAATTCAAATCAGGTAATGCCTGAATAGCACAGCTCTGGCTTCCACTGCGCTGCTCGATATTTCTCCTCAAGCTCCAAATGACAGCATAAATCTCACTTGTTGGAGTTTAAGGCCAAGGACAATATTGAATAACTAACCATGGCAGAGTGACAGATTGATCTACAGTGAACATGATACAGATGTAATCACGTTATTCATCTTCTCACTCTGCTGGTGCATTAAGATGCAAGGTGAGTACGCTATGCCCCGGTAAATAAGCTTTTATTGCGTCAACGCCTCAGGGATTCATCTGAATATTTAAAATCTTTGGAAGAATACACTGATTTAGTAGCTTTGAACATCCCCCTCAGGGTTTTCCAAAAAATTTCTGAAAGTTGGCTAAAGTTGATTAACATTAATCTTTTTGATGACAGAAAAGAGATGTTGGATGATGGGAAAAAATGATGAATGACCATTAAGCTCTAATTAGAGTTAACTCGTAGAGAGAGGAGATTTTATCAAGAGAAAATATGGGGGTTTTATTTGCAAATAATTTTTTTTCATATTATTAAATCATCCTTATACAGCAGCAGTTTCCAGAATTTACACATTTTAGTTTTATATTTTGAAAGCAGAGTGAATGTTTTATACTGAATTTTCTGCACTGGAAAAATATCAAAACATTTGGGGGTTTTCATGCATGGTGGGTTGAAAGAAATATCCAAACCTCAATGTTTTAAATCCACATGAACTGAGGTGGATATTGATCACAATAGCAGCACAACAGAAAACCTGTGTGGGGTCAAGGAAAAAACAGCTGCCTCCGAGGGACCTCCAATTCCCACAATTCCTGGTTAACCTGTACATCAGCACAAAGTGAAGCGGCTCTCAAGGTCAGAGGAGACGCCTGCACCTACATAAATCATGAAGGGAGTCTCACACAAAAAACACCTTGAATGCCCATGGGCGTCACTCCGCTTCAGTGTGTAAGCATTTTATTTTATTTTATCTTCCTCACAAAGGCATTGATCAGATTTTTCTGTTTTTCATGATTCATCTGTTTTGGCTTCATATTTGCCGCATGCCATCCAGTAAAGGCGGGCAATATGTGGACAGCTGTTTTTATCATCTCTCTGTTTGTTCTGCATTAAATCCCTCAGTGTGAATATTCACCTTGGCGAGACGTGCGAGTCGTGATCATCAAAGTGTGGGTGACTGTTAAAAGGAACCCAGCATTCAAATATATGCTGATTTTTTTTTTTTTTTTATGCAAAATGTAATTTGTGACGGATGGCTATGCGTTAAGATCTTAAGCGCCAGTTTTGTGATATCAACATTCATTCCTCTCCTTTGGCAATTACACCCACTCGTGTCTGGGCTTTAACTGTGATTTTTATCTGCTTCAATAGTCACCCTGAAGGCCAGAATCGCATTTTAGTCAAATCCAGTAAAATTAAGATGTAATGATAGTATCATGTTTCCCATTTAGAAGATAAGGATGACGGTGTAAGTTTTACCTTCGCCTAGGAGGTTTAGCATCTGACGGTTTGTTTGTTGGCAGAATAGCGTGGAGAAAAAGCTAATTCTATTTTGAGGGAGACCCAGCAGTCTCACATTCCCTTTTCAAGTACACTTCTTTGTCTTATTTTAAATACCTCCTAACTATGTGTGGAGCCCATACCTTCCTAAGTTCCTACCAAAGCCTTAACAATAGGTCAGATGCTTGCGGCCATTTTAACATACAAGCTCGTCTTTGCAGTTTTGAGTAAACACTTATTTTACATGTCACTCAGTAGGGGATTAAGACATTTGCAACTCCAGTCAAATGCAATGGAGGTTGGTGTGAGAGTCAATGGCTGGTATCTATTGTGTCCGGTCCATCATCACACTTTTTGTACGGAAAGAAAACCATGCCGGTAAATTTTAATCTTGAACTGTGTGAGTTGGATGAGGTCCAGAGAGTTGCAGTTGGATCACCTACTTGATCCTGCAGTGAGCATTGCTTATGTCAAAGGGGCCTGAAGAATTTTCATAGAAATGTGAAAGTCCAACTCTATAATAAGCAAAGAATAAAATACATTTTGAAAAAGGCATGCATTACCCGGTAATTATTTCATTTTCAACCACTGTATTTACCACAGGAGGTCACTGTATTATTTGTCTAAAATAAACTACACCCCTGATGTTCATGATTTTGAATGAAAAGGGTACACAATTATTATTACTATGTTAATCAGGCTTTGATTACTTGTTCGTATTCATTCTTGCTTTTGGTTTTACTGTACATTTCAATCAGGAGACACGACTGGGTGAAATAAACAATACTGTTCAACACATTGGAGGATACACAAGTTTTTTAGTCAGCATGTGACGAGTCTTCGAAGGAGATTGAGGTCGAGGAGAATTTGCTCTGAGCCGCTGCAAGATAGATATCTCCTCTTTGGAGTCCGGGCGCTGGTGGTGGCGGCTGATGACCCCTCTGAAGCTGATGAATGGGCAGCGATAAGGAAGTGGAGGGCACTATGAATTAAGTTGGCTATACAGGAATGGGGACAATCATTTAGAAAGAGAACAGGAAGGTGATGGATGAAAACAGTTGATCTTAATTGATATCAGAACGTGAGAAATAAACTTGAGTGTGCACGGATGTAGTCCTCCTGACTGAGCATTTGATTCAGATTCAGATTCAGAAAATTGCAGCATTCAGGCAATGCATTATACACAAATGCATACTGCTCATACATCCATCCCTGGGTCGCAACAAACGCAACGTTTTGCTACGACAAATCGGTTTTGTTGCATCAAACATGGCTGCAAAATACTTTGACAATGGCTAAAATTGTTTTTGTTTTAATGGTTTAAAATGGAATCCTAGAGCGATCTCCAACTCATCACAATCCCCGTTTTTGTCTTGATGAGCCCGCTGACATTAAATCAAAATGAAAATTGATCGGTATTATAGAAAAATACAAAGGCAAAAAAAAAATCTGCGAAAATGGGCACCTTCTCCAGGCCTTTAAGGCAGTCAGTCTGTCTTAAAGGACAGTATTGGCTTTGATGTCTCATGCCTGGCTTCTCTTTGTCCTGCACAGGCATTCACTGATCTGCAAGTTGTACTCTGAGTTTCTCACAAACCCCATTAGATGCCCTCTATTGTGAGCATCTGAAGCACCTTTTTGAGAAAAATGGCTAATTAAAGAGTCAATAACTCTTGCAATTCCTGGAAATTTGCTTATTATTGATCCATCCTCCATCTCTCCTGCTGTGAACCAGATGCATTTCTCTATTGATTGCACATCAGACTGTGCAGTGTACCAGCACAGTATTTTTTAAATCTCAGGCTATTACGTATTGATTTCGAAAAACGTTTCATTTTTGCTCCAAAATACCTACCGATTCAATCTGAAGGGGATTCATTTTGAGCTCAGAAGTAATATTGCTGCACACGTTTTTTTTTTATGTTTTTTTTTCCATGACTTCATCTCAGGTACTACCACAATGTCACTTTACCCCATTAACAGAGATGGGTTTTCTCCTTCATAATAATTTCTTTAGTCTCCCTTTTATAAAAGTGTTTGAAATTTTAAATAAACCACCCCAGTGTTAATTCATGACAGATTTACAATTTTTCTAAATATGGCTCCTTCTTCAAGGTACACACCCATTGCGGTTTTGATGCAGAGTTGCTTTGTTGTTATGGGGGTGGAGACACACAAAAAACAAAAAACCGAAGTCTATTTCTGTTAAGCGACAACCCTCTGCAGTCTGATGGAAGTCAGAAGTTTGATTTACAAGACAAAGGCGGTAGGTGCCCTGCCGACAATCTGCAGCGCTCTCTTGACAGATGGGTGGGAAATAAACGGAGGCAGCTCCAAAGAAAATGCACTCCCTGGAAGCTGAAGTGAGATGTTTGGCAAGATGTCCACCGTTTCTCAATGGCAGTCTGGGCTTTGCCACTTTATTCTTTCTGTCGTGTCGATTAGCCATGTGTTTGTTGTGTTTGTGGTCTCCCTTTTGTTTTGTTTTTTTTTGGGGGGGGGGGGGGGGGGGGGGTTTCATTGATTATCTGCAATGCCCCGAACTGTGCCAGCATTTTGCATTTAATTCAGCAAACAACGACAACATGTATTACACTCATATCCACATGGTCCCAGGAGCCTTCTCAAGGTTAACACATTAAATGAAATTGTCTCAAATATAGTTAGGTTGTTTAATTCTAGTATTTCAGTTGTAATTAGTTTGTTTTTTTCTTTGAAATACAGGTTTTATAAGCTTGCAGGACAGGAATGTCTGTTTACTCCTGTAAATTCAGGGTACTGTTGAACTGCAGCTTTAAAGTAAAGTAGTTTAACTTGTGCACATCAGAACGGTCCCTGTGTAGGAATATGTAAATGTAGTTTACAGAGCCTCAGCCATGACTGTGGCTTATGAATATGCATATTTTAAATCTTGGAGACTTCCCGACTGTTTGGGATTTTTCCAGGGGAATGGTGTCGAACATCAAACTGTTGTTTCGGCAGGGTGACTGTTCCGGAGGAATTTAATGTATTCATAAGAAAACAAGCCTGCATTAACATTCACGTGATGACGCCACAACATCAGCGGGTGGTGTCACATTTCCTTTAATGATTGTTTGTATTCACGTACAAGGATCCACAAATCTTTATTGTAGCAGGCAATATGCTCAAGTCAGACTACGATGCTACATCAACGGCACCGCCCGCACACACACACTCAAAAGTACTGACCAAACAGTTTCCTATAGATATATCTCAGTATATAAATGAATACCATAAAGTACAATAAAGGGGTGAAATGGTGGTGTAGTGGTTAGTGCTGTTGCCTCACAGCAAGAAGGTATTCTCTGGTTTCCTGTTGTTCATTCCTCTCGTGAAAACTCATCGTTGATTTCCTGCTGACAGAACACAACACTGGAGTTATCAAATATTCTCATTCAAAAATGTAACGACATCCCTTCATTATTAGCCTATGATCTTGCCATTGACCCGTCTATTGATTCACTCCCTGCCAGGCTTGCATTCATACTATTTTTATTACTATTATCTTTTCCCAACTAATTTAAATGACAATGATCCAACAGATCCACAGTCTTTTGTCATTGATCACTGTTATTTCTGTATTCATGAGGTTTGGTCGATTTCAGAATCAGAATCAGAATCAGAATCAGAAGTGGTTTATTGCCATTGTCAGTGAGGGTTCACAGACTAGGAACGTTTCTCGGTGAAGTCGTGCTACAGCTAACATTAAGGACAAAATACAAAGACCATACAAGTACAGACACATCAACAGCAGCCGGAGTGGTTACACAGATGTGTACTAGCATAAGTGGTCCTCATATTGTGTCAGAGTGTATTTGTGCATAGACTCTCAATAGACTCTTTTTTATTTTTTTTATTTAACCAGGTAACTTAATTTAGATCTAATTCTTATTTACAATAAAAACCTGGAGCTTATTTTTGGTGGCAGGAGGAAGCCGGAGAAACCAGAGAGAACACAAGAAGACACAAGGAGAACATACAAACTCCTCACAGAAAGGCCCAAAGTTGGATTTGAACCTGTGACCTTCTTGCCGTGAGGCAACAGGGCTATCCACACTGTGCCTTGATTGATTGACAAGTAAAATTATTCTGCTGCCTGCACTTTCCTTTCCCTCAAATGCACTGTTTATGCCGTGTATTTCAGCTGCTTGTTTTTGCCATGAAAATTATTCTCAGTTTCTATGAAAATAAAGTGAAAAGTAAAATTAAGGTCATGAGTTTTGCATAAGAAATGTATTACTGAGACACTGGGTGAATTTTTATCTTAACTTTAAACGCAGAAAGCAGGAGTAGAGGAAGAACAGAATAATAAAAGCTGAATGCCTTGTAGCCTGCGTCTATCTATCTCTCTCTTTCTCTCACACACACACACACAGTGTAATTGAGTAAGATACTGTGGCCAATGGCGTGACCAGGTGATGAATGACCAACCGTGGATAAAGTACACAGCAATAATAACCTCCAGGCAATCCAGAGCACAGTAAGCACGGACCAGTAAATGTATCATTCAATTGTCAGAGGATTTTATCACATGTTTCCTCCCATGTCTATGGAATCAATTTACAATTTATAAACATCACTGTGAGTCAGCATTCGACATGTTATCACTGACGTCCATACAAAACAGACTTGTGCATAAAGGTCCAGGAACAGAGCCAATGTAACAGTGACCCATGAACAATAATAGGACATGGCAAACATTATATTACTTTGGTCAATCTTAGAATAGTCCGAACTTACCACAGCAGAGAAGCATGAGGGATGCTGCGGCCAACAGTATGCCACAAACCAAATGACCTCGCTCTCTCCCCTCTCTCTGCTCAGACGAGTGAAGTGCGTGGGTTTGGGTGAAATGGTGTAGGAGGCGCAAACCCTGCTGATCCCTGTGGGCTATGAACACTCATCAGCACATGGAGTGCACTTCACTCTCTTGAACAGAATAGACATCCTCCCCCCCCCCCACCCCCATTATACAAATAAAACAACAGTGGAAAAGCTGCCCGACCAAACTCCTTGATTATTTCTCTCTAGCAGGCTAATTGTTAATCATTTTCGTTTTAATAGTCATTGTGGGTCTGGCCTCTCAATCTGCAGCGGAAGGCCTCCCAAGGCTTGCCACGATGTTAATGTGATGCTCAGTCTCATGGGCTCAGCCTTGCAGCGGCAGCCTGTCCTCCCAGCAGCCGCTGAGCACAGCATGACGGCAACTCATGAGGGGCATTACGAGACCAGCCTCCCGGATGTGTAATGTGTTAGTTGTTTTATACTGGAGGCAGAGAGCCTGGTCCTTCCTGTGCTACCCGCCTCCTGCATATCTCTCGGGGTTCTTGGCGGTGCCCATGTGGGGGTGGTTGTGATTGATGGTGCCCAGTCCATTTAACACACTGTGGAAACCCAGTGGCAGATGGGAATCTGCAGCTGCATGCTTCACTGCAAATGTTGCACAAACCCAGGTCTTGAGGACGTTAGCTTTGCATTCGTGCGATATTGTGTTGTTTTACAAGTACTGCACATCATGCTGCCATCTTTATGCATGTAGATTATCCTTCTGAGCATATGGTGCACGCCAGGAGAAGGGTAACCAATGATTAGAGGAACAGGTTAAAACTCTAATGCATTAAAATTATGCATGCACGAGTATTCCTCACCTGTGTTTGTGTCATGTAGTGTAGAGAAGTATCCAGAGAAATAGCATTTGTGTCGCAACTTATTACAAGTTCATTGTGGAAAATAATTAAACTCCCTTCCGACACCCTCCCGCTCACATCCAACATAATTTTCTACACTGTATTGATTGACATATTAATCTTAGCACTTTTGAAATTGTGTAGATGTGCTACTATAATGATCGACCAAGGCCAGTTGTTCACTCTTCGATGTTATACAGATCTGTGTTAGCCAACAGGTTAAAAAAAAAATCACTTCCCTGATCTGTGGAGTTTTTTCCAATTTCACTCAAAATCTGCCAAAGTGGCCTCATTGTGCGAAGGTGAGGATGTTTATTTGTGATTTTTGACAGAAAAAATTATTTTCCGATTTGAGGCTTTATTGTCACCAGAGTCTCTCCCTCTCTTCATTCGCTGCTCAATCAGTCGGTGCAGTTCTCTCATCCCAAAGAACTCGCAACTGCATCAGACTCATTCTGCCAAAGTGTAAAATGATCTGTGTGCTCATGTTTTAGATCAGATCCACGGTGTAATGGATTCTCTTTTGGCCAGTGTGCCACCCTTCCATCTAGGCTCTTTAAGATCAGCAAATAGATTTTCTTCTAATACAGATTTTAAAAAACGAGAAACAAACCAGACTGAAAACACAACTTGCTTGGTGAACATTTTAACTTTTTGAAGTTACTTTCATGCAAAGGAAAGAAGAAGGGAGGAGGAAGTTTGTTGTTATTCGGGTCAGGAGGGAGGGAGTTCCACTTAATTGGATTTTGATGTGCCCTGTTGTCGTGGCACCCATATTTCAACCTTACACATTACTTTTTTTTTTGTACATTAGTGCGTGTGTGTGGAGGATCACTTAAATAAAGACAAATTGGGAACAAAAAATGAATTATCTGACACAAGAAAGGAACTCCTATAAAGACCCTTAAGTGATGGCGGTATCGCCAGTAATATTGATTGAGAGAAATAAACGTGTTTGGCCATTTGTCACCAGGCTACAGCTGGTTGAGTGGCTACGGCTTCCTTCACCATGCAGTGGCAAGTGAAATCACTGCCAAGTGGTTTAGTGCATGTGTAATGAAAGACACAAAGTCCATCTGCATCTCAGTCTGCTTTGATGTGGCATGTGCTCCATCTCGATTAATCACCAGAGACTCTATAAAGCCTCAGATGAGCAAGGCGCACACATCGTTTGTCTGTGCTGCACATGGAGCACAAACAGGAAAAAATAAATCCTACTTCTTCAAACCTTGAAGCTGCAGAAGTTAACCTGTATAAAAATAACTCTTTGTCATATTTTCTAAAGCTGTCACCGTGTCCTCGCAGTCGTACATGAAGACGGATCATATGTAGGAAACACACTCATGTAGCCACACCGATAGTGCTCCCCCATGTCACTGTGCCTGAATCTAAACCACCAATCAGATCCAGGAGGCGTGTCCGATGGACTGTCAGTCATTTGCATACTGATTTGCTTAATTGCAGTGTAGTGTTATTCTATTCGGAGAAAATTGTGTCAGAAATTATGTCAAAATGCGTGTTTTTGTGTGTGTTTACCATTTGCAGACAGGGTTACACTGAAATACACCGAAGAGAGCTTGGAGGCTAAACTGTAAAAAAGTGAAGTTACAGAAAGTAGAGAAAAAAAGTGAAAAGATGTTCAAAACTTCAGTGGCGCCGAAGGGAACCGAAGAGTTGGGAGGTAATTCTCGTGGGTTTGTTATATGGCGCAGCATGAAATAATAAAACATACAATCCAGAGACAAATTAAATAAACTCATCTATAAATTAAAACAGGCTATGAATTATTTTATTTTTTTTAATTCCCTGTCTTTCGGTTCATACGCAGATTCATATCTATAACTTTCTTCCAAGATTGTGTCTTGTTACTTTTGCTTGTCCAATTCAGTGATAGATTCATATGGTCAAGAGATGAAGGCCCGGGTAAAAGCTGCATTTCTCAAGGCAAAAGAAGCTGCAAGCACAAAGTCTTTAATTGTCACGGGGGGGGGATATACCACTCCACAAACACTGTGCTGAATTAATTGCTGGTCCCAGCCCGCAGAAAGTCGTTAGTCTATAAAATGGCCAGTTGCCAAGGATGTTAAGAGTGACATAAGGCGAGATTAACCATCCATCCTCTTAAGTACCAGACTGAGTCAGAGTTGAGTGTGAATGTAAACACTGATATTGACATGGAGAGCCATTGTAGCTGCACGAGGGAGCACACACACACACACACATATATTTTAAATCATAAAAAAGGACATTATTCTCTTTAGACTGTGAGGCATTTGATTTTCAGAGGTGTGTTCCTGGAACTCAAACATTCCGTAAAATAATTTACAGGATGTTTGGAAACATTCTAAAAATTCTGTTTTTTCCAGCGGAGCTAACTGTGGAGGAGGTTTTTTTTAGGAGTCTTGCAGCATTAAGTAATGGCCTGTGACACCCCGTTCCTGGGGGGGTGGCTTGCTTTGCTCCACAATCTTTGCATCTCATGTCATTTCTTGTGGTTGGCACATATCAAAAATAGACAAGGAAGCGCCACCGCGTTGCACGTGAGCACTTAGATCACGCAATAGTGCTGACAAGAATCTGGAGCATCCAAATTTAGTCGAGTGAAATCCAGGGTTAATCGTCCAGGATGCTACGTAGACAGTCAAATATCTGACTGCACAGTGGCTTGCATGGAAAAAAATAATATTGAACGGCACAAAAGAAGACACGGTGACTTTGTCCACGGGGATGCCTGCCTTTAAATTGTGAGGTGTGTTGCATTTAATCTGGAGTAATTATTTCCAAATGGGCTGGCTTGTTATTACTCATTTGCTTCAGAGAAATAATATGCTGCACATTTAAAAAATCTTCATTGTGCTGACCAAAAAAAATCAGTTTGAAACACATGCAGCTCGGCGAGAATTTATTGAGCCGGGCTGCGCAAACGTTGTAGATATTAACCCACATCAAATGGAGGATTTTTCGCTTGCCAAGTGAGTTTAAAAGGCCTCGTAAAATGTTCAAATATTTGTAGTCCAAACCTATATGGGCAAGATATGCCAATGTTTTTTATATATATATTTTCTTGTCTTTTCTTGTTGGTTTTTTGCAAGGCCACAGCTCCTCCCTCCTCTCCAATAATATTTGTCATATCGCTGGACAGAGTTTTTAATCCCAGGTTAGTTAAAACCCCACGCTCTATTCTGTTCTGCTGGATTCCATTCCACTCCTACATGCAGTGCTGTTGCTGGATTTCTCTAATGTTACCTGCCTGTTAAATTGTGAGTAAAATCTTTTGGTCTGACGCCTGTTAAGTTCCTGCTAATTGTACGGGAGGAAGGTTACACCTTGAGAACACTCTTCAGCTCTCACTCCACATTAAGTCTAACCATTATAAGGAAGTGAAAACAGACTTTTCACCCCAAGAATAACTTAAGACGGGATCCTCTGGGAACATCCAAAGGCCATTAATCTTTAATGTTTCTCAAGTTGTGCTCCGAGGCTCCGAAGACTGGCGGCGGAGAATAGACTGGCAGGAAAGAAGAATGGGAAAAAGAAAGAGAAAATTTGGAAGGAAAAAATAGAGAGAGGACAAAGGGGCAGCAGACTTGGGAATAGGAGTATACTGTGAATGATTGATGAGCAGACAGGGCTGTTGCTGTTTGGCAAGCAACAAAAGAATGAAATAATCCATCCTTTTCATTCCCAGAGGATCACAGCACCACAGTCATCACTGAGCTGCTGGGGCTTCCTGAAGTTCCCACATTTGTTCACTGGCTTGGGCTAGTGGAGGAGTTAGTGGTCTGGTCCACTAGAGTCTCTGCATCACCTTTATTTTTAAATGCTTTTTTTTCCCTCCATCATTTCCATCTTTCCCCCGCTGCCCATGCAGCACTCCACTCTCTGCCTTCCTACATTTGCCCACCTGACAGGAGTATTGTTTATTTTTCCTGAATCAATCTCTTCTCCTTAAACTGTCCACACTCTCCTGCCGTGTCATCTCCCTGTTCACCGCCCGCTTTCACCAGCGTAATCTTCACCTTCATTCATGCACCATCCTGATTGCTCCTTTCTCCTTCTTGTTGCTATTCTTCCTTCAGCTGCCGCTACGTTTGCTAAACACAGAGTGACCCCTGTCGGTCGTGAGTGTGCTCACAGGCGGTGATGGCATATCTTTGTCTTCTCCAAGGGACATCAACCGTGAAATCAGCCTGGCACTGGCTAGACTGTGACAGACCCTCTATCTCTAGGCCATATTTGCTCCCTGCTCTCCCTTCTCACTTGGGAAGTGGCACCAGTCAGCAGTTGGGGTGAGTCTTCTTCCATCACACCTGTTTTCTCTCTCTCTCTCTCTCTCTCTCTCTTTCATGGCATTTCTAGAAGTCTCAAAACTTCAATCATTTCATTCTTGACTTTGTCCTTTAGTTTTGAATGTCTTAGTAAAGTTATCCAGTGCTCAGGATTGTAAGAAACGCCTAATGTAAAAGCAATACTAGAATAAATATCCTTTATATGAGTATAATTGAGGTACACTCATACTGAATGTAAAATATGAAATTACGTTATTTTAGATGCATAATGTCCCGATTTATTCATCATATATAATTTAGTTGCGAATAGGGAAGCACGATATGAAAAGGCATTCATGTAATGCTTCATTTTGCCATTACATTTTTAAAACATCGTGTGTTTTAGCTCTAGTTGTAGAAATATATCATGGTCTATTTGATTTTGAAATTTTAATGGAATAATTTGCAAAAAAATGGCAAACGTTTCCAAGGAATTGAAACACTGGGGACGGGTCCTCAACAAGAACCGGCTTTTGATTCCCATCCCTAGTGAAGATGATCTCATTCTGTGGGTCATCATACGATATAGACCCCTGGCGTGATCTGTATTTCTATGCCAAGCGATTCATCAAGGCTGAACTGCAACAGCTTCCTTAGAAATAAAGCTGATGTTATATTTATCCGCTGTTGCTCCTGGAAGACATTTGCTAAAACATTTAAGTCATGACACATCAGGCTAAGATTTCATTTGAAATGTAGAGCACGGCGTTCTGGCCTGTCTACAGTAGGTGAGGTATAATTGCATTTCAGTGGCGAAAAATGTCCCGAGTTCGACTTCGAGTTTAATTTGCTCCAGAGTGAAAGGAATGAATAGGACGTATGCAGATGGAAATGTCAATCTGAACCCCGTTTCCTCTTTTCGTATTAAACTAAAGGCATCGTGACATTAAGAGGATTTAGTTTGATGACTGGAATGCAAGTACGGTGTACCTGATGTTCGCGTGACGAGGGGTTTATTCACCGGGTTGATTGATTCCATAGGGAAATTAACATATTTGTGACAAAATTCCACTGAAGCAACACAGATGTAATAAACAGTATGAAGATATTTTATTGAAATAAACACCTTAGGCATGCAACTTGCTGCTTTCAGGTGACGCATGGAATGACACCCATCATCCCAGCAGCCGATCACTCTCCATTCAGATGACATATTTAGTCGCTGGCTCGCTGGCCCCCTTTCTCATGTTCTCAATTGACTAATATGATTTATTTCAGGTTTCATTTTTTAATAAAACTGACCCTAAGTTTCACTCGCAAACAACAACCGTGAGATTTTGATTTCTGGAAGCCAAAGTGATTTAGAAGTTAATCGCTTTAGAATGAGACAAGTTGGCTTGTTTAATTATTACGAAACGGGGCATTCATTCCGAGCTCTACTTAAAATAGAGCAGAGAGTATCTAATGTTGCAAAGCTGTGGATGCCCAAGTCACTGCGGTGACCCCCGAGGAAGCAAATTAAGGTGGAATCAACATTTCCTGCTGTACGTGATGAGCATATCGAGACAATTATGCTCTTCAGAAAAATGGAGCTCTGAGCGGGAGAAAATGCTGATAAGTAGCGTTGCACGGTTTTAAATTGTAAGGCAGAACGGACATATTTGAGTATTCATGTGCACCTTCCTCCGGGCCTGCCACTTACACGAGATCATTCCGTCCTTTGTGGTAGCTGGAGGAGGTAGCTGGCAGAGTGGGAGTGCACAGATTCAATCAGTCTGTATTCTTTTTACCCGGATTGTTAACACTTGAGCTATTCCCACTTAGTAAGTTCACCTGGTGTCGCCGTGGCGATAAGAGAATCCTGTACCCTGCTTTTTCTTTTTGTTATTTCTAACACATATATTGGCATTGATTTAAGCTTAAGGTACTAGCCTTCTTTTGGCTTTCACGTATCCCATCATTTCCACTGAAGTTTGAACCTGCTTGGAGGGAGGAGGAGGGAGAAGGAGATCCATATATCGAAAAGAAAAGAAGCATGGAGTCATGTTGTTGGTGTTGAATATCTTAACTACAAAAATGGATGTTGTAGAAATCTTGTAAATATATGTTGTTTATTACTTGTCTGTGCCTTAATACTTAAAGTTTAATCATCCAAGTTCATAAATAGCAGCAACGATAAAAACACTATTTTACATGTTTCACTGGCAAATAAAAAAAAAAAAAAAAAACAAAGGCATACACATACACACAATCAATATAATTGCAAAAACAAATTATGGCAACCATGGTGAAATATAATTTACTTTATGTGAGCTGTACTCATTTCACGCCTGGTGGACTCTCACCTTTAACCGAGAATGTCTCTGGAAGCAGTTTCAGGCACGGGTATTCTAATAAGAGAATAATGGAAGCATTCTCCCTTTTTAATTGGACATTGTTAGAATGACATATCAATCCTGCTGCAGAGATGCCCTTTCTATGTATACTGTAATTGAAACATTCCCTAGCCCCCCCCCTCCTAGTCCCTCTTTGCAGCAGATTGAGAATGTTTATGTCTTGCAGATCAGTACAGTTTGCATGGTTGTTTATTGTTGACTTAGAGAGATTCACATTATAATAATAATAATATCTTGATGTTTGTGGGATTTGTTGTTTTAAATGCTTCTTGTGCATAAACTTTGTAATTATTTGCCTCTTTCTCCTTGATATTAGTAAAAGTCTGACTTTTGTAAAATTCTACGCTTTCATAGTCTTGGTTTTTTTGCAATTTTACATTCCATAAGCTTCGATTCCCAATTGGGTTTCTTTTTTTTTTTTTGCAATTATTCACAAATTCTATTAAAGTTCTTGGCAATCAAATTATATTACATTTATACACATCACTGAGGAGGAGGAAAAACAAAGCCTGGTGCAGGTTTAAAAGCTTTTTAAACTGTTGGAAAACAACCCAGTGAACAGAAATTGTTCTCTCTTAGTGGTGAAAGCCTTTTTTCCTCGGTGAAAGATGTAAGCGGCTGGGAGCTCATCAGAATCACAGAGTAAGGCCCCCAAAGCACAGACGGTAAAAAGGATCATAGTGATGCACAGGGTGGACAAGGTGCTGTATCAATCTCTTGAGGCCATTCCGAGTGAAGCTATTACAGAGTCTCTTGTCAAATCTAAATAACTTCATTAATCATGACAAGAGGTATAACACTCCCTCATTTAGCAGCACACATTTCTGATTCCCCACTTTCTGTATCATCAAATTCAACACTGCAAGTTCATTTACAGATTACCATCCATCCACCCATTTATCCTGGAAGTCTCACCCTTTTTCTTCTCTGTGTCAAGAAGTGGGATTGTTTTATTACTGTGGCAGGAAGCTGGGGCAATACGTCTATATATATTATTTCCATAGGGAAAATGTACTGCAAGATTACTGTAAGATTTTGTCTTGTGTTGTATTCTGTCTTATGTCTCGTCCTGTTTTTCTTCCGGTCAATCATCAGTAATAGAAGGTCCAGACAGAAAGCACAGATGCAGCCTCAGTTCAGTCAGAGAGGAGATAAAAGAGGGCACAAAGCCAACTGTACATTATCCAAGCCAGTTGGCATCTCGGCTCCTGAGAGCCCACTCCCACTGGGTGAGATCAGAAATCTAACAGCTAATGGCACCAGTCACCCTGTGGTATCACTACTGACAGCAAACTATAGTGCCCACACATACATAGTGAAGCACAAGAACTGTCAACACACACCATGACCTGTGGGTATAAACTGTCACCCCCACACATTGAACTTGATGGCTGCTGTTTGTTTTCCAACACCTTGTAAGCATATTCCAGCACTTGATTTTACACTTCAGTATTTTTGTCACTTTAATAAAGTGTTGAATCATATTTATATGTGGAAAAGGGATCATGCTGAATGGGTCAGGGAAAGAGTGTGTTATTATCAATGGATGTATTCCTCTCTCTCTCTCTCTCTCTCTCTTGAATGTATTTGCCTTACGTCAAGACAATTATATATGCATGTTTTTCAGGTTGAAATTGTCTTCCAGGATTACAGGATTAGCGTCGGGACACTAGGGGGCAGCACACGCAAAAAAAAAAGGGCCCCAATTAAAGTTAGACGAATAAAGTCATGATTATTATTCTTTACCTTAAAACGACATCACAGCTTTGTGGTTTACTCAAGAAGACACGCAAGGGAATACTGAAAGATGACAAACTAAACTCCTGGAATAACCCTTACATGAAGCGTAATCTAAAAACGATAATGTACTTTAGATTATAGCACAAGAGCGAGTAAATTAGAAGTTAACAGAATTTATTATGCCGGAACAATACAAGCTCTATATATATACTCGCCAACATGAGCAGCATCTCCAGTGTTCAGCACCACCGACCAGCCCGAGTTTTTAATACCAGTGTACGGGTTCAGCACCAACATGGAGCACCGTCAGCATAAAACAGGAACTCTGGGGGGGGGGGGGGGGGGGGGCAGACATCACAGCAATCACACACTGAATACAAGGAGAGAACGGCCATCGCACCAAAGAGCGATGTTACGTTTTCTACTCAGTAAAATGGAAAAGCCTCCTCTTTTAACATCCCTGCAGTCATTATTCATTTTGCCATAAACATTATCTAGCACCCCCCCGATAAACCAAGAACAATGAAGCAAAGAAAATGTCATGCTTATCCCATCCACACCGTAACCTTCCTGATTGAACAAACTGAAAGTGTATGTGTGTGTGTGTGGGGGGGGGGGGATAGCGATTCATTCCAAACATTGCTCCGAGCAAACGGGGAGCCTCGTCTATTTTCCACCGTCATGATTTTCAGTTTTAATGCGGTTATATTTCAGCGTTGCTCCACACTGTAGATTTTTGTTTGAGTGAATCCCCACGATGTGAGCGAAGCACTTCAGCCAGAACTCCAGGTTCTCTGCCCGAGATCCCGGCAGAGAGTGCATTAATCATCACAGCCTCCCCTTTCAAGTGAAGACAGAGAGCAACAGCTGGGGGGGGGGGGGGTTGGCTTTAAACAGTACAGGCTGCAGGAGGTTCAGCCATCACTTCTTGTTGTGGATTCTGACATAAATAGTAATGAAATGAACACCTTGGAGTGTTGCCTGAGCATGCGTTGTTATCACATATGAGGCTGGGCAGTGGAAGCTGTTTTCTGTTGGTCTCTGTGTGACCGTGGGTGCTTGCAATGCATGCTTTGTGTGTAGCAGTATGTCCTCACGTATAATTGTGAGGGTGCCCCGTTGTTGGGGGGGGGGGATATGACTAATACGCAGAATAACAGCTGGCCCTGAATGACCTTGGATGACAGGAACAATGAATCAGTACATTGTTGGTACTCGTGGACGTTGCCAGGGCTTCATGCTGAGGTTACACCTGCAAGGGCTTGAGCTGCACTGCGATCCGCCGCACCTATGTACAAGGATCATTAGATGAGCTGTAGAGGGCGTCGACCTTGTCGTAACAGTAGCCCACGATGCAACGTCACCGGCCATATTGCAAGGCTTTGTTTACAGTGACTTAGAAGTTATGAACCTTTGTGGTTGGCAAAACATATGATGGATCAAGGACCTGAAGCAGTTCCCTGAACAACTTTGAGGACTTGGCAGTCCTTCACCATGAAATTCAGAATAGCCTGTTCCAACACATGCTTCCTGGAAGCTTGAGCATCAAACTTTTTTGTTGTTGCTACAGTTGGGGGGTTTCCTCACCAACACGGTGGCAAAGTTGGTAGCATTGTTGAGGGCTTTAAAATGGCCCTGGTTTTCAAATCCCACTCAGGGAATGAGATGGAGCAGGGTAGACCTAGGGCACACCTGGGAGGAGTGGAGTGGTCCGGTCCAGGCCACTCCTCCCAGGTGTGCCCTGTGGGGGGGGGAGCGCTCAGAGGGGATCCCGCCCGGGGTGTAATTTCATGGAGAACCGCCACTGTGCATGCATATTATATTATATTATATTATATTAGTTTCTCAGCTTCTTATGTCACCATTGTAAACACTACAGAACAGTTTTGTGAGAGGAATACACCATCCATAAATGCCTCCTGTTTTATTCAATGTTAAAAATAAAATAAAAATGTATTATATGTTGCCAAACAAATCAGTTAAATGAATTACATTAAATACAAATACTTCAAGAGCATCCATGTCCATCAACATCAGGCTGCAATAGCCGTGATTGTAATTCTACGCTCACAACCTGTGCAGGTAATTCACTTATCTGTAATCAAAGCAGAAGTAATCAAACACCTTATCCAAACTTTGGCACTCTCTACTATTCTCTTGTTCAATTGTTTCATCAATGCTGCCGCCACCTTGCTAGTTTCAATGGCTCTTCTACACTCAAACAATGTGTAAGGTCTTTGCTTGCTGATCTGTGTGGGACAAGCAGTGGGTGTCTTTAGTAATAAATGAACAAGATGAATGTGGGAGATATGTTCATTTGAAAGCACTTGTCACTGAGGGTTTGTCGTCCGGCTGCACAAAGGCTGGAGCTGTCCTTCCAGATTTAGTTTAGATCCAAACCATGGCTAAATTGGAAATCGTGAATCATTCTGACACCATTGGTGCAAGATGGATTACTCCAGTTAAAGGCTGTCTTTTCTTTCCTTTGGTTCTTTTAAAAGAAATCATACAAAAATTAATTTTCCGACAGATGGCTGACCCAAGCACTCAACGAAAGGAATAGCAAAGGGACGCCAGCGCTGAGGCACTACAAAGCTGGTTCTGTCAGTTCGCCGTTTTCCCAACCACATCCAATAGCTCAAAGCAGCATAACGAGCCTGGTTGAATATTTGATCAACTGTTTAACAAGCCTTTGCCAAACTACACCTGCCTCGGGGGAAAAGATGTCTTTGAACAAGGTCTGCCTCCCCCATAGATGGTAAGGAAGTAAGCATTTGATGCCGACAATGCCCAATCTGCACTCATTTCAGTCTTGGGAGCTTGGATTTTCCAACAAGGTTAAATATTTGCATTATTGAAATATAGGTATCTGGGTTCCAATAATGCATTCCCGTATAATGTAACTGTAAATTACAAACGATACCCTCAATCCACCGCATAGCAGCACTTGATAACTGTCCTTCATACCAGTATATGCACTCGTTCACATGTAGAGTAATAGAAAATAATGTTTTGTGTGTGTGTGTGTATTTGTTTTCTGAATGTTTTTTTTTTGTCTTTTAGTCTGAGCTTCCGTGTTGGATGAGTGTGCTCACCTCAAGTCATCGTGGCTTGCTGCAGCTCATTGCCCTGCAGTAATATCGGGCCTTGCAGACACCTGGGACCAGTGGTGTGGGCCCTCAGGGGAGGCAACAGCCTGGCAACTGGCCCTGATTACTTTCTCCACTCTCCAGAACTCAACTCTGTATATGCCATTAACGGCTGCAAGCAGTGTGATCCCAACTCAACCGTGCCATTAGCCCTGTACACAAAGGATTGTTTACAAACACACACACATACACACACACACACGCACACACACACACACACTGCACAAAATTTCAACAGCCCACTGAAGCCACAACCATCTGCAGACCAACGTCTTCCATGAGACGTGTCGAGCGTGCTGATGTGGTCCAGTACTGACATCTAGTGGGCGAATTATAGCACAACTAGAAATAAGCAGTGGTCTAAATATGTGTGCTTCATAGAATAAAATACCATATTGTGGTGGATAAAATTAGTTTTAATAAGCGTGTGATATGATCATGTATATATTATTGATTTATTTTTATAGATCGTTTTGTATTAATTAAATTGGCTTTATTTTATCACTGTTTGTAGTCCCACAGATGCCCCTAAAAGTATGTGTGGAATAAGTCATTAGAAAAAAAAATGTCAACAAATTCAGATCTCATTGGCTCCTATATGTCGGTAACGCGCAGTTCTGTCCAATATTTAACTTGAGTTACATATTTATCTTTTCGCTGCGTTCTGTCTATTTATTTATTTAAAAAATAAAAATAAAAAATCAACAAATACCAAGTCTTGGTATTTCATAGAATAGCTCTATAAATGGCCCAAAGGCAAATTTGTTGCAGCAAAGAATTTTCAAAACACTTCTGCAGCAGTGCGACTTCACAGCCAAAGGGAAGGGCAACTCCTTATCTTATCTTCAATCCATGCATTTTTTTTTCCAAAGGTCTTCACGCCTCCTTCATGGAGAGAACAAGGAAATAAACTTTTTTTTTTTCCAAGTGGGAGGTGCCGTGAAGTCTGTTACGCGTCAAAGTTACTGTACGTGGAAACACTGACAAAACGTATGAGTGGCTTCAGCCGGCGAATGCAAGAGGACATGAGAGACGGTGAGTTGAATCCGTGGAGAACCGGACCGGTACCGAACCCGCCGACCGTTGTCGCGTTCGGAAACGCACTTGTGTGAAGATCGTGCCCAACTTTACCTGATTGTACACAACGACTATTCTTTCTTTCTTAGGAAGAGGTGCGATTATTGTTAACGCCTTAACGCAGGTAGAAACGTAGAGAAAACGCGGTGCGTAAAGTTGCGTTTTTTCCTTTTATGTCCTCTTCTGGGGTTTTTTTTTTCTTTTTTTTTTTCTTAGTGAAGCCGAACAGACACGCAGATTGTACAGTAAGTAACCTGTATCAGGTGTGCAGGTCTCTTCAGGCCCGACAGGAAAGGCGCTTCCGTTTGATTTTTAACTCCCCATTAATATTTGATAGTAAAATCAAATATTTACATGAATGACACGTTTAGAATTCTTATTTGTCGCTTTACCAAGTAAACAAAATAATAATGTAGAACGGCAAATGGCATCTGAACGTTCTACCAAGCACTAAGAAATAATGATTTGAAATGTTAAATATGGTTATTTGTCATAGTGCTATTCACATTTAGAATGTCTAGACTGTAACGGCCATGGGGTGTTTCTATTTATTTATTATACGGTAGGTTGATCTGTTGTCTGTAATAGTCTGTTAATCATTTTGTGAACTGGAAATCTGGAATGACACAATATCCTGAAGCCCACAATTACGTCATCAAATGATGTAACACCTCAAAACCCCTAAAATATGAATTGTATTTTCTTCAAGATCATGGGGCCTTTCAAATTCTCAGATTCTCTTAAATTCTGTGCTGATCAAATTAATTTATTGCAGCTGTGACGGGACTCCAACTCCTGAAAAGCAGTCTAAGAATTTAAAATGCCGAATAAGTTTTCCCGTATTTTACTTCAGTTGATGAATATCGCACCGATGCCGTGTGACGCGTATTTTAGGCTCCTGAAACGAGGTCCAGATGCTCCAGGATGGATCAGGCACTTCACAGTCAGAGCTCAACGCCGGACCTGCCGGAGCAAGAGAGTGCCGAGCTCCAGCTCAGGGTGGACTTCTTCAGGAAACTTGGCTACCCCTCAGAAGAGGTGAAGGCTGCTCTGAGGAAGCTGGGCCTGAGCACAGACACTAACTCTGTGCTGGCGGAGCTGCTCCGTGGTCGGAACACCGCTGCATCCTGCGTGTCCAGTTCTGGTGGCGATGAGAGGACCTCGTCCCAAAAGGACCCTCTGCTGCCGCCCAGTTGGGCCCTTGCACCCTGCAGAATCGCACCGCAACCCGGGAAGAGTACAGACACAGAACTGAGGCCCATTGTTATTGACGGCAGCAATGTTGCCATCAGGTAATCCTGATAATCTGTTATTTTAATCCACTGAGCCTTTCGCAAGTGAACAGGGGGAACAAGTCTGACAGGGGACAGTAATGTATCTGTAAAGGAACTTGTCAAAGTGAACATGAATCATGCATTCTTACACCATTGTCGTGACACATGACTATTTAACAAGGGCGTTCACCACCATGCCTGCGCATGTTTTGTTGGCAAAACCATGCTACAATATGCAAATTCTAAGCACACACCTTAAAATCTCCACATCTGAGGAGATGTGACGCGTAGTGCCTGAGTTTCACCACGGTCTGGCGTGAGGTTCCCTGTCAGGAAAAAAAGAAAGCCATTCAAAAGGCTTGTAATGTTTGCATAGGTCCAATGAAACCTTTATGACTCCTTTTTATATAATTTATTGTCAAATTATTTCTGCTTCTTTTGACAGTCATGGCAACAAGGAAGTGTTCTCCTGCAGAGGCATACAGCTAGCAGTAAACTTCTTCCTGGACAGAGGTCACAAATCCATTACTGTGTTTGTTCCCACTTGGCGCAAAGAGCAGCCCAGGCCTGATTCCCACATTACAGGTGAGGTTAAAGGAAATGTATGAGGAAAGCAGGCAGATGATTCTTCTTCTTTTTTATTCTTAGCCTTACAAACATCATTAAGTCAAAACAGAAATTATATGATTTGATAAATTAGGTGCCAAAGAATGCTTTTGTGTTTTGTTTATGCCTCTGCATAAATTAAACATGCTTATTCAGATTAAAAAAAGAATAATATTGAGTCACTCACCTTGGCTCTCAGAAGTATTACAATGGAGTTTTCAGTCTTTGAAAAGAGAAATATGGACAATAATAGAAGTATAGAAATATTTCTTGAAATAATATCAAATAGAATAAAATATCCAGAATGACTAGCTCTAACAGTAAAAAAAAAAAAAAAAAGATTTATCTACTACTTCCTCCAAAGCTCAATAATTAAATTGTTATATCTAATTTAGTTACATCTTTCAGCAGCCGTAGTGTAAAAAATGTCATTTTCCAATGCATTTTCTCCGTTCTCTATTTCTTGGCCAGGAGCAATTACTTCCTTAAATCCCTGGAATCTGATCCCTCCAAAGCAGAGCAAGTAAAAGTTTGATAGAAATTGTCCAAGCATATTTTTTCAGATTGTTGAACTTTTCCTTTAATCGGCCAGTTGTTCCGGCTCTGTTTCTGGAATATCAATTAAGTATTTGTTCCTCTTTTACCGGGAAATGTTGAGAGACTACAATAAATAATTATTATTAATTATTATAATTATAGCCACTTTTGTGATTCATTCCTGCATGAGATAATTCCATGATTGCACAGCAAACGCTACTGATCTCAGCCATTGGGCAATGCAGCCGTGGTTGTGAAACAGAGTTTTAAATAGTAGGCCAAGAATAATTATCTTTACAGTGTTTTTATGGATTTAGTATAATAATCTAGAACACAATCAAGATATCTGTGCCTCAGATGAGTCATAGCCAAGCTGCATTTGAACTGATCTGTAGGCATGTTTTTAAAATGAAGGGTTACCGCCTATTAATCTGCGTGTGAGTGTGTGTACATGAGTGTGTAAGCGATCCAAAGGTTCTGTTTTCAACATGTGAACAAGGAAGTAAAATTCAGACACCAGTCAAATATGGGAAAGCCCCATCAGGAAGTCCAGCTGTTTTTTTTGTTCCACACCTAGTGTATTTGCCGTAAGCTCTGTGCTGACAATCATCAACGGCGAGGGCAGAAATGCAGAAAGAGGTTAAGTGAAGACGGAACAGAGAAGCGGAAGCACTTGGAAAAAGTTTATTGTTTTGCCTGTAAGCCAATAGCTCAGCCGTACATGGCTGACCTTTCCTTTCTACAGACTTCAAGGCTCAGTTCTCTTCACTTATAACTTGTCAAGCATGACATGCAGTGTATGAATTGTATTTTCACTCACCTGGCAGGTAGAATAATACACTGTAAAATGTGACTGTAAATTTACAGTACCTAACTAGCAGCAGCTTCAGTTACAAAAAAAAATATTTTTTTTTTTTTTTTTTAAATGTATAAAATTCTTTATTGCAGTTTTGGAAATGAGCAACACAATAGTGGTTGTATGTGTGCATTATTTCTCCACGTTTTGATTTTCAGACCAACACATCCTGATGGCGCTTGAAAAACAGAAAATAGTGGTCTTCACTCCCTCGCGCCGTGTCGGTGGGAAACGCGTGGTCTGCTACGATGACCGTTTCATCGTCAAGGTGGCGTACGAGTCAGACGGAGTGATCGTATCCAATGACACCTACCGTGACCTCCAGGGAGAAAGGCCCGAGTGGAAGAAATGCATCGAGGAGAGACTCCTCATGTACTCCTTTGTGAATGACAAGTAAGCAATTAGGCTGTGTTTATATGTGCTCCTGTGTGGATTTTCTACCATGAACCCCGCCTTGTGTGGTTCCAGAGGAGCTATTACATCCTCGGGGAGTAGCCAGGGGAACATTTGCGTAACACCAAATTGATATTTCACAGAGATACTTTTGTTATATTCATTCGTTGCTCAGGTTTATGCCCCCAGACGACCCCCTGGGCCGCTACGGCCCAAGTCTTGACAACTTCCTCAGGAAAAAGCCTTTGCCTGTAGAACAGAAGAGACAGCTCTGTCCATATGGTAAGAGCCCAGGGAAGTTTTTACACTGCATATTGTTAATGTTCTCATTCTTTAAAGCGTGTGACAACCTGTACTTTTATGTGTACGTTTTCCTCAGACAAAAAGTGCACTTACGGCATCAAATGTAAGTTCTACCACCCAGAGCGGACAAACCAGTCCTACCTGTCCTTGGCCGATGAACTGAGAGAGAAAGCACAGATTTCCACTGAAAAAGAAGGGAAAAATGCCAGATTATCACCCAGACATCTTCAATCTGATCCTGGGCTGGCCCACAATGCTTACTCCCATCCGGACGGCTATGACGCAGAGCACATAAGAGACCGGCAAAGTTCCTCGCATCCAGGTCAGGATTGTGAAAATACTCGGCTGTACTGGGAGGATCCTCGAAATCATGTGTCGTTCTCTGTAAAAGGAAACCAGTGCCAGACAGAGATGCCCGGGCTGCACTTGATACCCAATCACTACTATGCCAACGTGTCTCACGAGCACCTAGATTCTGGACTTGGCTCTTATGAGAGCCAGTACTCTGACTTTTCACAGTGCCTCAGCAACTCCCACCGACTCCGGCCCCAGCACCAAAGTCCCCTTGCCG